>NW_027480591.1:0-309571 GCF_051401765.1 Calliopsis andreniformis | reverse complement strand
GGTTGAGGTTTGAGGTTTGAGTATAGAATCCTGAGAATTCAGGATATTCTATTGGGCATTGAGAGTTGAGGATTGATGGTTGAGTATTGAGCATTGAGGATTGAGGGTTGAGGATTGAGTATTGAAGATTGAGGATTGATGATTGAGGATTGAGGATTGATGATTGAGGATTGAGGATTGAGGATTGAAGATTGAGTATTGAGGATTGAAGATTGAGGATTGAGGATTGAGGATTCAGGATTGAGTATTGAGGATTGACGCTTGAGGATTGAGGGTTGAGGATGTAGGATTGAAGAGAGAGGACTGAGTGTTGAGGATTGATTGTTGAGAATTGATGCTTGAGGATTGAGATTCGATTATTGAATATTGTGGATTGAGTATTGAACCATGAGAATTCAGGATGTTCTATTGAGTATTGAGAATTGAGGATTGATGGATGAGTATTGAGGATTGATGGTTGAGGGTTGAGGGTTGAGTGTTGAATATTGAGGATTGAGGATTGAGGATTGAGGATTGATGATTGAGGATCGAACATTGATTATTGATGATTGAAAATTGAGGATTAAGGATTGAGGGCTGAGGATTGAGGACGAGGGCTGACGGTTGAGGATTAAGGTTTGGGGATTGAGGATTGAGGATTGAGGATTGAGGACTGAGGCTTGAGGATTGAGGTTTGAGCATTGAGGATTGAAGATTGAGGACTGGCGATTGAGGATTGAAGATTGAGGATTAAGGATTGAGGATTGGGGATTGAGGATGTAGGATTGGAGATTGATTATTGAGGATTGAAGATTGAGGATTGAGGATTGAGGATTGAGGATTGAGGATCTAGGATTGGAGATTGATTATTGAGGATTGAATGTTGAGGTATGATGATTGAGGATTCAGAATTGAGAATTGAGGATGAGGACTGAGGGTTGAGGATTGAGGTTTGAGAAATGAGGATTGAGTATGGAGGATTGAGGATTGAGGATTGAGGATTGAGTATTGAGAATTGAGTATTGATCACTGATGATTGAGGATTGAGGATTGAGGATTGAGGATTGAGGATTCAAGATTGAATATTGAGGATTGATGATTGAGGATTGATGATTGAGGATTGAGGATGGAGGATGAGGGCTGAGGGTTGAGGATTGAGGTTTGAGGACTCAGGACTGAGGATTGAGGATTGAGAATTGAGGATTGAGGATGAGGATTGAAGATTGAAGATTGGGTATTGAGGATTGAAGAATGAGGTTTGAGGATTGAGGATTGAGGAATGAGGATTGAGGATTGAGGAATGAGGATTGAAGATTGAGGACTGAGTGTTGATGGTTGAGTGATGAGAATTGATATTTGTGGATTGAGACTTGAAGAGTGAAGAATGGGGATTCAGTATTGAAAATTGTGAATTGAGGATATTCTATTGAGGATTGAGGATTGACAATTGATTTAAGAGGACTGAGGGCTGAAGATTGAGGATTCAGGATTGAGGATTAGGGATTGAGGTTTAAGGACTGAGGATTGATGGTTGAGGATCCAGGATTGAGGATTGACGCTTGAGGATTGAGGTTTGAGGATGGAGGATTGAAGAGAGAGGTCTGAGTGTTGAGAATTGAGTGTTGAGAATTGACGTTTGGGGATTGAGATTTGATTATTGAATATTGTGGATTGAGTATTGAACCATGAGAATTCAGAATATTCTATTGAGCATTGAGAATTGAGTATTGATGGCTGAGTATTGAGGATTGACGATTGAGGATTGAGAATTGAGTATTGAACATTGAGGACTGGCGATTGAGGATTGAAGATTGAGGATTAAGGATTGAGGATTGGGGATTGAGGACCTAGGATTGGAGATTGAATATTGGGGATTGACGATTGAGGATTGAGTATTGAGGATTGAGAATTGAGGATTGAGGATGAGGACTGAGGGTTGAGGATTGAGGTTTGAGGAACGAGGATTGAGGATTGAGGATTGAGGACTGAGGATTGACGATTGAGTATTGAAGATTGAGGATTTATGACTCAGGATTGAGAACTGAGGATTGAGGATTGAGGATTGAGTATTGAAGATTGAGTACTGAGGATTGAATATTGAGGATTGAGGTTTGAGGATTGAGGATTGAGAATGAGGGCTGAGGGTTGAGGTTTGAGGTTTGATTATAGAATCCTGAGAATTCAGGATATTCTATTGGGCATTGAGAATTCAGGATTGATGGTTGAGTATTGAGCATTGAGGATTGAGGGTTGAGGATTGAGTATTGAAGATTGAGGACTGATGATTGAGGATTGAGGATTGAGGATTGAGGATTGAGGATTGAGGATTGAAGATTGAGTATTGAGGATTGAAGATTGAGGATTGAGGATTGAGGATTGAGGATTGAGTATTGAGGATTGACGCTTGAGGATTGAGGGTTGAGGATGTAGGATTGAAGAGAGAGGACTGAGTGTTGAGGATTGATTGTTGAGAATTGATGCTTGAGGTTTGAGATTTGATTATTGAATATTGTGGATTGAGTATTGAACCATGAGAATTCAGGATGTTCTATTGAGTATTGAGAATTGAGGATTGATGGATGAGTATTGAGGATTGATGGTTGAGGGTTGAGGGTTGAGTGTTGAATATTGAGGATTGAGGATTGAGGATTGAGGATTGATGATTGAGGATTGAACATTGATTATTGATGATTGAAAATTGAGGATTAAGGATTGAGGGCTGAGGATTGAGGACGAGGGCTGACGGTTGAGGATTAAGGTTTGAGGATTGAGGATTGAGGATTGAGGATTGAGGACTGAGGCTTGAGGATTGAGGTTTGAGCATTGAGGATTGAAGATTGAGGACTGGCGATTGAGGATTGAAGATTGAGGATTAAGGATTGAGGATTGGGGATTGAGGATGTAGGATTGGAGATTGATTATTGAGGATTGAAGATTGAGGATTGAGGATTGAGGATTGAGGATTGAGGATCTAGGATTGGAGATTGATTATTGAGGATTGAATGTTGAGGGTTGATGATTGAGGATTCAGAATTGAGAATTGAGGATGAGGACTGAGGGTTGAGGATTGAGGTTTGAGAAATGAGGATTGAGTATGGAGGATTGAGGATTGAGGATTGAGGATTGAGTATTGAGGATTGAGTATTGATCACTGATGATTGAGGATTGAGGATTGAGGATTGAGGATTGAGGATTGAAGATTGAATATTGAGGATTGATGATTGAGGATTGATGATTGAGGATTGAGGATTGAGGATTGAGGGTTGTGGATTGAGGACGAGAACTGAGGGTTGAATATTGATGTTTGAGGTCTGAGGATTGAGGATTGAGGATTGAGAATTGAGGATTGAGGATTGAGGATTGAAGATTGAGGATTGGGGATTGAGGATTGAAGAATGAGGATTGAGGATTGAGGATTGAGGATTGAGGGTTGCAGATTGAGTATTGAGGATTGATGATTGAGGATTGAGGATTGAGGATTGAGGATTGAGGATTGAGGATTGAGGATTGAAGATTGAGTATTGAGGATTGAAGATTGAGGATTGAGGATTGAGGATTAAGGATTGAGGATTGAGGATTGAAGATTGAGGGTTGTGGATTGAGGACGAGAACTGAGGGTTGAATATTGATGTTTGAGGTCTGGGGATTGAGGATTGAGGATTGAGAATTGAGGATTGAGGATTGAGGATTGAAGATTGAGGATTGGGGATTGAGGATTGAAGAATGAGGATTGAGGATTGAGGATTGAGGATTGAGGGTTGCAGATTGAGTATTGAGGATTGATGATTGAGGATTGAGGATTGAGGATTGAGGATTGAGGATTGGGGATTGAGGATTGAGGATTGAAGATTGAGTATTGAGGATTGAAGATTGAGGATTGAGGATTGAGGATTGAGGATTGAGGATTGAGGATTGAGGATTGAGGATTGAGGATTGAAGATTGAGTATTGAGGATTGAAGGTTGAGGATTGAGGTTAGAGGATTGAGGATTGAGAATTGAGGATTGAAGATTGAGGATTGGGAATTGAGGATTGACGATTGAGGATTGAGTATTGAGGATTGAGAATTGAGGATTGAGGATTGAAATTGAGTATTGAGGATTGAAGATTGAGGATTGAGATTATATCATTGAATATTGTGGATTGAGTATTGAACCATGAGAATTCAGGATATTCTATTGAGTATTGAGAATTGAGGATTGATGGTTGAGTATTGAGGAATGATGGCTGAGGGTTGTGTGTTGAGTAGTGAGGATTGAGGATTGAGGATTGAGGATAGAGGATTGAGGATTGAAGGTTGAGTATTGATGATTGAATATGGAGTATTGAGGATTGAGGTTTGAGGATTGAGGATTGGGTATTGAGGATTGAGCATTGAGGTTTGAGGTCTGAGGACTGAGTATTGAGGATTGAGGATTGAGGATTGAGGATTGAGTATTGAGGATTGAAGATTGAGGATTGGGGACTGAGGATTGAAGATTCAGGATTGAGAATTGAGGACTGAGGATTGAGGATTGAAGATTCAGTATTGAGGATTGAAGAAGAGGATTGAGGAATGAGGATTGAAGATTGAGGACTGAGTGTTGATGGTTGAGTGATGAGAATTGATATTTGTGGATTGAGACTTGAAGAGCGAAGAATGGAGATTGAGTATTGAAAATTGTGAATTGTGGATATTCTATTGAGGATTGAGGATTGACAATTGAATTATGAGGACTGAGGGCTGAAGATTGAGGATTCAGGATTGAGGATTAGGGATTGAGGTTTAAGGACTGAGGATTGAGGGTTGAGGATCCAGGATTGAGGATTGACGCTTGAGGATTGAGGTTTGAGGATGGAGGATTGAAGAGAGAGGACTGAGTGTTGAGGATTGAGTGTTGAGAATTGATGTTTGAGGATTGAGATTTGATTATTGAATATTGTGGATTGAGTATTGAACCATGAGAATTCAGAATATTCTATTGAGCATTGAGAATTGAGGATTGATGGCTGAGTATTGAGGATTGAGGATTGAGGATTGAGTATTGAGTATTGAAGATTGAGGACTGGCGATTGAGGATTGAAGATTGAGGATTAAGGATTGAGGATTGGGGATTGAGGACCTAGGATTGGGGATTGATTATTGGGGATTGACGATTGAGGATTGAGTATTGAGGATTGAGAATTGAGAATTGAGGATGAGGACTGAGGGTTGAGGATTGAGGTTTGAGGAACGAGGATTGAGGGTTGAGGATTGAGGACTGAGGATTGACGATTGAGTATTGAAGATTGAGGATTTATGACTGAGGATTGAGGACTGAGGATTGAGGATTGAGGATTGATGTTTGAAGATTGAGTATTGAGGATTCCATATTGAGGATTCAGGATTGAGGATTGAGGATTGGGGATTGAGGATTGAGGATTGAGGATTGATGATTGAGTATTGAGGATTGAAGATTGAGGATTGAGGTTTGAGGATTGAGGATTGAGAATTGAGGATTGAAGATTGAGGATTGGGAATTGAGGATTGACGATTGAGGATTGAGTATTGAGGATTGAGAATTGAGGATTGAGGATTGAAATTGAAGATTGAGGATTGAAGATTGAGGATTAAGATTTGATCATTGAATATTGTGGATTGAGTATTGAACCATGAGAATTCAGGATATTCTATTGAGTATTGAGAATTGAGGATTGATGGTTGAGTATTGAGGAATGATGGCTGAGGGTTGTGTGTTGAGTAGTGAGGATTGAGGATTGAGGATTGAGGATAGAGGATTGAGGATTGAAGATTGAGGGTTGTGGATTGAGGACGAGAACTGAGGGTTGAATATTGATGTTTGAGGTCTGAGGATTGAGGATTGAGGATTGAGAATTGAGGATTGAGGATTGAGGATTGAAGATTGAGGATTGGGGATTGAGGATTGAAGAATGAGGATTGAGGATTGAGGATTGAGGGTTGCAGATTGAGTATTGAGGATTGATGATTGAGGATTGAGGATTGAGGATTGAGGATTGAGGATTGGGGATTGAGGATTGAGGATTGAAGATTGAGTATTGAGGATTGAAGATTGAGGATTGAGGATTGAGGATTGAGGATTGAGGATTGAGGATTGAGGATTGAGGATTGAGGATTGAAGATTGAGTATTGAGGATTGAAGGTTGAGGATTGAGGTTTGAGTGTTGAGGATTGAGGTCGAGGACTGACGGTTGAGGATTGAGGATTGAGCATTGAGGATTGAAGATTGATGACTGGGGATTGAGGACTCAAGATTGAGGATTAAGGATTGAATATTGGGGATTGAGGATCTTGGATTGGAGATTGATTATTGAGGATTGAAGATTGACGATTGAGGATTGAGGATTGAGAATTGAGAATTAAGGATGAGGACTGAGACTTGAGGATTGAGGTTTGACGATTGAGCATTGAGGGTTGAGGATTGAGGATTGAGGATTGAGGATTGAGGTTTGAGTATTGAAGATTGAGTATTGAAGCCTGAGGATAGAGGATTGAGGATTGAGGACTGAGGATTGAGGATTGAGGATTGAGCATTGAGGATTGGAGATTGAGGACTGGGGATTGAGGATTGAAGATTGAGGATTAAGGATTGAAGATTGGGGATTGAGGATCTAGGATTGGAGATTGATTATTGAGGATTGAAGAATGAGGATTGAGGATTGAGGATTGAGGATTTAGGATTGAGGGTTGCAGATTGAGTATTGAGGATTGATGATTGAGGATTGAGGATTGAGGATTGAGGATTGAGGATTGAGGATTGAGGATTGAGGATTGAAGATTGAGTATTGAGGATTGAAGATTGAGGATTGAGGATTGAGGATTGAGGATTGAGGATTGAGGATTGAGGATGTAGGATTGAAGAGAGAGGACTGAGTGTTGAGGATTGATTGTTGAGAATTGATGCTTGAGGTTTGAGATTTGATTATTGAATATTGTGGATTGAGTATTGAACCATGAGAATTCAGGATGTTCTATTGAGTATTGAGAATTGAGGATTGATGGATGAGTATTGAGTATTGATGGTTGAGGGTTGATGGTTGAGTGTTGAATATTGAGGATTGAGGATTGAGGATTGAGGATTGAGGATTGAGGATTGAGTATTGAGGATTGAGTATTGATCACTGATGATTGAGGATTGAGGATTGAGGATTGAGGATTGTGGATTCAAGATTGAATATTGAGGATTGATGATTGAGGATTGATGATTGAGAATTGAGGATGGAGGATGAGGGCTGAGGGTTGAGGATTGAGGTTTGAGGACTCAGGACTGAGGATTGAGGATTGAGAATTGAGGATTGAGGATGAGGATTGAAGATTGAAGATTGGGTATTGAGGATTGAAGAATGAGGTTTGAGGATTGAGGATTGAGGATTGAGGATTGAAGATTGAGTATCGAGGATTGAAGATTGACGATTGAGGATTAAGGATTGAAGATTGGGGATTGAGGATCTAGGATTAGAGATTGATTATTGAGGATTGAATATTGAGGATTGAGGATTGAGGATTGAGAATTGCGAATTGAGGATGAGGACTGAGTGTTGAGGATTGAGGTTTGAGGAATGAGGATTGAGGGTTGAGGATTGAGGATTGAGGATTGAGGATTGAGGATTGAGTATTGAAGATTGAGTATTGATGACTGAGGATTGAGGATTGTGGATTGAGGATTGAGGATTGACGATTGAAGATTGAGTATTGGGGATTGAATATTGAGGATTGAGGATTCAGTATTGAGGATGGAGTATGAGGACTGAGGGTTGAGGATTGAGGTTTGAGGAATGAGGATTGAGGATTGAGGATTGAGGATTGGGGATTGAAGAGTGAGTATTGAGGATTGAAGATTGAGAATTGAGGATTGAGGATTGAGGATTGAAGATTGAAGATTGAGGATTGAGGATTGAGGATTGAGGATTGAGGATTGAGGATTGAGGATTGAGGATTGAGGGTTGTGGATTGAGGACGAGAACTGAGGGTTGAATATTGATGTTTGAGGTCTGAGGATTGAGCATTGAGGATTGAGAATTGAGTATTGAGGATTGAGGATTGAAGATTGAGGATTGGGTATTGAGGATTGAAGAATGAGGATTGAGGATTGAGGATTGAGGATTGAGGGTTGCAGATTGAGTATTGAGGATTGATGATTGAGGATTGAGGATTGAGGATTGAGGATTGAGGATTGAGGATTGAGGATTGAGGATTGAGGATTGAAGATTGAGTATTGAGGATTGAAGATTGCGGATTGAGGTTTGAGGATTGAGGATTGAGGATTGAGGATTGAAGATTGAGGATTGGGAATTGAGGATTGAAGATTGAGGATTGAGGATTCAGGATTGAGGATTGAGGATTGAGGATGATGTCTAAGGGTGGAGGATTGAGGTTTGAGGACTGAGGACTGAGGATTGAGGACTGAGGATTGAGGATGAGGGCTGGGTGTCGGGGATTGAGGTTTGACGACTGAGGACTGAGCATTGAGTATTGAGAATTGAGGATTGATGATTGAGTATTGAAGATTGAGGATTGGGTATTCAGGATTGAAGAATGAGGATTGAGGATTGAGGATTGAGGATTGAAGACTGAGTATTGAGGATTGAGTATTGAAGACTGAGTATTGATGACTGAGGATTGAGGATTGTGGATTGAGGATTGAGGATTGACGATTGAAGATTGAGTATTGGGGATTGAAGATTGAGGATTGAGGATTGAGTATTGAGGATGGAGGATGAGGACTGAGGGTTGAGGATTGAGGTTTGAGGAATGAGGATTGAGGATTGAGGATTGAGGATTGAGGATTGGGGATTGAAGGTTGAGTATTGAGGATTGAAGATTGAGAATTGAGGATTGAGGATTGAGGATTGAAGATTGAAGATTGAGGATTGAGGATTGAGGATTGAGGATTGAGGTTTGAGGATTGAGGATTGAGGGTTGTGGATTGAGGATTCAAGATTGAATATTGAGGATTGATGATTGAGGATTGATGATTGAGGATTGAGGATGGAGGATGAGGGCTGAGGGTTGAGGATTGAGGTTTGAGGACTCAGGACTGAGGATTGAGGATTGAGAATTGAGGATTGAGGATGAGGATTGAAGATTGAAGATTGGGTATTGAGGATTGAAGAATGAGGTTTGAGGATTGAGGATTGAGGATTGAGGATTGAAGATTAAGTATCGAGGATTGAAGATTGACGATTGAGGATTAAGGATTGAAGATTGGGGATTGAGGATCTAGGATTGGAGATTGATTATTGAGGATTGAATATGGAGGATTGAGGATTGAGGATTGAGAATTGAGAATTGAGGATGAGGACTGAGTGTTGAAGATTGAGGTTTGAGGAATGAGGATTGAGGGTTGAGGTTTGAGGATTGAGGATTGAGGATTGAGGATTGAGTATTGAAGATTGAGTATTGATGACTGAGGATTGAGGATTGTGGATTGAGGATTGAGGATTGACGATTGAAGATTGAGTATTGGGGATTGAAAATTGAGGATTGAGGATTCAGTATTGAGGATGGAGTATGAGGACTGAGGGTTGAGGATTGAGGTTTGAGGAATGTGGATTGAGGATTGAGGATTGAGGATTGGGGATTGAAGATTGAGTATTGAGGATTGAAGACTGAGAATTGAGGATTGAGGACTGAGGACTGAAGATTGAAGATTGAGGATTGAGGATTGAGGATTGAGGATTGAGGATTGAGGATTGAGGATTGAGGGTTGTGGATTGAGGACGAGAACTGAGGGTTGAATATTGATGTTTAAGGTCTGAGGATTGAGGATTGAGAATTGAGGATTGAGGATTGAGGATTGAAGATTGAGGATTGGGGATTGAGGATTGAAGAATGAGGATTGAGGATTGAGGATTGAGGATTGAGGGTTGCAGATTGAGTATTGAGGATTGATGATTGAGGATTGAGGATTGAGGATTGAGGATTGATGTTTGAAGATTGAGTACTGAGGATTGAATATTGAGGATTGAGGTTTCAGGATTGAGGATTGAGAATGAGGGCTGAGGGTTGAGGTTTGAGGTTTGAGTATAGAATCCTGAGAATTCAGGATATTCTATTGGGCATTGAGAATTGAGGATTGATGGTTGAGTATTGAGCATTGAGGATTGAGGGTTGAGGATTGAGTATCGAAGATTGAGGATTGCTGATTGAGGATTGAGGATTGAGGATTGAGGATTGAGGATTGAGGATTGAGGATTGAGAATTGAGAATTGAGGATGAGGACTGAGTGTTGAGGATTGAGGTTTGAGGAATGAGGATTGAGGGTTGAGGATTGAGGATTGAGGATTGAGGATTGAGGACTGAGGATTCAGGATGAGGGCTGTGTGTCGGGGATTGAGGTTTGACGACTGAGGACTGAGCGTTGAGTATTGAGAATTGAGGATTGATGATTGAGTATTGAAGATTGAGGATTGGGTATTGAGGATTGAAGAATGAGGATTGAGGATTGAGGATTGAGGATTGAGGATTGAGTATCTAGGATTGGAGATTGATTATTGATGGTTGAAGGTTGAGGATTGAGGATTGAGGATTGAGGATCTAGGATTGGAGATTGATTATTGAGGATTGAATATTGAGGATTGATAATTGAGGATTCAGAATTGAGAATTGAGGATGAGGACTGAGGGTTGAGGATTGAGGTTTGAGAAATGAGGATTGAGTATGGAGGATTGAGGATTGAGGATTGAGGATTGAGTAATGAAGATTGAGTATTGATCACTGATGATTGAGGATTGAGGATTGAGGATTGAGGATTGAGCATTGAAGATTGAATATTGAGGATTGAAGATTGAGGATTGATGATTGAGGATTGAGGATGGAGGATGAGGGCTGAGGATTGAGGATTGAGGTTTGAGGACTCAGGACTGAGGATTGAGGATTAAGGATTGAGGATTGAGGATTGAGGATCCAGGATTGGAGATTGATTATTGAGGATTGAATATTGAGGATTGAGGATTGAGGATTGAGGGTTGAGAATTGAGAATTGAGGATGACGACTGAGGGTTGAGGATTGAGGTTTGAGGATTGAGGATTGAGGGTTGAGGATTGAGTATTGAGGATTGGAGATTGAGGACTGGGGATTGAGGATTGAAGATTGAGGATTAAGAATTGAAGATTGGGGATTGAGGATCTAGGTTTGGAGATTGATTATTGAGGATTGAAGATTGAGGATTGAGGATTGAGGATTGATTATAGATGGTTGAAGATTGAGTATTGAGGATTGATGATTGAGGATTGAGGTTTGAGGATTGAGGATTGAGAATGAGGGCTGAGGGTTGAGGATTGAGTATCGAAGATTGAGGATTGATGATTGAGGATTGAGGATTGAGGATTGAGGGTTGAGGATTGAGTATTGAGGATTGGAGATTGAGGACTGGGGATTGAGGATTGAAGATTGAGGATTAAGAATTGAAGATTGGGGATTGAGGATCTAGGATTGGAGATTGATTATTGAGGATTGAAGATTGAGGATTGAGGATTGAGGATTGATTATAGATGGTTGAAGATTGAGTATTGAGGATTGATGATTGAGGATTGAGGTTTGAGGATTGAGGATTGAGAATGAGGGCTGAGGGTTGAGGATTGAGTATCGAAGATTGAGGATTGATGATTGAGGATTGAGGATTGAGGATTGAGGATTGAGGATTGAGGATTGAGGATTGAGTATTGAGGATTGAAGACTGAGGATTGAGGATTGAGGGTTGAGGATTGAGTATTGAGGATTGACGCATGAGGATTGAGGGTTGAGGATGTAGGATTGAAGAGAGAGGACTGAGTGTTGAGGATTGATTGTTGAGAATTGATGCTTGAGGTTTGAGATTTGATTATTGAATATTGTGGATTGAGTATTGAACCATGAGAATTCAGGATGTTCTATTGAGTATTGAGAATTGAGGATTGATGGATGAGTATTGAGTATTGATGGTTGAGGGTTGATGGTTGAGTGTTGAATATTGAGGATTGAGGATTGAGGATTGAGGATTGAGGATTGAGGATTGAGTATTGAGGATTGAGTATTGATCACTGATGATTGAGGATTGAGGATTGAGGATTGAGGATTGTGGATTCAAGATTGAATATTGAGGATTGATGATTGAGGATTGATGATTGAGAATTGAGGATGGAGGATGAGGGCTGAGGGTTGAGGATTGAGGTTTGAGGACTCAGGACTGAGGATTGAGGATTGAGAATTGAGGATTGAGGATGAGGATTGAAGATTGAAGATTGGGTATTGAGGATTGAAGAATGAGGTTTGAGGATTGAGGATTGAGGATTGAGGATTGAAGATTGAGTATCGAGGATTGAAGATTGACGATTGAGGATTAAGGATTGAAGATTGGGGATTGAGGATCTAGGATTAGAGATTGATTATTGAGGATTGAATATTGAGGATTGAGGATTGAGGATTGAGAATTGAGAATTGAGGATGAGGACTGAGTGTTCAGGATTGAGGTTTGAGGAATGAGGATTGAGGGTTGAGGATTGAGGATTGAGGATTGAGGATTGAGGATTGAGTATTGAAGATTGAGTATTGATGACTGAGGATTGAGGATTGTGGATTGAGGATTGAGGATTGACGATTGAAGATTGAGTATTGGGGATTGAATATTGAGGATTGAGGATTCAGTATTGAGGATGGAGTATGAGGACTGAGGGTTGAGGATTGAGGTTTGAGGAATGAGGATTGAGGATTGAGGATTGAGGATTGGGGATTGAAGAGTGAGTATTGAGGATTGAAGATTGAGAATTGAGGATTGAGGATTGAGGATTGAAGATTGAAGATTGAGGATTGAGGATTGAGGATTGAGGATTGAGGATTGAGGATTGAGGATTGAGGGTTGTGGATTGAGGACGAGAACTGAGGGTTGAATATTGATGTTTGAGGTCTGAGGATTGAGGATTGAGGATTGAGAATTGAGTATTGAGGATTGAGGATTGAAGATTGAGGATTGGGTATTGAGGATTGAAGAATGAGGATTGAGGATTGAGGATTGAGGATTGAGGGTTGCAGATTGAGTATTGAGGATTGATGATTGAGGATTGAGGATTGAGGATTGAGGATTGAGGATTGAGGATTGAGGATTGAGGATTGAGGATTGAAGATTGAGTATTGAGGATTGAAGATTGCGGATTGAGGTTTGAGGATTGAGGATTGAGGATTGAGGATTGAAGATTGAGGATTGGGAATTGAGGATTGACGATTGAGGATTGAGGATTCAGGATTGAGGATTGAGGATTGAGGATGATGTCTAAGGGTGGAGGATTGAGGTTTGAGGACTGAGGACTGAGGATTGAGGACTGAGGAATGAGGATGAGGGCTGGGTGTCGGGGATTGAGGTTTGACGACTGAGGACTGAGCATTGAGTATTGAGAATTGAGGATTGATGATTGAGTATTGAAGATTGAGGATTGGGTATTCAGGATTGAAGAATGAGGATTGAGGATTGAGGATTGAGGATTGAAGACTGAGTATTGAGGATTGAGTATTGAAGACTGAGTATTGATGACTGAGGATTGAGGATTGTGGATTGAGGATTGAGGATTGACGATTGAAGATTGAGTATTGGGGATTGAAGATTGAGGATTGAGGATTGAGTATTGAGGATGGAGGATGAGGACTGAGGGTTGAGGATTGAGGTTTGAGGAATGAGGATTGAGGATTGAGGATTGAGGATTGAGGATTGGGGATTGAAGGTTGAGTATTGAGGATTGAAGATTGAGAATTGAGGATTGAGGATTGAGGATTGAAGATTGAAGATTGAGGATTGAGGATTGAGGATTGAGGATTGAGGTTTGAGGATTGAGGATTGAGGGTTGTGGATTGAGGATTCAAGATTGAATATTGAGGATTGATGATTGAGGAATGATGATTGAGGATTGAGGATGGAGGATGAGGGCTGAGGGTTGAGGATTGAGGTTTGAGGACTCAGGACTGAGGATTGAGGATTGAGAATTGAGGATTGAGGATGAGGATTGAAGATTGAAGATTGGGTATTGAGGATTGAAGAATGAGGTTTGAGGATTGAGGATTGAGGATTGAGGATTGAAGATTGAGTATCGAGGATTGAAGATTGACGATTGAGGATTAAGGATTGAAGATTGGGGATTGAGGATCTAGGATTGGAGATTGATTATTGAGGATTGAATATGGAGGATTGAGGATTGAGGATTGAGAATTGAGAATTGAGGATGAGGACTGAGTGTTGTGGATTGAGGTTTGAGGAATGAGGATTGAGGGTTGAGGTTTGAGGATTGAGGATTGAGGATTGAGGATTGAGTATTGAATATTGAGTATTGATGACTGAGGATTGAGGATTGTGGATTGAGGATTGAGGATTGACGATTGAAGATTGAGTATTGGGGATTGAAAATTGAGGATTGAGGATTCAGTATTGAGGATGGAGTTTGAGGACTGAGGGTTGAGGATTGAGGTTTGAGGAATGTGGATTGAGGATTGAGGATTGAGGATTGGGGATTGAAGATTGAGTATTGAGGATTGAAGACTGAGAATTGAGGATTGAGGACTGAGGATTGAAGATTGAAGATTGAGGATTGAGGATTGAGGATTGAGGATTGAGGATTGAGGATTGAGGATTGAGGGTTGTGGATTGAGGACGAGAACTGAGGGTTGAATATTGATGTTTAAGGTCTGAGGATTGAGGATTGAGAATTGAGGATTGAGGATTGAGGATTGAAGATTGAGGATAGGGGATTGAGGATTGAAGAATGAGGACTGTGGATTGAGGATTGAGGATTGAGGGTTGCAGATTGAGTATTGAGGATTGATGATTGAGGATTGAGGATTGAGGATTGAGGATTGAGGATTGAGGATTGAGGATTGAGGATTGAAGATTGAGTATTGAGGATTGAAGATTGAGGATTGAGGTTTGAGGATTGAGGATTGAGGATTGAGGATTGAAGATTGAGGATTGGGAATTGAGGATTGACGATTGAGGATTGAGGATTCAGGATTGAGGATTGAGGATTGAGGATGATGTCTAAGGGTGGAGGATTGAGGTTTGAGGACTGAGGACTGAGGATTGAGGACTGAGGATTGAGGATGAGGGCTGGGTGTCGGGGATTGAGGTTTGACGACTGAGGACTGAGCATTGAGTATTGAGACTTGAGGATTGATGATTGAGTATTGAAGATTGAGGATTGGGTATTGAGGATTGAAGAATGAGGATTGAGGATTGAGGATTGAGGATTGAGGATTGAGGATCTAGGATTGGAGATTGATTATTGATGGTTGAAGGTTGAGGATTGAGGATTGAGGATTGAGGATCTAGGATTGAGGGCTGAGGATTGAGGACGAGGGCTGACGGTTGAGGGTTAAGGTTTGAGGATTGAGGATTGAGGATTGAGGATTGAGGACTGAGGCTTGAGGATTGAGGTTTGAGCATTGAGGATTGAAGATTGAGGACTGGCGATTGAGGATTGAAGATTAAGGATTAAGGATTGAGGATTGGGGATTGAGGATGTAGGATTGGAGATTGATTATTGAGGATTGAAGATTGAGGATTGAGGATTGAGGATTGAGGATTGAGGATCTAGGATTGGAGATTGATTATTGAGGATTGAATATTGAGGATTGATGATTGAGGATTCAGAATTGAGAATTGAGGATGAGGACTGAGGGTTGAGGATTGAGGTTTGAGAAATGAGGATTGAGTATGGAGGATTGAGGATTGAGGATTGAGGATTGAGTATTGAGGATTGAGTATTGATCACTGATGATTGAGGATTGAGGATTGAGGATTGAGGATTGTGGATTCAAGATTGAATATTGAGGATTGATGATTGAGGATTGATGATTGAGAATTGAGGATGGAGGATGAGGGCTGAGGGTTGAGGATTGAGGTTTGAGGACTCAGGACTGAGGATTGAGGATTGAGAATTGAGGATTGAGGATGAGGATTGAAGATTGAAGATTGGGTATTGAGGATTGAAGAATGAGGTTTGAGGATTGAGGATTGAGGATTGAGGATTGAAGATTGAGTATCGAGGATTGAAGATTGACGATTGAGGATTAAGGATTGAAGATTGGGGATTGAGGATCTAGGATTAGAGATTGATTATTGAGGATTGAATATTGAGGATTGAGGATTGAGGATTGAGAATTGAGAATTGAGGATGAGGACTGAGTGTTGAGGATTGAGGTTTGAGGAATGAGGATTGAGGGTTGAGGATTGAGGATTGAGGATTGAGGATTGAGGATTGAGTATTGAAGATTGAGTATTGATGACTGAGGATTGAGGATTGTGGATTGAGGATTGAGGATTGACGATTGAAGATTGAGTATTGGGGATTGAAAATTGAGGATTGAGGATTCAGTATTGAGGATGGAGTATGAGGACTGAGGGTTGAGGATTGAGGTTTGAGGAATGAGGATTGAGGATTGAGGATTGAGGATTGGGGATTGAAGAGTGAGTATTGAGGATTGAAGATTGAGAATTGAGGATTGAGGATTGAGGATTGAAGATTGAAGATTGAGTATTGATGATTGAAGATTGAGGATTGGGGATTGAGGATTGAGGATTGAGGATTGAGGATTGAGGATTGAAGATTGAGTATTGAGGATTGAAGATTGAGGATTGAGGTTTGAGGATTGAGGATTGAGGATTGAGGATTGAAGATTGAGGATTGGGAATTGAGGATTGACGATTGAGGATTGAGGATTCAGGATTGAGGATTGAGGATTGAGGATGATGTCTAAGGGTGGAGGATTGAGGTTTGAGGACTGAGGACTGAGGATTGAGGACTGAGGATTGAGGATGAGTGCTGGGTGTCGGGGATTGAGGTTTGACGACTGAGGACTGAGCATTGAGTATTGAGAATTGAGGATTGATGATTGAGTATTGAAGATTGAGGATTGGGTATTGAGGATTGAAGAATGAGGATTGAGGATTGAGGATTGAGGATTGAGGATTGAGGATCTAGGATTGGAGATTGATTATTGATGGTTGAAGGTTGAGGATTGAGGATTGAGGATTGAGGATCTAGGATTGGAGATTGATTATTGAGGATTGAATATTGAGGATTGATGATTGAGGATTCAGAATTGAGAATTGAGGATGAGGACTGAGGGTTGAGGATTGAGGTTTGAGGATTGAGGATTGAGGATTGAATATTCAGTATTGAGGATTGAAGATTGAGGATTGAGGAATGAGGATTGAAGATTGAGGACTGAGTGTTGATGGTTGAGTGATGAGAATTGATATTTGTGGATTGAGACTTGAAGAGTGAAGAATGGGGTTGAGTATTGAAAATTGTGAATTGAGGATATTCTATTGAGGATTGAGGATTGACAATTGATTTAAGAGGACTGAGGGCTGAAGATTGAGGATTCAGGATTGAGGATTAGGGATTGAGGTTTAAGGACTGAGGATTGAGGGTTGAGGATCCAGGATTGAGGATTGACGCTTGAGGATTGAGGTTTGAGGATGGAGGATTGAAGAGAGGGGACTGAGTGTTGAGGATTGAGTTTTGAGAATTGACGTTTGAGGATTGAGATTTGATTGTTGAATATTGTGGATTGAGTATTGAACCATGAGAATTCAGAATATTCTATTGAGCATTGAGAATTGAGGATTGATGGCTGAGTATTGAGGATTGACGATTGAGGATTGAGTATTGAGTATTGAACATTGAGGACTGGCGATTGAGGATTGAAGACTGAGGATTAAGGATTGAGGATTGGGGATTGAGGACCTAGGATTGGAGATTGATTATTGGGGATTGACGATTGAGGATTGAGTATTGAGGATTGAGAATTGAGGATTGAGGATGAGGACTGAGGGTTGAGGATTGAGGTTTGAGGAACGAGGATTGAGGATTGAGGATTGAGAACTGAGGATTGAGGATTGAGGATTGAGTATTGAAGATTGAGTACTGAGGATTGAATATTGAGGATTGAGGTTTGAGGATTGAGGATTGAGAATGAGGGCTGGGGGTTGAGGTTTGAGGTTTGAGTATAGAATCCTGAGAATTCAGGATATTCTATTGGGCATTGAGAATTGAGGATTGATGGTTGAGTATTGAGCATTGAGGATTGAGGGTTGAGGATTGAGTATTGAAGATTGAGGATTGATGATTGAGGATTGAGGATTGATGATTGAGGATTGAGGATTGAGGATTGAAGATTGAGTATTGAGGATTGAAGATTGAGGATTGAGGATTGAGGATTCAGGATTGAGTATTGAGGATTGACGCTTGAGGATTGAGGGTTGAGGATGTAGGATTGAAGAGAGAGGACTGAGTGTTGAGGATTGATTGTTGAGAATTGATGCTTGAGGATTGAGATTCGATTATTGAATATTGTGGATTGAGTATTGAACCATGAGAATTCAGGATGTTCTATTGAGTATTGAGAATTGAGGATTGATGGATGAGTATTGAGGATTGATGGTTGAGGGTTGAGGGTTGAGTGTTGAATATTGAGGATTGAGGATTGAGGATTGAGGATTGATGATTGAGGATCGAACATTGATTATTGATGATTGAAAATTGAGGATTAAGGATTGAGGGCTGAGGATTGAGGACGAGGGCTGACGGTTGAGGATTAAGGTTTGAGGATTGAGGATTGAGGATTGAGGATTGAGGACTGAGGCTTGAGGATTGAGGTTTGAGCATTGAGGATTGAAGATTGAGGACTGGCGATTGAGGATTGAAGATTGAGGATTAAGGATTGAGGATTGGGGATTGAGGATGTAGGATTGGAGATTGATTATTGAGGATTGAAGATTGAGGATTGAGGATTGAGGATTGAGGATTGAGGATCTAGGTTTGGAGATTGATTATTGAGGATTGAATGTTGAGGATTGATGATTGAGGATTCAGAATTGAGAATTGAGGATGAGGACTGAGGGTTGAGGATTGAGGTTTGAGAAATGAGGATTGAGTATGGAGGATTGAGGATTGAGAATTGAGGATTGAGTATTGAGGATTGAGTATTGATCACTGATGATTGAGGATTGAGGATTGAGGATTGAGGATTGAGGATTCAAGATTGAATATTGAGGATTGATGATTGAGGATTGATGATTGAGGATTGAGGATGGAGGATGAGGGCTGAGGGTTGAGGATTGAGGTTTGAGGACTCAGGACTGAGGATTGAGGATTGAGAATTGAGGATTGAGGATGAGGATTGAAGATTGAAGATTGGGTATTGAGGATTGAAGAATGAGGTTTGAGGATTGAGGATTGAGGAATGAGGATTGAAGATTGAGGACTGAGTGTTGATGGTTGAGTGATGAGAATTGATATTTGTGGATTGAGACTTGAAGAGTGAAGAATGGGGATTCAGTATTGAAAATTGTGAATTGAGGATATTCTATTGAGGATTGAGGATTGACAATTGATTTAAGAGGACTGAGGGCTGAAGATTGAGGATTCAGGATTGAGGATTAGGGATTGAGGTTTAAGGACTGAGGATTGAGGGTTGAGGATCCAGGATTGAGGATTGACGCTTGAGGATTGAGGTTTGAGGATGGAGGATTGAAGAGAGAGGTCTGAGTGTTGAGGATTGAGTGTTGAGAATTGACGTTTGAGGATTGAGATTTGATTATTGAATATTGTGGATTGAGTATTGAACCATGAGAATTCAGAATATTCTATTGAGCATTGAGAATTGAGGATTGATGGCTGAGTATTGAGGATTGACGATTGAGGATTGAGTATTGAGTATTGAACATTGAGGACTGGCGATTGAGGATTGAAGATTGAGGATTAAGGATTGAGGATTGGGGATTGAGGACCTAGGATTGGAGATTGATTATTGGGGATTGACGATTGAGGATTGAGTATTGAGGATTGAGAATTGAGGATTGAGGATGAGGACTGAGGGTTGAGGATTGAGGTTTGAGGAACGAGGATTGAGGATTGAGGATTGAGGACTGAGGATTGACGATTGAGTATTGAAGATTGAGGATTTATGACTCAGGATTGAGAACTGAGGATTGAGGATTGAGGATTGAGTATTGAAGATTGAGTACTGAGGATTGAATATTGAGGATTGAGGTTTGAGGATTGAGGATTGAGAATGAGGGCTGAGGGTTGAGGTTTGAGGTTTGATTATAGAATCCTGAGAATTCAGGATATTCTATTGGGCATTGAGAATTCAGGATTGATGGTTGAGTATTGAGCATTGAGGATTGAGGGTTGAGGATTGAGTATTGAAGATTGAGGACTGATGATTGAGGATTGAGGATTGAGGATTGAGGATTGAGGATTGAGGATTGAAGATTGAGTATTGAGGATTGAAGATTGAGGATTGAGGATTGAGGATTGAGGATTGAGTATTGAGGATTGACGCTTGAGGATTGAGGGTTGAGGATGTAGGATTGAAGAGAGAGGACTGAGTGTTGAGGATTGATTGTTGAGAATTGATGCTTGAGGTTTGAGATTTGATTATTGAATATTGTGGATTGAGTATTGAACCATGAGAATTCAGGATGTTCTATTGAGTATTGAGAATTGAGGATTGATGGATGAGTATTGAGGATTGATGGTTGAGGGTTGAGGGTTCGAGTGTTGAATATTGAGGATTGAGGATTGAGGATTGAGGATTGATGATTGAGGATTGAACATTGATTATTGATGATTGAAAATTGAGGATTAAGGATTGAGGGCTGAGGATTGAGGACGAGGGCTGACGGTTGAGGATTAAGGTTTGAGGATTGAGGATTGAGGATTGAGGATTGAGGACTGAGGCTTGAGGATTGAGGTCTGAGCATTGAGGATTGAAGATTGAGGACTGGCGATTGAGGATTGAAGATTGAGGATTAAGGATTGAGGATTGGGGATTGAGGATGTAGGATTGGAGATTGATTATTGAGGATTGAAGATTGAGGATTGAGGATTGAGGATTGAGGATTGAGGATCTAGGATTGGAGATTGATTATTGAGGATTGAATGTTGAGGGTTGATGATTGAGGATTCAGAATTGAGAATTGAGGATGAGGACTGAGGGTTGAGGATTGAGGTTTGAGAAATGAGGATTGAGTATGGAGGATTGAGGATTGAGGATTGAGGATTGAGTATTGAGGATTGAGTATTGATCACTGATGATTGAGGATTGAGGATTGAGGATTGAGGATTGAGGATTGAAGATTGAATATTGAGGATTGATGATTGAGGATTGATGATTGAGGATTGAGGATCGAGGATGAGGGCTGAGGGTTGAGGATTGAGGTTTGAGGACTCAGGACTGAGGATTGAGGATAGAGAATTGAGGATTGAGGATGAGGATTGAAGATTGAAGATTGGGTATTGAGGATTGAAGAATGAGGTTTGAGGATTGAGGATTGAGGATTGAGGATTGAAGATTGAGTATCGAGGATTGAAGATTGACGATTGAGGATTAAGGGTTGAAGATTGGGGATTGAGGATCTAGGATTGGAGATTGATTATTGAGGATTGAATATTGAGGATTGAGGATTGAGGATTGAGAATTGAGAATTGAGGATGAGGACTGAGTGTTGAGGATTGAGGTTTGAGGAATGAGGATTGAGGGTTGAGGACTGAGGATTGAGGATTGAGGATTGAGGATTTAGTATTGAAGATTGAGTATTGATGACTGAGGATTGAGGATTGTGGATTGAGGATTGAGGATTGACGATTGAAGATTGATTATTGGGGATTGAAAATTGAGGATTGAGGATTCAGTATTGAGGATGGAGTATGAGGACTGAGGGTTGAGGATTGAGGTTTGAGGAATGAGGATTGAGGATTGAGGATTGAGGATTGGGGATTGAAGATTGACTATTGAGGATTGAAGATTGAGAATTGAGGATTGAGGATTGAGGATTGAAGATTGAAGATTGAGGATTGAGGATTGAGGATTGAAGCTTGGGGATTGAGGATCTATGATTGGAGATTGATTGCTGAGGATTGAAGGTTGAGGATTGAGGACTGAGGATTGAGAATTGAGAATTGAGAATTGAGTATGAGGACTGAGGATTGATGGTTGAGTATTGAGGATTGATGGCTGAGGGTTGTGTGTTGAGTATTGAGGATTGAGGATTGAGGATTGAGGATAGAGGATTGAGGATTGAAGATTGAGTATTGATGATTGAATATTGAGGCTTGAGGATTGAGGTTTGAGGATTGAGGACGAGGACTGACGGTTGAGGATTGAGGTTTGAGGATTGAGGATTGAGGATTGAGGACTGAGGATTGAGGATTGAGGACTGAGCATTGAGGATTGAAGGTTGAGGATTGAGGATTGAGGATTGAGGATTGAGAATTGAAGGTTGAGTATTGAGGATTGAAGATTGAGGATTGAGGATTGAAGATTAAGGATTGGGTATTGAGGATTGAACATTGAGGATTGTGGATTGAGAGTTGAAGGTTGAGGATTGAGGATTGAGAATTGAGGATTGAGGATTGAGTATTGAAGATTGAGTATTGATGCCTGAGGACTGAGGAGTGAGGATTGAGGATTGAGGATTGGTGATTGAAGATTGAGTATTGAGGATTGAAGATTGAGGATTGAGGATTGAGGATTGAGGATGGAGGATGAGGGCTGAGGGTTGCGGATTGAGGTTTGAGTATTGAATCCTGAGAATTCAGGGTATTCTATTGAGTATTGATAATTGTGGATTGATGCTTGGGTATTGAGCATTGGGGATTGAGGATTGAGTATTGAAGATTGAGGATTGGGTATTGAGGATTGAGCATTGAGGTTTGAGGACTGAGGACTGAGTATTGAGGATTGAGGATTGAGGATTGAGTATTGAGGATTGAAGATTGAGGATTGGGGACTGAGGATTGAAGATTCAGGATTGAGGATTGAGGATTGAGGATTGAGGATTGAAGATTCAGTATTGAGGATTGAAGATTGAGGATTGAGGAATGAGGATTGAAGATTGAGGACTGAGTGTTGATGGTTGAGTGATGAGAATTGATATTTGTGGATTGAGACTTGAAGAGTGAAGAATGGAGATTTAGTATTGAAAATTGTGAATTGAGGATATTCTATTGAGGATTGAGGATTGACAATTGATTTATGAGGACTGAGGGCTGAAGATTGAGGATTCAGGATTGAGGATTAGGGATTGAGGATTGAAGATTGAGTATTGATGATTGAATATTGAGGCTTGAGGATTGAGGTTTGAGGATTGAGGACGAGGACTGACGGTTGAGGATTGAGGTTTGAGGATTGAGGATTGAGGATTGAGGACTGAGGATTGAGGATTGAGGACTGAGCATTGAGGATTGAGGATTGAGTATTGAGGATTGAGAATTGAGGATTGAGGATTGAAGATTGAGTATTGATGATTGAAGATTGAGGATTGGGGATTGAGGATTGAGGATTGAGGATTGAGGATTGAGGATTGAAGATTGAGTATTGAGGATTGAAGATTGAGGATCGAGGTTTGAGGATTGAGGATTGAGGATTGAGGATTGAAGATTGAGGATTGGGAATTGAGGATTGACGATTGAGGATTGAGGATTCAGGATTGAGGATTGAGGATTGAGGATGATGTCTAAGGGTGGAGGATTGAGGTTTGAGGACTGAGGACTGAGGATTGAGGACTGAGGATTGAGGATGAGGGCTGGGTGTCGGGGATTGAGGTTTGACGACTGAGGACTGAGCATTGAGTATTGAGAATTGAGGATTGATGATTGAGTATTGAAGATTGAGGATTGGGTATTGAGGATTGAAGAATGAGGATTGAGGATTGAGGATTGAGGATTGAGGATTGAGGATCTAGGATTGGAGATTGATTATTGATGGTTGAAGGTTGAGGATTGAGGATTGAGGATTGAGGATCTAGGATTGGAGATTGATTATTGAGGATTGAATATTGAGGATTGATGATTGAGGATTCAGAATTGAGAATTGAGGATGAGGACTGAGGGTTGAGGATTGAGGTTTGAGGATTGAGGATTGAGGATTGAATATTCAGTATTGAGGATTGAAGATTGAGGATTGAGGAATGAGGATTGAAGATTGAGGACTGAGTGTTGATGGTTGAGTGATGAGAATTGATATTTGTGGATTGAGACTTGAAGAGTGAAGAATGGGGTTGAGTATTGAAAATTGTGAATTGAGGATATTCTATTGAGGATTGAGGATTGACAATTGATTTAAGAGGACTGAGGGCTGAAGATTGAGGATTCAGGATTGAGGATCAGGGATTGAGGTTTAAGGACTGAGGATTGAGGGTTGAGGATCCAGGATTGAGGATTGACGCTTGAGGATTGAGGTTTGAGGATGGAGGATTGAAGAGAGAGGACTGAGTGTTGAGGATTGAGTGTTGAGAATTGACGTTTGAGGATTGAGATTTGATTGTTGAATATTGTGGATTGAGTATTGAACCATGAGAATTCAGAATATTCTATTGAGCATTGAGAATTGAGGATTGATGGCTGAGTATTGAGGATTGACGATTGAGGATTGAGTATTGAGTATTGAACATTGAGGACTGGCGATTGAGGATTGAAGATTGAGGATTAAGGATTGAGGATTGGGGATTGAGGACCTACGATTGGAGATTGATTATTGGGGATTGACGATTGAGGATTGAGTATTGAGGATTGAGAATTGAGGATTGAGGATGAGGACTGAGGGTGGAGGATTGAGGTTTGAGGAACGAGGATTGAGGATTGAGGATTGAGAACTGAGGATTGAGGATTGAGGATTGAGGATTGAGTATTGAAGATTGAGTACTGAGGATTGAATATTGAGGATTGAGGTTTGAGGATTGAGGATTGAGAATGAGGGCTGGGGGTTGAGGTTTGAGGTTTGAGTATAGAATCCTGAGAATTCAGGATATTCTATTGGGCATTGAGAATTGAGGATTGATGGTTGAGTATTGAGCATTGAGGATTGAGGGTTGAGGATTGAGTATTGAAGATTGAGGATTGATGATTGAGGATTGAGGATTGATGATTGAGGATTGAGGATTGAGGATTGAAGATTGAGTATTGAGGATTGAAGATTGAGGATTGAGGATTGAGGATTCAGGATTGAGTATTGAGGATTGACGCTTGAGGATTGAGGGTTGAGGATGTAGGATTGAAGAGAGAGGACTGAGTGTTGAGGATTGATTGTTGAGAATTGATGCTTGAGGATTGAGATTCGATTATTGAATATTGTGGATTGAGTATTGAACCATGAGAATTCAGAATATTCTATTGAGCATTGAGAATTGAGGATTGATGGCTGAGTATTGAGGATTGACGATTGAGGATTGAGTATTGAGTATTGAACATTGAGGACTGGCGATTGAGGATTGAAGATTGAGGATTAAGGATTGAGGATTGGGGATTGAGGACCTAGGATTGGAGATTGATTATTGGGGATTGACGATTGAGGATTGAGTATTGAGGATTGAGAATTGAGGATTGAGGATGAGGACTGAGGGTTGAGGATTGAGGTTTGAGGAACGAGGATTGAGGATTGAGGATTGAGGACTGAGGATTGACGATTGAGTATTGAAGATTGAGGATTTATGACTCAGGATTGAGAACTGAGGATTGAGGATTGAGGATTGAGTATTGAAGATTGAGTACTGAGGATTCAATATTGAGGATTGAGGTTTGAGGATTGAGGATTGAGAATGAGGGCTGAGGGTTGAGGTTTGAGGTTTGATTATAGAATCCTGAGAATTCAGGATATTCTATTGGGCATTGAGAATTGAGGATTGATGGTTGAGTATTGAGCATTGAGGATTGAGGGTTGAGGATTGAGTATTGAAGATGGAGGACTGATGATTGAGGATTGAGGATTGAGGATTGAGGATTGAGGATTGAGGATTGAAGATTGAGTATTGAGGATTGAAGATTGAGGATTGAGGATTGAGGATTGAGGATTGAGTATTGAGGATTGACGCTTGAGGATTGAGGGTTGAGTATGTAGGATTGAAGAGAGAGGACTGAGTGTTGAGGATTGATTGTTGAGAATTGATGCTTGAGGTTTGAGATTTGATTATTGAATATTGTGGATTGAGTATTGAACCATGAGAATTCAGGATGTTCTATTGAGTATTGAGAATTGAGGATTGATGGTTGAGGGTTGAGGGTTGAGTGTTGAATATTGAGGATTGAGGATTGAGGATTGAGGATTGATGATTGAGGATTGAACATTGATTATTGATGATTGAAAATTGAGGATTACGGATTGAGGGCTGAGGATTGAGGACGAGGGCTGACGGTTGAGGATTAAGGTTTGAGGATTGAGGATTGAGGATTGAGGATTGAGGACTGAGGCTTGAGGATTGAGGTTTGAGCATTGAGGATTGAAGATTGAGGACTGGCGATTGAGGATTGAAGATTGAGGATTAAGGATTGAGGATTGGGGATTGAGGATGTAGGATTGGAGATTGATTATTGAGGATTGAAGATTGAGGATTGAGGATTGAGGATTGAGGATTGAGGATCTAGGATTGGAGATTGATTATTGAGGATTGAATGTTGAGGGTTGATGATTGAGGATTCAGGATTGAGAATTGAGGATGAGGACTGAGGGTTGAGGATTGAGGTTTGAGAAATGAGGATTGAGTATGGAGGATTGAGGATTGAGGATTGAGGATTGAGTATTGAGGATTGAGTATTGATCACTGATGATTGAGGATTGAGGATTGAGGATTGAGGATTGAGGATTCAAGATTGAATATTGAGGATTGATGATTGAGGATTGATGATTGAGGATTGAGGATCGAGGATGAGGGCTGAGGGTTGAGGATTGAGGTTTGAGGACTCAGGACTGAGGATTGAGGATAGAGAATTGAGGATTGAGGATGAGGATTGAAGATTGAAGATTGGGTATTGAGGATTGAAGAATGAGGTTTGAGGATTGAGGATTGAGGATTGAGGATTGAAGATTGAGTATCGAGGATTGAAGATTGACGATTGAGGATTAAGGGTTGAAGATTGGGGATTGAGGATCTAGGATTGGAGATTGATTATTGAGGATTGAATATTGAGGATTGAGGATTGAGGATTGAGAATTGAGAATTGAGGATGAGGACTGAGTGTTGAGGATTGAGGTTTGAGGAATGAGGATTGAGGGTTGAGGACTGAGGATTGAGGATTGAGGATTGAGGATTGAGTATTGAAGATTGAGTATTGATGACTGAGGATTGAGGATTGTGGATTGAGGATTGAGGATTGACGATTGAAGATTGATTATTGGGGATTGAAAATTGAGGATTGAGGATTTAGTATTGAGGATGGAGTATGAGGACTGAGGGTTGAGGATTGAGGTTTGAGGAATGAGGATTGAGGATTGAGGATTGAGGATTGGGGATTGAAGATTGACTATTGAGGATTGAAGATTGAGAATTGAGGATTGAGGATTGAGGATTGAAGATTGAAGATTGAGGATTGAGGATTGAGGATTGAGGATTGAGGATTGAGGATTGAGGATTGAGGGTTGTGGATTGAGGACGAGAACTGAGGGTTGAATATTGATGTTTGAGGTCTGAGGATTGAGGATTGAGGATTGAGAATTGAGGATTGAGGATTGAGGATTGAAGATTGAGGATTGGGGATTGAGGATTGAAGAATGAGGATTGAGGATTGAGGATTGAGGATTGAGGGTTGCAGATTGAGTATTGAGGATTGATGATTGAGGATTGAGGATTGAGGATTGAGGATTGAGGATTGAGGATTGAGGATTGAAGATTGAGTATTGAGGATTGAAGATTGAGGATTGAGGATTGAGGATTAAGGATTGAGGATTGAGGATTGAAGATTGAGGGTTGTGGATTGAGGACGAGAACTGAGGGTTGAATATTGATGTTTGAGGTCTGAGGATTGAGGATTGAGGATTGAGAATTGAGGATTGAGGATTGAGGATTGAAGATTGAGGATTGGGGATTGAGGATTGAAGAATGAGGATTGAGGATTGAGGATTGAGGATTGAGGGTTGCAGATTGAGTATTGAGGATTGATGATTGAGGATTGAGGATTGAGGATTGAGGATTGAGGATTGGGGATTGAGGATTGAGGATTGAAGATTGAGTATTGAGGATTGAAGATTGAGGATTGAGGATTGAGGATTGAGGATTGAGGATTGAGGATTGAGGATTGAGGATTGAGGATTGAAGATTGAGTATTGAGGATTGAAGGTTGAGGATTGAGGTTAGAGGATTGAGGATTGAGAATTGAGGATTGAAGATTGAGGATTGGGAATTGAGGATTGACGATTGAGGATTGAGTATTGAGGATTGAGAATTGAGGATTGAGGATTGAAATTGAGTATTGAGGATTGAAGATTGAGGATTGAGATTATATCATTGAATATTGTGGATTGAGTATTGAACCATGAGAATTCAGGATATTCTATTGAGTATTGAGAATTGAGGATTGATGGTTGAGTATTGAGGAATGATGGCTGAGGGTTGTGTGTTGAGTAGTGAGGATTGAGGATTGAGGATTGAGGATAGAGGATTGAGGATTGAAGGTTGAGTATTGATGATTGAATATGGAGTATTGAGGATTGAGGTTTGAGGATTGAGGATTGGGTATTGAGGATTGAGCATTGAGGTTTGAGGTCTGAGGACTGAGTATTGAGGATTGAGGATTGAGGATTGAGTATTGAGGATTGAAGATTGAGGATTGGGGACTGAGGATTGAAGATTCAGGATTGAGGTTTGAGGAATGAGGATTGAGGATTGAGGATTGAGGATTGGGGATTGAAGATTGACTATTGAGGATTGAAGATTGAGAATTGAGGATTGAGGATTGAGGATTGAAGATTGAAGATTGAGGATTGAGGATTGAGGATTGAGGATTGAGGATTGAGGATTGAGGATTGAGGGTTGTGGATTGAGGACGAGAACTGAGGGTTGAATATTGATGTTTGAGGTCTGAGGATTGAGGATTGAGGATTGAGAATTGAGGATTGAGGATTGAGGATTGAAGATTGAGGATTGGGGATTGAGGATTGAAGAATGAGGATTGAGGATTGAGGATTGAGGATTGAGGGTTGCAGATTGAGTATTGAGGATTGATGATTGAGGATTGAGGATTGAGGATTGAGGATTGAGGATTGAGGATTGAGGATTGAAGATTGAGTATTGAGGATTGAATATTGAGGATTGAGGATTGAGGATTAAGGATTGAGGATTGAGGATTGAAGATTGAGGGTTGTGGATTGAGGACGAGAACTGAGGGTTGAATATTGATGTTTGAGGTCTGAGGATTGAGGATTGAGGATTGAGAATTGAGGATTGAGGATTGAGGATTGAAGATTGAGGATTGGGGATTGAGGATTGAAGAATGAGGATTGAGGATTGAGGATTGAGGATTGAGGGTTGCAGATTGAGTATTGAGGATTGATGATTGAGGATTGAGGATTGAGGATTGAGGATTGAGGATTGGGGATTGAGGATTGAGGATTGAAGATTGAGTATTGAGGATTGAAGATTGAGGATTGAGGATTGAGGATTGAGGATTGAGGATTGAGGATTGAGGATTGAGGATTGAGGATTGAAGATTGAGTATTGAGGATTGAAGGTTGAGGATTGAGGTTAGAGGATTGAGGATTGAGAATTGAGGATTGAAGATTGAGGATTGGGAATTGAGGATTGACGATTGAGGATTGAGTATTGAGGATTGAGAATTGAGGATTGAGGATTGAAATTGAGTATTGAGGATTGAAGATTGAGGATTGAGATTATATCATTGAATATTGTGGATTGAGTATTGAACCATGAGAATTCAGGATATTCTATTGAGTATTGAGAATTGAGGATTGATGGTTGAGTATTGAGGAATGATGGCTGAGGGTTGTGTGTTGAGTAGTGAGGATTGAGGATTGAGGATTGAGGATAGAGGATTGAGGATTGAAGGTTGAGTATTGATGATTGAATATGGAGTATTGAGGATTGAGGTTTGAGGATTGAGGATTGGGTATTGAGGATTGAGCATTGAGGTTTGAGGTCTGAGGACTGAGTATTGAGGATTGAGGATTGAGGATTGAGTATTGAGGATTGAAGATTGAGGATTGGGGACTGAGGATTGAAGATTCAGGATTGAGAATTGAGGACTGAGGATTGAGGGTTGAAGATTCAGTATTGAGGATTGAAGATTGAGGATTGAGGAATGAGGATTGAAGATTGAGGACTGAGTGTTGATGGTTGAGTGATGAGAATTGATATTTGTGGATTGAGACTTGAAGAGCGAAGAATGGAGATTGAGTATTGAAAATTGTGAATTGTGGATATTCTATTGAGGATTGAGGATTGACAATTGATTTATGAGGACTGAGGGCTGAAGATTGAGGATTCAGGATTGAGGATTAGGGATTGAGGTTTAAGGACTGAGGATTGAGGGTTGAGGATCCAGGATTGAGGATTGACGCTTGAGGATTGAGGTTTGAGGATGGAGGATTGAAGAGAGAGGACTGAGTGTTGAGGATTGAGTGTTGAGAATTGATGTTTGAGGATTGAGATTTGATTATTGAATATTGTGGATTGAGTATTGAACCATGAGAATTCAGAATATTCTATTGAGCATTGAGAATTGAGGATTGATGGCTGAGTATTGAGGATTGAGGATTGAGGATTGAGTATTGAGTATTGAAGATTGAGGACTGGCGATTGAGGATTGAAGATTGAGGATTAAGGATTGAGGATTGGGGATTGAGGACCTAGGATTGGGGATTGATTATTGGGGATTGACGATTGAGGATTGAGTATTGAGGATTGAGAATTGAGAATTGAGGATGAGGACTGAGGGTTGAGGATTGAGGTTTGAGGAACGAGGATTGAGGGTTGAGGATTGAGGACTGAGGATTGACGATTGAGTATTGAAGATTGAGGATTTATGACTGAGGATTGAGGACTGAGGATTGAGGATTGAGGATTGATGTTTGAAGATTGAGTATTGAGGATTCCATATTGAGGATTCAGGATTGAGGATTGAGGATTGGGGATTGAGGATTGAGGATTGAGGATTGATGATTGAGTATTGAGGATTGAAGATTGAGGATTGAGGTTTGAGGATTGAGGATTGAGAATTGAGGATTGAAGATTGAGGATTGGGAATTGAGGATTGACGATTGAGGATTGAGTATTGAGGATTGAGAATTGAGGATTGAGGATTGAAATTGAAGATTGAGGATTGAAGATTGAGGATTAAGATTTGATCATTGAATATTGTGGATTGAGTATTGAACCATGAGAATTCACGATATTCTATTGAGTATTGAGAATTGAGGATTGATGGTTGAGTATTGAGGAATGATGGCTGAGGGTTGTGTGTTGAGTAGTGAGGATTGAGGATTGAGGATTGAGGATAGAGGATTGAGGATTGAAGATTGAGGGTTGTGGATTGAGGACGTGAACTGAGGGTTGAATATTGATGTTTGAGGTCTGAAGATTGAGGATTGAGGATTGAGAATTGAGGATTGAGGATTGAGGATTGAAGATTGAGGATTGGGGATTGAGGATTGAAGAATGAGGATTGAGGATTGAGGATTGAGGGTTGCAGATTGAGTATTGAGGATTGATGATTGAGGATTGAGGATTGAGGATTGAGGATTGGGGATTGAGGATTGAGGATTGAAGATTGATGACTGGGGATTGAGGACTCAAGATTGAGGATTAAGGATTGAATATTGGGGATTGAGGATCTTGGATTGGAGATTGATTATTGAGGATTGAAGATTGACGATTGAGGATTGAGGATTGAGAATTGAGAATTAAGGATGAGGACTGAGACTTGAGGATTGAGGTTTGACGAATGAGCATTGAGGGTTGAGGATTGAGGATTGAGGATTGAGGATTGAGGTTTGAGTATTGAAGATTGAGTATTGAAGCCTGAGGATAGAGGATTGAAGATTGAGGACTGAGGATTGAGGATTGAGGATTGAGCATTGAGGATTGGAGATTGAGGACTGGGGATTGAGGATTGAAGATTGAGGATTAAGGATTGAAGATTGGGGATTGAGGATCTAGGATTGGAGATTGATTATTGAGGATTGAAGAATGAGGATTGAGGATTGAGGATTGAGGATTTAGGATTGAGGGTTGCAGATTGAGTATTGAGGATTGATGATTGAGGATTGAGGATTGAGGATTGAGGATTGAGGATTGAGGATTGAGGATTGAGGATTGAAGATTGAGTATTGAGGATTGAAGATTGAGGATTGAGGATTGAGGATTGAGGATTGAGGATTGAGGATTGAGGATGTAGGATTGAAGAGAGAGGACTGAGTGTTGAGGATTGATTGTTGAGAATTGATGCTTGAGGTTTGAGATTTGATTATTGAATATTGTGGATTGAGTATTGAACCATGAGAATTCAGGATGTTCTATTGAGTATTGAGAATTGAGGATTGATGGATGAGTATTGAGTATTGATGGTTGAGGGTTGATGGTTGAGTGTTGAATATTGAGGATTGAGGATTGAGGATTGAGGATTGAGGATTGAGGATTGAGTATTGAGGATTGAGTATTGATCACTGATGATTGAGGATTGAGGATTGAGGATTGAGGATTGTGGATTCAAGATTGAATATTGAGGATTGATGATTGAGGATTGATGATTGAGAATTGAGGATGGAGGATGAGGGCTGAGGGTTGAGGATTGAGGTTTGAGGACTCAGGACTGAGGATTGAGGATTGAGAATTGAGGATTGAGGATGAGGATTGAAGATTGAAGATTGGGTATTGAGGATTGAAGACTGAGGTTTGAGGATTGAGGATTGAGGATTGAGGATTGAAGATTGAGTATCGAGGATTGAAGATTGACGATTGAGGATTAAGGATTGAAGATTGGGGATTGAGGATCTAGGATTAGAGATTGATTATTGAGGATTGAATATTGAGGATTGAGGATTGAGGATTGAGAATTGAGAATTGAGGATGAGGACTGAGTGTTGAGGATTGAGGTTTGAGGAATGAGGATTGAGGGTTGAGGATTGAGGATTGAGGATTGAGGATTGAGTATTGAGGATTGAAGATTGAGGATTGAGGATTGAGGATTCAGGATTGAGTATTGAGGATTGACGCTTGAGGATTGAGGGTTGAGGATGTAGGATTGAAGAGAGAGGACTGAGTGTTGAGGATTGATTGTTGAGAATTGATGCTTGAGGATTGAGATTCGATTATTGAATATTGTGGATTGAGTATTGAACCATGAGAATTCAGGATGTTCTATTGAGTATTGAGAATTGAGGATTGATGGATGAGTATTGAGGATTGATGGTTGAGGGTTGAGGGTTGAGTGTTGAATATTGAGGATTGAGGATTGAGGATTGAGGATTGATGATTGAGGATCGAACATTGATTATTGATGATTGAAAATTGAGGATTAAGGATTGAGGGCTGAGGATTGAGGACGAGGGCTGACGGTTGAGGATTAAGGTTTGAGGATTGAGGATTGAGGATTGAGGATTGAGGACTGAGGCTTGAGGATTGAGGTTTGAGCATTGAGGATTGAAGATTGAGGACTGGCGATTGAGGATTGAAGATTGAGGATTAAGGATTGAGGATTGGGGATTGAGGATGTAGGATTGGAGATTGATTATTGAGGATTGAAGATTGAGGATTGAGGATTGAGGATTGAGGATTGAGGATCTAGGTTTGGAGATTGATTATTGAGGATTGAATGTTGAGGATTGATGATTGAGGATTCAGAATTGAGAATTGAGGATGAGGACTGAGGGTTGAGGATTGAGGTTTGAGAAATGAGGATTGAGTATGGAGGATTGAGGATTGAGAATTGAGGATTGAGTATTGAGGATTGAGTATTGATCACTGATGATTGAGGATTGAGGATTGAGGATTGAGGATTGAGGATTCAAGATTGAATATTGAGGATTGATGATTGAGGATTGATGATTGAGGATTGAGGATGGAGGATGAGGGCTGAGGGTTGAGGATTGAGGTTTGAGGACTCAGGACTGAGGATTGAGGATTGAGAATTGAGGATTGAGGATGAGGATTGAAGATTGAAGATTGGGTATTGAGGATTGAAGAATGAGGTTTGAGGATTGAGGATTGAGGAATGAGGATTGAAGATTGAGGACTGAGTGTTGATGGTTGAGTGATGAGAATTGATATTTGTGGATCGAGACTTGAAGAGTGAAGAATGGGGATTCAGTATTGAAAATTGTGAATTGAGGATATTCTATTGAGGATTGAGGATTGACAATTGATTTAAGAGGACTGAGGGCTGAAGATTGAGGATTCAGGATTGAGGATTAGGGATTGAGGTTTAAGGACTGAGGATTGAGGGTTGAGGATCCAGGATTGAGGATTGACGCTTGAGGATTGAGGTTTGAGGATGGAGGATTGAAGAGAGAGGTCTGAGTGTTGAGGATTGAGTGTTGAGAATTGACGTTTGAGGATTGAGATTTGATTATTGAATATTGTGGATTGAGTATTGAACCATGAGAATTCAGAATATTCTATTGAGCATTGAGAATTGAGGATTGATGGCTGAGTATTGAGGATTGACGATTGAGGATTGAGTATTGAGTATTGAACATTGAGGACTGGCGATTGAGGATTGAAGATTGAGGATTAAGGATTGAGGATTGGGGATTGAGGACCTAGGATTGGAGATTGATTATTGGGGATTGACGATTGAGGATTGAGTATTGAGGATTGAGAATTGAGGATTGAGGATGAGGACTGAGGGTTGAGGATTGAGGTTTGAGGAACGAGGATTGAGGATTGAGGATTGAGGACTGAGGATTGACGATTGAGTATTGAAGATTGAGGATTTATGACTCAGGATTGAGAACTGAGGATTGAGGATTGAGGATTGAGTATTGAAGATTGAGTACTGAGGATTGAATATTGAGGATTGAGGTTTGAGGATTGAGGATTGAGAATGAGGGCTGAGGGTTGAGGTTTGAGGTTTGATTATAGAATCCTGAGAATTCAGGATATTCTATTGGGCATTGAGAATTCAGGATTGATGGTTGAGTATTGAGCATTGAGGATTGAGGGTTGAGGATTGAGTATTGAAGATTGAGGACTGATGATTGAGGATTGAGGATTGAGGATTGAGGATTGAGGATTGAGGATTGAAGATTGAGTATTGAGGATTGAAGATTGAGGATTGAGGATTGAGGATTGAGGATTGAGTATTGAGGATTGACGCTTGAGGATTGAGGGTTGAGGATGTAGGATTGAAGAGAGAGGACTGAGTGTTGAGGATTGATTGTTGAGAATTGATGCTTGAGGTTTGAGATTTGATTATTGAATATTGTGGATTGAGTATTGAACCATGAGAATTCAGGATGTTCTATTGAGTATTGAGAATTGAGGATTGATGGATGAGTATTGAGGATTGATGGTTGAGGGTTGAGGGTTCGAGTGTTGAATATTGAGGATTGAGGATTGAGGATTGAGGATTGATGATTGAGGATTGAACATTGATTATTGATGATTGAAAATTGAGGATTAAGGATTGAGGGCTGAGGATTGAGGACGAGGGCTGACGGTTGAGGATTAAGGTTTGAGGATTGAGGATTGAGGATTGAGGATTGAGGACTGAGGCTTGAGGATTGAGGTTTGAGCATTGAGGATTGAAGATTGAGGACTGGCGATTGAGGATTGAAGATTGAGGATTAAGGATTGAGGATTGGGGATTGAGGATGTAGGATTGGAGATTGATTATTGAGGATTGAAGATTGAGGATTGAGGATTGAGGATTGAGGATTGAGGATCTAGGATTGGAGATTGATTATTGAGGATTGAATGTTGAGGGTTGATGATTGAGGATTCAGAATTGAGAATTGAGGATGAGGACTGAGGGTTGAGGATTGAGGTTTGAGAAATGAGGATTGAGTATGGAGGATTGAGGATTGAGGATTGAGGATTGAGTATTGAGGATTGAGTATTGATCACTGATGATTGAGGATTGAGGATTGAGGATTGAGGATTGAGGATTGAAGATTGAATATTGAGGATTGATGATTGAGGATTGATGATTGAGGATTGAGGATCGAGGATGAGGGCTGAGGGTTGAGGATTGAGGTTTGAGGACTCAGGACTGAGGATTGAGGATAGAGAATTGAGGATTGAGGATGAGGATTGAAGATTGAAGATTGGGTATTGAGGATTGAAGAATGAGGTTTGAGGATTGAGGATTGAGGATTGAGGATTGAAGATTGAGTATCGAGGATTGAAGATTGACGATTGAGGATTAAGGGTTGAAGATTGGGGATTGAGGATCTAGGATTGGAGATTGATTATTGAGGATTGAATATTGAGGATTGAGGATTGAGGATTGAGAATTGAGAATTGAGGATGAGGACTGAGTGTTGAGGATTGAGGTTTGAGGAATGAGGATTGAGGGTTGAGGACTGAGGATTGAGGATTGAGGATTGAGGATTTAGTATTGAAGATTGAGTATTGATGACTGAGGATTGAGGATTGTGGATTGAGGATTGAGGATTGACGATTGAAGATTGATTATTGGGGATTGAAAATTGAGGATTGAGGATTCAGTATTGAGGATGGAGTATGAGGACTGAGGGTTGAGGATTGAGGTTTGAGGAATGAGGATTGAGGATTGAGGATTGAGGATTGGGGATTGAAGATTGACTATTGAGGATTGAAGATTGAGAATTGAGGATTGAGGATTGAGGATTGAAGATTGAAGATTGAGGATTGAGGATTGAGGATTGAAGCTTGGGGATTGAGGATCTATGATTGGAGATTGATTGCTGAGGATTGAAGGTTGAGGATTGAGGACTGAGGATTGAGAATTGAGAATTGAGAATTGAGTATGAGGACTGAGGATTGATGGTTGAGTATTGAGGATTGATGGCTGAGGGTTGTGTGTTGAGTATTGAGGATTGAGGATTGAGGATTGAGGATAGAGGATTGAGGATTGAAGATTGAGTATTGATGATTGAATATTGAGGCTTGAGGATTGAGGTTTGAGGATTGAGGACGAGGACTGACGGTTGAGGATTGAGGTTTGAGGATTGAGGATTGAGGATTGAGGACTGAGGATTGAGGATTGAGGACTGAGCATTGAGGATTGAAGGTTGAGGATTGAGGATTGAGGATTGAGGATTGAGAATTGAAGGTTGAGTATTGAGGATTGAAGATTGAGGATTGAGGATTGAAGATTAAGGATTGGGTATTGAGGATTGAACATTGAGGATTGTGGATTGAGAGTTGAAGGTTGAGGATTGAGGATTGAGAATTGAGGATTGAGGATTGAGTATTGAAGATTGAGTATTGATGCCTGAGGACTGAGGAGTGAGGATTGAGGATTGAGGATTGGTGATTGAAGATTGAGTATTGAGGATTGAAGATTGAGGATTGAGGATTGAGGATTGAGGATGGAGGATGAGGGCTGAGGGTTGCGGATTGAGGTTTGAGTATTGAATCCTGAGAATTCAGGGTATTCTATTGAGTATTGATAATTGTGGATTGATGCTTGGGTATTGAGCATTGGGGATTGAGGATTGAGTATTGAAGATTGAGGATTGGGTATTGAGGATTGAGCATTGAGGTTTGAGGACTGAGGACTGAGTATTGAGGATTGAGGATTGAGGATTGAGTATTGAGGATTGAAGATTGAGGATTGGGGACTGAGGATTGAAGATTCAGGATTGAGGATTGAGGATTGAGGATTGAGGATTGAAGATTCAGTATTGAGGATTGAAGATTGAGGATTGAGGAATGAGGATTGAAGATTGAGGACTGAGTGTTGATGGTTGAGTGATGAGAATTGATATTTGTGGATTGAGACTTGAAGAGTGAAGAATGGAGATTTAGTATTGAAAATTGTGAATTGAGGATATTCTATTGAGGATTGAGGATTGACAATTGATTTATGAGGACTGAGGGCTGAAGATTGAGGATTCAGGATTGAGGATTAGGGATTGAGGATTGAAGATTGAGTATTGATGATTGAATATTGAGGCTTGAGGATTGAGGTTTGAGGATTGAGGACGAGGACTGACGGTTGAGGATTGAGGTTTGAGGATTGAGGATTGAGGATTGAGGACTGAGGATTGAGGATTGAGGACTGAGCATTGAGGATTGAGGATTGAGTATTGAGGATTGAGAATTGAGGATTGAGGATTGAAGATTGAGTATTGATGATTGAAGGTTGAGGATTGGGGATTGAGGATTGAGGATTGAGGATTGAGGATTGAGGATTGAAGATTGAGTATTGAGGATTGAAGATTGAGGATTGAGGTTTGAGGATTGAGGATTGAGGATTGAGGATTGAAGATTGAGGATTGGGAATTGAGGATTGACGATTGAGGATTGAGGATTCAGGATTGAGGATTGAGGATTGAGGATGATGTCTAAGGGTGGAGGATTGAGGTTTGAGGACTGAGGACTGAGGATTGAGGACTGAGGATTGAGGATGAGGGCTGGGTGTCGGGGATTGAGGTTTGACGACTGAGGACTGAGCATTGAGTATTGAGAATTGAGGATTGATGATTGAGTATTGAAGATTGAGGATTGGGTATTGAGGATTGAAGAATGAGGATTGAGGATTGAGGATTGAGGATTGAGGATTGAGGATCTAGGATTGGAGATTGATTATTGATGGTTGAAGGTTGAGGATTGAGGATTGAGGATTGAGGATCTAGGATTGGAGATTGATTATTGAGGATTGAATATTGAGGATTGATGATTGAGGATTCAGAATTGAGAATTGAGGATGAGGACTGAGGGTTGAGGATTGAGGTTTGAGGATTGAGGATTGAGGATTGAATATTCAGTATTGAGGATTGAAGATTGAGGATTGAGGAATGAGGATTGAAGATTGAGGACTGAGTGTTGATGGTTGAGTGATGAGAATTGATATTTGTGGATTGAGACTTGAAGAGTGAAGAATGGGGTTGAGTATTGAAAATTGTGAATTGAGGATATTCTATTGAGGATTGAGGATTGACAATTGATTTAAGAGGACTGAGGGCTGAAGATTGAGGATTCAGGATTGAGGATTAGGGATTGAGGTTTAAGGACTGAGGATTGAGGGTTGAGGATCCAGGATTGAGGATTGACGCTTGAGGATTGAGGTTTGAGGATGGAGGATTGAAGAGAGAGGACTGAGTGTTGAGGATTGAGTGTTGAGAATTGACGTTTGAGGATTGAGATTTGATTGTTGAATATTGTGGATTGAGTATTGAACCATGAGAATTCAGAATATTCTATTGAGCATTGAGAATTGAGGATTGATGGCTGAGTATTGAGGATTGACGATTGAGGATTGAGTATTGAGTATTGAACATTGAGGACTGGCGATTGAGGATTGAAGATTGAGGATTAAGGATTGAGGATTGGGGATTGAGGACCTACGATTGGAGATTGATTATTGGGGATTGACGATTGAGGATTGAGTATTGAGGATTGAGAATTGAGGATTGAGGATGAGGACTGAGGGTGGAGGATTGAGGTTTGAGGAACGAGGATTGAGGATTGAGGATTGAGAACTGAGGATTGAGGATTGAGGATTGAGTATTGAAGATTGAGTACTGAGGATTGAATATTGAGGATTGAGGTTTGAGGATTGAGGATTGAGAATGAGGGCTGGGGGTTGAGGTTTGAGGTTTGAGTATAGAATCCTGAGAATTCAGGATATTCTATTGGGCATTGAGAATTGAGGATTGATGGTTGAGTATTGAGCATTGAGGATTGAGGGTTGAGGATTGAGTATTGAAGATTGAGGATTGATGATTGAGGATTGAGGATTGATGATTGAGGATTGAGGATTGAGGATTGAAGATTGAGTATTGAGGATTGAAGATTGAGGATTGAGGATTGAGGATTCAGGATTGAGTATTGAGGATTGACGCTTGAGGATTGAGGGTTGAGGATGTAGGATTGAAGAGAGAGGACTGAGTGTTGAGGATTGATTGTTGAGAATTGATGCTTGAGGATTGAGATTCGATTATTGAATATTGTGGACTGAGTATTGAACCATGAGAATTCAGAATATTCTATTGAGCATTGAGAATTGAGGATTGATGGCTGAGTATTGAGGATTGACGATTGAGGATTGAGTATTGAGTATTGAACATTGAGGACTGGCGATTGAGGATTGAAGATTGAGGATTAAGGATTGAGGATTGGGGATTGAGGACCTAGGATTGGAGATTGATTATTGGGGATTGACGATTGAGGATTGAGTATTGAGGATTGAGAATTGAGGATTGAGGATGAGGACTGAGGGTTGAGGATTGAGGTTTGAGGAACGAGGATTGAGGATTGAGGATTGAGGACTGAGGATTGACGATTGAGTATTGAAGATTGAGGATTTATGACTCAGGATTGAGAACTGAGGATTGAGGATTGAGGATTGAGTATTGAAGATTGAGTACTGAGGATTGAATATTGAGGATTGAGGTTTGAGGATTGAGGATTGAGAATGAGGGCTGAGGGTTGAGGTTTGAGGTTTGATTATAGAATCCTGAGAATTCAGGATATTCTATTGGGCATTGAGAATTGAGGATTGATGGTTGAGTATTGAGCATTGAGGATTGAGGGTTGAGGATTGAGTATTGAAGATGGAGGACTGATGATTGAGGATTGAGGATTGAGGATTGAGGATTGAGGATTGAGGATTGAAGATTGAGTATTGAGGATTGAAGATTGAGGATTGAGGATTGAGGATTGAGGATTGAGTATTGAGGATTGACGCTTGAGGATTGAGGGTTGAGGATGTAGGATTGAAGAGAGAGGACTGAGTGTTGAGGATTGATTGTTGAGAATTGATGCTTGAGGTTTGAGATTTGATTATTGAATATTGTGGATTGAGTATTGAACCATGAGAATTCAGGATGTTCTATTGAGTATTGAGAATTGAGGATTGATGGTTGAGGGTTGAGGGTTGAGTGTTGAATATTGAGGATTGAGGATTGAGGATTGAGGATTGATGATTGAGGATTGAACATTGATTATTGATGATTGAAAATTGAGGATTACGGATTGAGGGCTGAGGATTGAGGACGAGGGCTGACGGTTGAGGATTAAGGTTTGAGGATTGAGGATTGAGGATTGAGGATTGAGGACTGAGGCTTGAGGATTGAGGTTTGAGCATTGAGGATTGAAGATTGAGGACTGGCGATTGAGGATTGAAGATTGAGGATTAAGGATTGAGGATTGGGGATTGAGGATGTAGGATTGGAGATTGATTATTGAGGATTGAAGATTGAGGATTGAGGATTGAGGATTGAGGATTGAGGATCTAGGATTGGAGATTGATTATTGAGGATTGAATGTTGAGGGTTGATGATTGAGGATTCAGGATTGAGAATTGAGGATGAGGACTTAGGGTTGAGGATTGAGGTTTGAGAAATGAGGATTGAGTATGGAGGATTGAGGATTGAGGATTGAGGATTGAGTATTGAGGATTGAGTATTGATCACTGATGATTGAGGATTGAGGATTGAGGATTGAGGATTGAGGATTCAAGATTGAATATTGAGGATTGATGATTGAGGATTGATGATTGAGGATTGAGGATCGAGGATGAGGGCTGAGGGTTGAGGATTGAGGTTTGAGGACTCAGGACTGAGGATTGAGGATAGAGAATTGAGGATTGAGGATGAGGATTGAAGATTGAAGATTGGGTATTGAGGATTGAAGAATGAGGTTTGAGGATTGAGGATTGAGGATTGAGGATTGAAGATTGAGTATCGAGGATTGAAGATTGACGATTGAGGATTAAGGGTTGAAGATTGGGGATTGAGGATCTAGGATTGGAGATTGATTATTGAGGATTGAATATTGAGGATTGAGGATTGAGGATTGAGAATTGAGAATTGAGGATGAGGACTGAGTGTTGAGGATTGAGGTTTGAGGAATGAGGATTGAGGGTTGAGGACTGAGGATTGAGGATTGAGGATTGAGGATTGAGTATTGAAGATTGAGTATTGATGACTGAGGATTGAGGATTGTGGATTGAGGATTGAGGATTGACGATTGAAGATTGATTATTGGGGATTGAAAATTGAGGATTGAGGATTCAGTATTGAGGATGGAGTATGAGGACTGAGGGTTGAGGATTGAGGTTTGAGGAATGAGGATTGAGGATTGAGGATTGAGGATTGGGGATTGAAGATTGACTATTGAGGATTGAAGATTGAGAATTGAGGATTGAGGATTGAGGATTGAAGATTGAAGATTGAGGATTGAGGATTGAGGATTGAGGATTGAGGATTGAGGATTGAGGATTGAGGGTTGTGGATTGAGGACGAGAACTGAGGGTTGAATATTGATGTTTGAGGTCTGAGGATTGAGGATTGAGGATTGAGAATTGAGGATTGAGGATTGAGGATTGAAGATTGAGGATTGGGGATTGAGGATTGAAGAATGAGGATTGAGGATTGAGGATTGAGGATTGAGGGTTGCAGATTGAGTATTGAGGATTGATGATTGAGGATTGAGGATTGAGGATTGAGGATTGAGGATTGAGGATTGAGGATTGAAGATTGAGTATTGAGGATTGAAGATTGAGGATTGAGGATTGAGGATTAAGGATTGAGGATTGAGGATTGAAGATTGAGGGTTGTGGATTGAGGACGAGAACTGAGGGTTGAATATTGATGTTTGAGGTCTGAGGATTGAGGATTGAGGATTGAGAATTGAGGATTGAGGATTGAGGATTGAAGATTGAGGATTGGGGAATGAGGATTGAAGAATGAGGATTGAGAATTGAGGATGAGGACTGAGGGTTGAGGATTGAGGTTTGAGAAATGAGGATTGAGTATGGAGGATTGAGGATTGAGGATTGAGGATTGAGTAATGAAGATTGAGTATTGATCACTGATGATTGAGGATTGAGGATTGAGGATTGAGGATTGAGCATTGAAGATTGAATATTGAGGATTGAAGATTGAGGATTGATGATTGAGGATTGAGGATGGAGGATGAGGGCTGAGGATTGAGGATTGAGGTTTGAGGACTCAGGACTGAGGATTGAGGATTAAGGATTGAGGATTGAGGATTGAGGATCCAGGATTGGAGATTGATTATTGAGGATTGAATATTGAGGATTGAGGATTGAGGATTGAGGGTTGAGAATTGAGAATTGAGGATGACGACTGAGGGTTGAGGATTGAGGTTTGAGGATTGAGGATTGAGGGTTGAGGATTGAGTATTGAGGATTGGAGATTGAGGACTGGGGATTGAGGATTGAAGATTGAGGATTAAGAATTGAAGATTGGGGATTGAGGATCTAGGATTGGAGATTGATTATTGAGGATTGAAGATTGAGGATTGAGGATTGAGGATTGATTATAGATGGTTGAAGATTGAGTATTGAGGATTGATGATTGAGGATTGAGGTTTGAGGATTGAGGATTGAGAATGAGGGCTGAGGGTTGAGGATTGAGTATCGAAGATTGAGGATTGATGATTGAGGATTGAGGATTGAGGATTGAGGATTGAGGATTGAGGATTGAAGATTGAGTATTGAGGATTGAAGATTGAGGATTGAGGATTGAGGATTGAGGATTGAGTATTGAGGATTTACGCTTGAGGATTGAGGGTTGAGGATGTAGGATTGAAGAGAGAGGACTGAGTGTTGAGGATTGATTGTTGAGAATTGATGCTTGAGGTTTGAGATTTGATTATTGAATATTGTGGATTGAGTATTGAACCATGAGAATTCAGGATGTTCTATTGAGTATTGAGAATTGAGGATTGATGGATGAGTATTGAGTATTGATGGTTGAGGGTTGATGGTTGAGTGTTGAATATTGAGGATTGAGGATTGAGGATTGAGGATTGAGGATTGAGGATTGAGTATTGAGGATTGAGTATTGATCACTGATGATTGAGGATTGAGGATTGAGGATTGAGGATTGTGGATTCAAGATTGAATATTGAGGATTGATGATTGAGGATTGATGATTGAGAATTGAGGATGGAGGATGAGGGCTGAGGGTTGAGGATTGAGGTTTGAGGACTCAGGACTGAGGATTGAGGATTGGGAATTGAGGATTGAGGATGAGGATTGAAGATTGAAGATTGGGTATTGAGGATTGAAGAATGAGGTTTGAGGATTGAGGATTGAGGATTGAGGATTGAAGATTGAGTATCGAGGATTGAAGATTGACGATTGAGGATTAAGGATTGAAGATTGGGGATTGAGGATCTAGGATTAGAGATTGATTATTGAGGATTGAATATTGAGGATTGAGGATTGAGGATTGAGAATTGAGAATTGAGGATGAGGACTGAGTGTTGAGGATTGAGGTTTGAGGAATGAGGATTGAGGGTTGAGGATTGAGGATTGAGGATTGAGGATTGAGGATTGAGTATTGAAGATTGAGTATTGATGACTGAGGATTGAGGATTGTGGATTGAGGATTGAGGATTGACGATTGAAGATTGAGTATTGGGGATTGAATATTGAGGATTGAGGATTCAGTATTGAGGATGGAGTATGAGGACTGAGGGTTGAGGATTGAGGTTTGAGGAATGAGGATTGAGGATTGAGGATTGAGGATTGGGGATTGAAGAGTGAGTATTGAGGATTGAAGATTGAGAATTGAGGATTGAGGATTGAGGATTGAAGATTGAAGATTGAGGATTGAGGATTGAGGATTGAGGATTGAGGATTGAGGATTGAGGATTGAGGGTTGTGGATTGAGGACGAGAACTGAGGGTTGAATATTGATGTTTGAGGTCTGAGGATTGAGGATTGAGGATTGAGAATTGAGTATTGAGGATTGAGGATTGAAGATTGAGGATTGGGTATTGAGGATTGAAGAATGAGGATTGAGGATTGAGGATTGAGGATTGAGGGTTGCAGATTGAGTATTGAGGATTGATGATTGAGGATTGAGGATTGAGGATTGAGGATTGAGGATTGAGGATTGAGGATTGAGGATTGAGGATTGAAGATTGAGTATTGAGGATTGAAGATTGCGGATTGAGGTTTGAGGATTGAGGATTGAGGATTGAGGATTGAAGATTGAGGATTGGGAATTGAGGATTGACGATTGAGGATTGAGGATTCAGGATTGAGGATTGAGGATTGAGGATGATGTCTAAGGGTGGAGGATTGAGGTTTGAGGACTGAGGACTGAGGATTGAGGACTGAGGATTGAGGATGAGGGCTGGGTGTCGGGGATTGAGGTTTGACGACTGAGGACTGAGCATTGAGTATTGAGAATTGAGGATTGATGATTGAGTATTGAAGATTGAGGATTGGGTATTCAGGATTGAAGAATGAGGATTGAGGATTGAGGATTGAGGATTGAAGACTGAGTATTGAGGATTGAGTATTGAAGACTGAGTATTGATGACTGAGGATTGAGGATTGTGGATTGAGGATTGAGGATTGACGATTGAAGATTGAGTATTGGGGATTGAAGATTGAGGATTGAGGATTGAGTATTGAGGATGGAGGATGAGGACTGAGGGTTGAGGATTGAGGTTTGAGGAATGAGGATTGAGGATTGAGGATTGAGGATTGAGGATTGGGGATTGAAGGTTGAGTATTGAGGATTGAAGATTGAGAATTGAGGATTGAGGATTGAGGATTGAAGATTGAAGATTGAGGATTGAGGATTGAGGATTGAGGATTGAGGTTTGAGGATTGAGGATTGAGGGTTGTGGATTGAGGATTCAAGATTGAATATTGAGGATTGATGATTGAGGATTGATGATTGAGGATTGAGGATGGAGGATGAGGGCTGAGGGTTGAGGATTGAGGTTTGAGGACTCAGGACTGAGGATTGAGGATTGAGAATTGAGGATTGAGGATGAGGATTGAAGATTGAAGATTGGGTATTGAGGATTGAAGAATGAGGTTTGAGGATTGAGGATTGAGGATTGAGGATTGAAGATTGAGTATCGAGGATTGAAGATTGACGATTGAGGATTAAGGATTGAAGATTGGGGATTGAGGATCTAGGATTGGAGATTGATTATTGAGGATTGAATATGGAGGATTGAGGATTGAGGATTGAGAATTGAGAATTGAGGATGAGGACTGAGTGTTGTGGATTGAGGTTTGAGGAATGAGGATTGAGGGTTGAGGTTTGAGGATTGAGGATTGAGGATTGAGGATTGAGTATTGAAGATTGAGTATTGATGACTGAGGATTGAGGATTGTGGATTGAGGATTGAGGATTGACGATTGAAGATTGAGTATTGGGGATTGAAAATTGAGGATTGAGGATTCAGTATTGAGGATGGAGTATGAGGACTGAGGGTTGAGGATTGAGGTTTGAGGAATGTGGATTGAGGATTGAGGATTGAGGATTGTGGATTCAAGATTGAATATTGAGGATTGATGATTGAGGATTGATGATTGAGGATTGAGGATGGAGGATGAGGGCTGAGGGTTGAGGATTGAGGTTTGAGGACTCAGGACTGAGGATTGAGGATTGAGAATTGAGGATTGAGGATGAGGATTGAAGATTGAAGATTGGGTATTGAGGATTGAAGAATGAGGTTTGAGGATTGAGGATTGAGGATTGAGGATTGAAGATTGAGTATCGAGGATTGAAGATTGACGATTGAGGATTAAGGATTGAAGATTGGGGATTGAGGATCTAGGATTAGAGATTGATTATTGAGGATTGAATATTGAGGATTGAGGATTGAGGATTGAGAATTGAGAATTGAGGATGAGGACTGAGTGTTGAGGATTGAGGTTTGAGGAATGAGGATTGAGGGTTGAGGATTGAGGATTGAGGATTGAGGATTGAGGATTGAGTATTGAAGATTGAGTATTGATGACTGAGGATTGAGGATTGTGGATTGAGGATTGAGGATTGACGATTGAAGATTGAGTATTGGGGATTGAAAATTGAGGATTGAGGATTCAGTATTGAGGATGGAGTATGAGGACTGAGGGTTGAGGATTGAGGTTTGAGGAATGAGGATTGAGGATTGAGGATTGAGGATTGGGGATTGAAGAGTGAGTATTGAGGATTGAAGATTGAGAATTGAGGATTGAGGATTGAGGATTGAAGATTGAAGATTGAGGATTGAGGATTGAGGATTGAGGATTGAGGATTGAGGATTGAGGATTGAGGGTTGTGGATTGAGGACGAGAACTGAGGGTTGAATATTGATGTTTGAGGTCTGAGGATTGAGGATTGAGGATTGAGAATTGAGTATTGAGGATTGAGGATTGAAGATTGAGGATTGGGGATTGAGGATTGAAGAATGAGGATTGAGGATTGAGGATTGAGGATTGAGGGTTGCAGATTGAGTATTGAGGATTGATGATTGAGGATTGAGGATTGAGGATTGAGGATTGAGGATTGAGGATTGAGGATTGAGGATTGAAGATTGAGTATTGAGGATTGAACATTGAGGATTGAGGTTTGAGGATTGAGGATTGAGGATTGAGGATTGAAGATTGAGGATTGGGAATTGAGGATTGACGATTGAGGATTGAGGATTCAGGATTGAGGATTGATGAATGAGGATGATGTCTAAGGGTGGAGGATTGAGGTTTGAGGACTGAGGACTGAGGATTGAGGACTGAGGATTGAGGATGAGGGCTGGGTGTCGGGGATTGAGGTTTGACGCCTGAGGACTGAGCATTGAGTATTGAGAATTGAGGATTGATGATTGAGTATTGAAGATTGAGGATTGGGTATTCAGGATTGAAGAATGAGGATTGAGGATTGAGGATTGAGGATTGAGGATTGAGGATCTAGGATTGGAGATTGATTATTGAGGATTGAAGATTGAGGATTGAGGATTGAGGATTGAGAATTGAGAATTGAGGATGAGGACTGAGTGTTGAGGATTGAGGTTTGAGGAATGAGGATTGAGGGTTGAGGATTGAGGATTGAGGATTGAGCATTGAGGATTGAGCATTGAAGACTGAGTATTGAGGATTGATGATTGAGGATTGAGGATTGAGGATTGAGGATTGAGGATTGAGGATTGAGTATCTAGGATTGGAGATTGATTATTGATGGTTGAAGGTTGAGGATTGAGGATTGAGGATTGAGGATCTAGGATTGGAGATTGATTATTGAGGATTGAATATTGAGGATTGATAATTGAGGATTCAGAATTGAGAATTGAGGATGAGGACTGAGGGTTGAGGATTGAGGTTTGAGAAATGAGGATTGAGTATGGAGGATTGAGGATTGAGGATTGAGGATTGAGTAATGAAGATTGAGTATTGATATCTGATGATTGAGGATTGAGGATTGAGGATTGAGGATTGAGCATTGAAGATTGAATATTGAGGATTGAAGATTGAGGATTGATGATTGAGGATTGAGGATGGAGGATGAGGGCTGAGGATTGAGGATTGAGGTTTGAGGACTCAGGACTGAGGATTGAGGATTAAGGATTGAGGATTGAGGATTGAGGATCCAGGATTGGAGATTGATTATTGAGGATTGAATATTGAGGATTGAGGATTGAGGATTGAGGGTTGAGAATTGAGAATTGAGGATGACGACTGAGGGTTGAGGATTGAGGTTTGAGGATTGAGGATTGAGGATTGAGGATTGAGTATTGAGGATTGGAGATTGAGGACTGGGGATTGAGGATTGAAGATTGAGGATTAAGGATTGAAGATTGGGGATTGAGGATCTAGGATTGGAGATTGATTATTGAGGATTGAAGATTGAGGATTGAGGATTGAGGATTGATTATAGATGGTTGAAGATTGAGTATTGAGGATTGATGATTGAGGATTGAGGATTGAGGATTGAGGATTGAGGTTTGAGTATTGAAGATTGAGTATTGAAGCCTGAGGATAGAGGATTGAGGATTGAGGACTGAGGATTGAGGATTGAGGATTGAGCATTGAGGATTGGAGATTGAGGACTGGGGATTGAGGATTGAAGATTGAGGATTAAGGATTGAAGATTGGGGATTGAGGATCTAGGATTGGAGATTGATTATTGAGGATTGAAGATTGAGGATTGAGGATTGAGGATTGATTATAGATGGTTGAAGGTTGAGTATTGAGGATTGATGATTGAGGATTGAGGATTGAGGATTGAGGATTGAGGATTGAGGATTGAGGATTGAGGATTGAAGATTGAGGATTGGGTATTGAGGATTGAAGAATGAGGATTTAGGATTGAGGATTGAGGATTGAGGGTTGAGGATCTAGGATTGGAGATTGATTATTGATGGTTGAAGGTTGAGGATTGAGGATTGAGGATTGAGGATCTAGGATTGGAGATTGATTATTGAGGATTGAATATTGAGGATTGATGATTGAGGATTCAGTATAGAGAATTGAGGATGAGGACTGAGGGTTGAGGATTGAGGTTTGAGGATTGAGGATTGAGGATTGAATATTCAGTATTGAGGATTGAAGATTGAGGATTGAGGAATGAGGATTGAAGATTGAGGACTGAGTGTTGATGGTTGAGTGATGAGAATTGATATTTGTGGACTGAGACTTGAAGAGTGAAGAATGGGGATTGAGTATTGAAAATTGTGAATTGAGGATATTCTATTGAGGATTGAGGATTGACAATTGATTTAAGAGGACTGAGGGCTGAGGATTGAGGATTCAGGATTGAGGATTAGGGATTGAGGTTTAAGGACTGAGGATTGAGGGTTGAGGATCCAGGATTGAGGATTGACGCTTGAGGATTGAGGTTTGAGGATGGAGGATTGAAGAGAGAGGACTGAGTGTTGAGGATTGAGTGTTGAGAATTGACGTTTGAGGATTGAGATTTGATTATTGAATATTGTGGATTGAGTATTGAACCATGAGAATTCAGAATATTCTATTGAGCATTGAGAATTGAGGATTGATGGCTGAGTATTGAGGATTGACGATTGAGGATTGAATATTGAGTATTGAACATTGAGGACTGGCGATTGAGGATTGAAGATTGAGGATTAAGCATTGAGGATTGGGGATTGAGGACTTAGGATTGGAGATTGATTATTGGGGATTGACGATTGAGGATTGCGTATTGAGGATTGAGAATTGAGGATTGAGGATGAGGACTGAGGGTTGAGGATTGAGGTTTGATGAACGAGGATTGAGGATTGGGGATTGAGGACTGAGGATTGACGATTGAGTATTGAAGATTGAGGATTTATGACTCAGGATTGAGAACTGAGGATTGAGGATTGAGGATTGAGTATTGAAGATTGAGTACTGAGGATTGAATATTGAGGATTGAGGTTTGAGGATTGAGGATTGAGAATGAGGGCTGAGGGTTGAGGTTTGAGGTTTGAGTATAGAATCCTGAGAATTCAGGATATTCTATTGGGCATTGAGAATTGAGGATTGATGGTTGAGTATTGAGCATTGAGGATTGAGGGTTGAGGATTGAGTATCGAAGATTGAGGATTGATGATTGAGGATTGAGGATTGAGGATTGAGGATTGAGGATTGAGGATAGAGAATTGAGAATTGAGGATGAGGACTGAGTGTTGAGGATTGAGGTTTGAGGAATGAGGATTGAGGGTTGAGGATTGAGGATTGAGGATTGAGGATTGAGGAATGAGCATTGAAGACTGAGTATTGAGGATTGATGATTGAGGATTGAGGATTGAGGATTGAGGATTGAGGATTGAGGATTGAAGATTGAGTATTGAGGATTGAAGATTGAGGATTGAGGTTTGAGGATTGAGGATTGAGGATTGAGGATTGAAGATTGAGGATTGGGAATTGAGGATTGACGATTGAGGATTGTGGATTCAGGATTGAGGATTGAGGATTGAGGATGATGTCTAAGGGTGGAGGATTGAGGTTTGAGGACTGAGGACTGAGGATTGAGGACTGAGGATTCAGGATGAGGGCTGTGTGTCGGGGATTGAGGTTTGACGACTGAGGACTGAGCGTTGAGTATTGAGAATTGAGGATTGATGATTGAGTATTGAAGATTGAGGATTGGGTATTGAGGATTGAAGAATGAGGATTGAGGATTGAGGATTGAGGATTGAGGATTGAGTATCTAGGATTGGAGATTGATTATTGATGGTTGAAGGTTGAGGATTGAGGATTGAGGATTGAGGATCTAGGATTGGAGATTGATTATTGAGGATTGAATATTGAGGATTGATAATTGAGGATTCAGAATTGAGAATTGAGGATGAGGACTGAGGGTTGAGGATTGAGGTTTGAGAAATGAGGATTGAGTATGGAGGATTGAGGATTGAGGATTGAGGATTGAGTAATGAAGATTGAGTATTGATCACTGATGATTGAGGATTGAGGATTGAGGATTGAGGATTGAGCATTGAAGATTGAATATTGAGGATTGAAGATTGAGGATTGATGATTGAGGATTGAGGATGGAGGATGAGGGCTGAGGATTGAGGATTGAGGTTTGAGGACTCAGGACTGAGGATTGAGGATTAAGGATTGAGGATTGAGGATTGAGGATCCAGGATTGGAGATTGATTATTGAGGATTGAATATTGAGGATTGAGGATTGAGGATTGAGGGTTGAGAATTGAGAATTGAGGATGACGACTGAGGGTTGAGGATTGAGGTTTGAGGATTGAGGATTGAGGATTGAGGATTGAGTATTGAGGATTGGAGATTGAGGACTGGGGATTGAGGATTGAAGATTGAGGATTAAGAATTGAAGATTGGGGATTGAGGATCTAGGATTGGAGATTGATTATTGAGGATTGAAGATTGAGGATTGAGGATTGAGGATTGATTATAGATGGTTGAAGATTGAGTATTGAGGATTGATGATTGAGGATTGAGGTTTGAGGATTGAGGATTGAGAATGAGGGCTGAGGGTTGAGGTTTGAGGTTTGAGTATAGAATCCTGAGAATTCAGGATATTCTATTGGGCATTGAGAATTGAGGATTGATGGTTGAGTATTGAGCATTGAGGATTGAGGGTTGAGGATTGAGTATCGAAGATTGATGATTGATGATTGAGGATTGAGGATTGAGGATTGAGGATTGAGGATTGAGGATTGAGGATTGAAGATTGAGTATTGAGGATTGAAGATTGAGGATTGAGGATTGAGGATTGAGGATTGAGTATTGAGGATTGACGCTTGAGGATTGAGTTTTGAGGATGTAGGATTGAAGAGAGAGGACTGAGTGTTGAGGATTGATTGTTGAGAATTGATGCTTGAGGTTTGAGATTTGATTATTGAATATTGTGGATTGAGTATTGAACCATGAGAATTCAGGATGTTCTATTGAGTATTGAGAATTGAGGATTCATGGATGAGTATTGAGTATTGATGGTTGAGGGTTGATGGTTGAGTGTTGAATATTGAGGATTGAGGATTGAGGATTGAGGATTGATGATTGAGGATTGAACATTGATTATTGATGATTGAAAATTGAGGATTAAGGATTGAGGGTTGAGGATTGAGGACGAGGGCTGACGGTTGAGGGTTAAGGTGTGAGGATTGAGGATTGAGGATTGAGCATTGAGGACTGAGGCTTGAGGATTGAGGTTTGAGCATTGAGGATTGAAGATTGAGGACTGGCGATTGAGGATTGAAGATTGAGGATTAAGGATTGAGGATTGGGGATTGAGGATGTAGGATTGGAGATTGATTATTGAGGATTGAAGATTGAGGATTGAGGATTGAGGATTGAGGATTGAGGATCTAGGATTGGAGATTGATTATTGAGGATTGAATGTTGAGGATTTATGATTGAGGATTCAGAATTGAGAATTGAGGATGAGGACTGAGGGTTGAGGATTGAGGTTTGAGAAATGAGGATTGAGTATGGAGGATTGAGGATTGAGGATTGAGGATTGAGTATTGAGGATTGAGTATTGATCACTGATGATTGAGGATTGAGGATTGAGGATTGAGGATTGTGGATTCAAGATTGAATATTGAGGATTGATGATTGAGGATTGATGATTGAGAATTGAGGATGGAGGATGAGGGCTGAGGGTTGAGGATTGAGGTTTGAGGACTCAGGACTGAGGATTGAGGATTGAGAATTGAGGATTGAGGATGAGGATTGAAGACTGAAGATTGGGTATTGAGGATTTAAGAATGAGGTTTGAGGATTGAGGATTGAGGATTGAGGATTGAAGATTGAGTATCGAGGATTGAAGATTGACGATTGAGGATTAAGGATTGAAGATTGGGGATTGAGGATCTAGGATTAGAGATTGATTATTGAGGATTGAATATTGAGGATTGAGGATTGAGGATTGAGAATTGAGAATTGAGGATGAGGACTGAGTGTTGAGGATTGAGGACTGAGGATTGAAGATTGAAGATTGAGGATTGAGGATTGAGGATTGAGGATTGAGGATTGAGGATTGAGGATTGAGGGTTGTGGATTGAGGACGAGAACTGAGGGTTGAATATTGATGTTTAAGGTCTGAGGATTGAGGATTGAGAATTGAGGATTGAGGATTGAGGATTGAAGATTGAGGATTGGGGATTGAGGATTGAAGAATGAGGATTGAGGATTGAGGATTGAGGATTGAGGGTTGCAGATTGAGTATTGAGGATTGATGATTGAGGATTGAGGATTGAGGATTGAGGATTGAGGATTGAGGATTGAAGATTGAGTATTGAGGATTGAAGATTGAGGATTGAGGTTTGAGGATTGAGGATTGAGGATTGAGGATTGAAGATTGAGGATTGGGAATTGAGGATTGACGATTGAGGATTGAGGATTCAGGATTGAGGATTGAGGATTGAGGATGATGTCTAAGGGTGGAGGATTGAGGTTTGAGGACTGAGGACTGAGGATTGAGGACTGAGGATTGAGGATGAGGGCTGGGTGTCGGGGATTGAGGTTTGACGACTGAGGACTGAGCATTGAGTATTGAGAATTGAGGATTGATGATTGAGTATTGAAGATTGAGGATTGGGTATTGAGGATTGAAGAATGAGGATTGAGGATTGAGGATTGAGGATTGAGGATTGAGGATCTAGGATTGGAGATTGATTATTGATGGTTGAAGGTTGAGGATTGAGGATTGAGGATTGAGGATCTAGGATTGAGGGCTGAGGATTGAGGACGAGGGCTGACGGTTGAGGGTTAAGGTTTGAGGATTGAGGATTGAGGATTGAGGATTGAGGACTGAGGCTTGAGGATTGAGGTTTGAGCATTGAGGATTGAAGATTGAGGACTGGCAATTGAGGATTGAAGATTGAGGATTAAGGATTGAGGATTGGGGATTGAGGATGTAGGATTGGAGATTGATTATTGAGGATTGAAGATTGAGGATTGAGGATTGAGGATTGAGGATTGAGGATCTAGGATTGGAGATTGATTATTGAGGATTGAATGTTGAGGATTGATGATTGAGGATTCAGAATTGAGAATTGAGGATGAGGACTGAGGGTTGAGGATTGAGGTTTGAGAAATGAGGATTGAGTATGGAGGATTGAGGATTGAGGATTGAGGATTGAGTATTGAGGATTGAGTATTGATCACTGATGATTGAGGATTGAGGATTGAGGATTGAGGATTGTGGATTCAAGATTGAATATTGAGGATTGATGATTGAGGATTGATGATTGAGAATTGAGGATGGAGGATGAGGGCTGAGGGTTGAGGATTGAGGTTTGAGGACTCAGGACTGAGGATTGAGGATTGAGAATTGAGGATTGAGGATGAGGATTGAAGATTGAAGATTGGGTATTGAGGATTGAAGAATGAGGTTTGAGGATTGAGGATTGAGGATTGAGGATTGAAGATTGAGTATCGAGGATTGAAGATTGACGATTGAGGATTAAGGATTGAAGATTGGGGATTGAGGATCTAGGATTAGAGATTGATTATTGAGGATTGAATATTGAGGATTGAGGATTGAGGATTGAGAATTGAGAATTGAGGATGAGGATTGAAGATTGAGGATTGGGAATTGAGGATTGACGATTGAGGATTGAGGATTCAGGATTGAGGATTGAGGATTGAGGAGGATGTGTAAGGGTGGAGGATTGAGGTTTGAGGACTGAGGACTGAGGATTGAGGACTGAGGATTGAGGATGAGGGCTGTGTGTCGGGGATTGAGGTTTGACGACTGAGGACTGAGCGTTGAGTATTGAGAACTGAGGATTGATGATTGAGTATTGATGATTGAGGATTGGGTATTGAGGATTGAAGAATGAGGATTGAGGATTGAGGATTGAGGATTGAGGATTGAGGATTGAGTATCTAGGATTGGAGATTGATTATTGATGGTTGAAGGTTGAGGATTGAGGATTGAGGATTGAGGATCTAGGATTGGAGATTGATTATTGAGGATTGAATATTGAGGATTGATGATTGAGGATTCAGAATTGAGAATTGAGGATGAGGACTGAGGGTTGAGGATTGAGGTTTGAGAAATGAGGATTGAGCATGGAGGATTGAGGATTGAGGATTGAGGATTGAGTAATGAAGATTGAGTATTGATCACTGATGATTGAGGATTGAGGATTGAGGATTGAGGATTGTGGATTCAAGATTTAATATTGAGGATTGATGATTGAGGATTGATGATTGAGAATTGAGGATGGAGGATGAGGGCTGAGGGTTGAGGATTGAGGTTTGAGGACTCAGGACTGAGGATTGAGGATTGAGAATTGAGGATTGAGGATGAGGATTGAAGATTGAAGATTGGGTATTGAGGATTGAAGAATGAGGTTTGAGGATTGAGGATTGAGGATTGAGGATTGAAGATTGAGTATCGAGGATTGAAGATTGACGATTGAGGATTAAGGATTGAAGATTGGGGATTGAGGATCTAGGATTAGAGATTGATTATTGAGGATTGAATATTGAGGATTGAGGATTGAGGATTGAGGATTGAAGATTGAGGATTGGGTATTGAGGATTGAAGAATGAGGATTGAGGATTGAGGATTGAGGATTGAGGGTTGAGGATCTAGGATTGGAGATTGATTATTGATGGTTGAAGATTGAGGATTGAGGATTGAGGATTGAGGATCTAGGATTGGAGATTGATTATTGAGGATTGAATATTGAGGATTGATGATTGAGGATTCAGTATAGAGAATTGAGGATGAGGACTGAGGGTTGAGGATTGAGGTTTGAGGATTGGGGATTGAGGATTGAGGATTGAGGATTGAGGATTGAGGATTGGGGATTGAAGGTTGAGTATTGAGGATTGAAGATTGAGAATTGGGGATTGAGGATTGAGGATTGAAGATTGAAGATTGAGGATTGAGGATTGAGGATTGAGGATTGAGGTTTGAGGATTGAGGATTGAGGGTTGTGGATTGAGGACGAGAACTGAGGGTTGAATATTGATGTTTGAGGTCTGAGGATTGAGGATTGAGGATTGAGAATTGAGGATTGAGGATTGAGGATTGAAGATTGAGGATTGGGTATTGAGGATTGAAGAATGAGGATTGAGGATTGAGGATTGAGGATTGAGGATTGAGGGTTGCAGATTGAGTATTGAAGATTGAGGATTGAGGATTGAGGATTGAGGATTGCAGATTGAGGATTGAGGATTGAGGATTGAGGATTGAAGATTGAGTATTGAGGATTGAAGATTGAGGATTGAGGTTTGAGGATTGAGGATTGAGAATTGAGGATTGATGATTGAGGATTGGGAATTGAGGATTGACGATTGAGGATTGAGTATTGAGGATTGAGAATTGAGGATTGAGGATTGAGGATTGAAGATTGAGGATTGAGGATTGAGAATTGAGGATTGAGGATTGAGGAATGAGGATTGAGGATTGAGGATTGAGGATTGAGGATTGGGGATTGAAGGTTGAGTATTGAGGATTGAAGATTGAGAATTGAGGATTGAGGGTTGAGGATTGAAGATTGAAGATTGAGGATTGAGGTTTGAGGAATGAGGATTGAGGATTGAGGATTGAGGATTGAGGATTGGGTATTGAAGGTTGAGTATTGAGGATTGAAGATTGAGAATTGATGATTGAGGATTGAGGATTGAGGATTGAAGATTGAGTATTGAGGATTGAAGATTGAGGATTGAGGATTGAGGTTTGAGGAATGAGGTTTGAGTGTTGAGGATTGAGGATTGAGGATTGAGGATTGAGGATAGAGTATTGAAGATTGAGGATTTATGACTGAGGATTGAGGATTGAGGATTGAGGATTGAGGATTGAGGATTGAAGATTGAGTATTGAGGATTGAATATTGAGTATTGAGGATTGAGGATTGAGGATTGAGGACTGAGGATTGACGATTGAGTATTTTAGATTGAGGATTTATGACTGAGGTTTGAGGATTGAGGATTGAGGATTGAGGATTGAGGATGGAAGATTGAGTATTGTGGATTGAGGATTGAGGATTGAGGATTGAGGATTGAGGATAGAGGATTGGGTATTGAGGATTGCCGCTTGAGGTGTGAGGGTTGAGGATGTAGGATTGAGGAGAGAGGCCTGAGTGTTGAGGATTGAGTGTTGGGAATTGATGCTTGAGGTTTGAGATTTGATTATTGAATATTCTGAATTGAGTATTGAACAATGAGAATTCATGATGTTCAATTGAGTATTGAGAATTGAGGATTGATGGTTGAGTATTGAGGATTGATGGTTGAGGGTTGAGTGTTGAATATTGAGGATTGAAGATTGAGGACTGGCGATTGAGGATTGAAGATTGAGGATTAAGGACCGAGGATTGGGGATTGAGGACCTAGGATTGGAGAATGATTATTGGGGATTGAAGATTGAGGATTTGTGACTGAGGATTGAGGATTGAGGATTGAGGATTGAGGTTTGAGGAATGAAGGTTGAGTATTGAGGATTGAATATTGAGGATTGTGGATTGAGGATTGAATATTGAGGTCTGAGGATTGACGATTGAGTATTGAAGATTGAGGATTTATGACTGAGGATTGAGGATTAAGGATTGAAGATTGGGGATTGAGGATCTAGGATTGGAGATTGCTTATTGAGGATTGAAGATTGAGGATTGAGGATTGAGGATTGAGAATTGAGAATTGAGAATTGAGGATGAGGACTGAAGGTTGAGGATTGAGGTTTGAGGAATGAGGTTTGAGGGTTGAGGATTGAGGATTGAGGATTGAGGATTGAGGATAGAGTATTGAAGATTGAGGATTGAGGATTGAGGATTGAGGATTGAGTATTGAATATTGAGGATTGAGGATTGAGGATTGAGGATTAAGTATTAAGGATTGATGATTGGGGATTGAGGATCTAGGATTGGAGATTGATTATTGAGGATTGAAGATTGAGGATTGAGGATTGAGGATTGACAATTGAGAATTGAGGATGAGGACTGAGGGTTGAGGATTGAGGTTTGAGCAATGAGGATTGAGGATTGAGGATTGAGGATTGAGGTTTGAGGAATGAAGGTTGAGTATTGAGGATTGAATATTGAGGATTGTGGATTGAGGATTGAATATTGAGGTCTGAGGATTGACGATTGTGTATTGAAGATTGAGGATTTATGACTGAGGATTGAGGATTAAGGATTGAAGATTGGGGATTGAGGATCTAGGATTGGAGATTGCTTATTGAGGATTGAAGATTGAGGATTGAGGATTGAGGATTGAGAATTGAGAATTGAGGATGAGGACTGAAGGTTGAGGATTGAGGTTTGAGGAATAAGGTTTGAGGGTTGAGGATTGAGGATTGAGGATTGAGGATTGAGGATAGAGTATTGAAGATTGAGGATTGAGGATTGAGGATTGAGGATTGAGTATTGAATATTGAGGATTGAGGATTGAGGATTGAGGATTAAGTATTAAGGATTGAGGATTGAGGATTGAGAATTGAGAATTGAGGATGAGGACTGAGTGTTGAGGATTGAGGTTTGAGGAATGAGGATTGAGGGTTGAGGATTGAGGATTGAGGATTGAGGATTGAGGATTGAGCATTGAAGACTGAGTATTGAGGATTGAGTATTGAAGACTGAGTATTGATGACTGAGGATTGAGGATTGTGGATTGAGGATTGAGGATTGACGATTGAAGATTGAGTATTGGGGATTGAAGATTGAGGATTGAGGATTGAGTATTGAGGATGGAGGATGAGGACTGAGGGTTGAGGATTGAGGTTTGAGGAATGAGGGTTGAGGATTGAGGATTGAGGATTGAGGATTGAGGATTGGGGATTGAAGGTTGAGTATTGAGGATTGAAGATTGAGAATTGAGGATTGAGGATTGAGGATTGAAGATTGAAGATTGAGGATTGAGGATTGAGGATTGAGGATTGAGGTTTGAGGATTGAGGATTGAGGGTTGTGGATTGAGGACGAGAACTGAGGGTTGAACATTGATGTTTGAGGTCTGAGGATTGAGGATTGAGGATTGAGAATTGAGGATTGAGGATTGAGGATTGAAGATTGAGGATTGGGTATTGAGGATTGAAGAATGAGGATTGAGGATTGAGGATTGAGGATTGAGGATTGAGGGTTGCAGATTGAGTATTGAAGATTGATGATTGAGGATTGAGGATTGAGGATTGCAGATTGAGGATTGAGGATTGAGGATTGAGGATTGAAGATTGAGGATTGAGGATTGAGGATTGAGGATTGAGGTTTGAGGATTGAGGATTGAGGATTGAGGATTGAGGATTGGGTATTGAAGGTTGAGTATTGAGGATTGAAGATTGAGAATTGAGGATTGAGGATTGAGGATTGAGTATTGAAGATTGAGTATTGAGGATTGAAGATTGAGGATTGAGGATTGAGGATTGAGGATGGAGGATGAGGGCTGAGGGTTGAGGATTGATGTTTGAGTATTGAATCCTGAGAATTCAGGATATTCTATTGAGTATTGAGAATTGAGGATTGATGGTTGCGTATTGAGGACTGAGGATTGAGGATTGAAGGTTGAGCATTGAGGATTCAGAATTGAGGTGTGAGGACTGAGGATTGAGGATTGAAGATTGAGGACTGGGGATTGGGGATTGAAGATTGAAGATCAAGGATTCAAGATTGGGGATTGAGGATCTAGGATTGGATATTGATTATTGAGGATTGAACATTGAGGATTGAGGATTGAGAATTGAGAATTGAGTATGAGGACTGAGGGTTGAGGATTGAGGATTGAGAATTGAGGATTGAGGATTGAGGATTAAAGATTGAGGATTGGGTATTGAGGATTGAAGAATGAGGATCGAGTATTGAGGATTGAGGATTGAGGATTGAGGATTGAGGATTGAGGATTGAAGATTGGGTATTGAGGATTGAAGATTAAGGATTGAGGTTTGAGGATTGAGGATGATGTCTAAGGGTGGAGGATTGAGGTTTGAGGACTGAGGACTGAGGATTGAGGACTGAGGATTGAGGATGTGGGCTGGGTGTCGGGGATTGAGGTTTAACGACTGAGGACTGAGCATTGAGTATTGAGAATTGAGGATTGGTGATTGAGTATTGTAAATTGAGGATTGGGTATTGAGGATTGAAGAATGAGGATTGAGGATTGAGGATTGAGGATTGAGGATTGAGGACTGAGTATTGAAGATTGAAGATTGAGTATTGAGGATTGAAGATTGAGGATTGAGGTTTGAGGATTGAGGATTGAGAATTGAGGATTGAAGATTGAGGATTGGGAATTGAGGATTGACGATTGAGGATTGAGTATTGATGATTGAGAATTGAGGTCAGAGGATTGAAATTGAGTATTGAGGATTGATGATTGAGGATTGAGATTTGATCATTGAATATTGTGGATTGAGTATTGAACCATGAGAATTCAGGATATTCTATTGAGTATTGAGAATTGAGGATTGATGGTTGAGTATTGAGGATTGATGGCTGAGGGTTGTGTGTTGAGTGTTGAGGATTGAGGATTGAGGATTGAGGATTGAGGATTAAAGATTGAACATTGATGATTGAAGATTGAGGATTGAGGATTGAGGGTTGTGGATTGAGGACGAGTACTGAGGGTGGAATATTGATGTTTGAGGCCTGAGGATTGAGGATTGAGGATTGAGGATTGAGAATTGATGATCGAGGATTGCGGATTGAAGATTGTGGATTGGGTATTGAGGATTGAAGATTGAGGACTCAGGATTGAGGATTGAGGATTGAGGATTGGGGATTGAGGATTGAGGATGGAGGATGAGGGTGGAATATTGATGTTTGAGGCCTGAGGATTGAGGATTGAGGATTGAGGATTGAGGATTGAGGATTGAGGATTGAGGATTGAAGATTGGGTATTGAGGATTGAAGATTAAGGATTGAGGTTTGAGGATTGAGGATGATGTCTAAGGGTGGAGGATTGAGGTTTGAGGACTGAGGACTGAGGATTGAGGACTGAGGATTGAGGATGTGGGCTGGGTGTCGGGGATTGAGGTTTAACGACTAAGGACTGAGCATTGAGTATTGAGAATTGAGGATTGGTGATTGAGTATTGTAAATTGAGGATTGGGTATTGAGGATTGAAGAATGAGGATTGAGGATTGAGGATTGAGGATTGAGGACTGAGTATTGAGGATTGATGATTGAGTATTGAGGATTGAAGATTGAGGATTGAGGTTTGAGGATTGAGGATTGAGAATTGAGGATTGAAGATTGAGGATTGGGAATTGAGGATTGACGATTGAGGATTGAGTATTGATGATTGAGAATTGAGGTCAGAGGATTGAAATTGAGTATTGAGGATTGAAGATTGAGGATTGAGATTTGATCATTGAATATTGTGGATTGAGTATTGAACCATGAGAATTCAGGATATTCTATTGAGTATTGAGAATTGAGGATTGATGGTTGAGTATTGAGGATTGATGGCTGAGGGTTGTGTGTTGAGTGTTGAGGATTGAGGATTGAGGATTGAGGATTGAGGATTAAAGATTGAACATTGATGATTGAAGATTGAGGATTGAGGATTGAGGGTTGTGGATTGAGGACGAGTACTGAGGGTGGAATATTGATGTTTGAGGCCTGAGGATTGAGGATTGAGGATTGAGGATTGAGAATTGATGATCGAGGATTGCGGATTGAAGATTGTGGATTGGGTATTGAGGATTGAAGATTGAGGACTCAGGATTGAGGATTGAGGATTGAGGATTGGGGATTGAGGATTGAGGATCGAAGATTGAGTACTGAGGGTTGAAGATTGAGGATTGAGGATTGAGGATTGAGGATTGAGGATTGAGCATTGAGGATTGAGGATTGGGGATTGAGGATTGAGGATTGAGGATTGAGGGTTGTGGATTGAGGACGAGAAGTGAGGGTTGAATATTGATGTTTGAGGTCTGAGGATTGAGGATTGAGGATTGAGAATTGAGGATTGAGGATTGAGGATTCAAGATTGAGGATTGGGTATTGAGGATTGACGAATGAGGATTGAGGATTGCGGATTGAGGATTGAGGGTTGCAGATTGAGTATTGAGGATTGATGATTGAGGATTGAGGATTGAGTATTGAGGATTGAGGATTGAGGATTGAGGATTGAGGATTGAGGATTGAAGATTGAGTATTGATCATTGAAGATTGAGGATTGAGGTTTGAGGGTTGAAGATTGAGTATTGAGGATTGAAGATTGAGGATTGAGGATTGAGGATTGAGGATGGAGGATGAGGGCTGAGGGTTGAGGATTGATGTTTGAGTATTGAATCCTGAGAATTCAGGATATTCTATTGAGTATTGAGAATTGAGGATTGATGGTTGCGTATTGAGGACTGAGGATTGAGGATTGAAGGTTGAGCATTGAGGATTCAGAATTGAGGTGTGAGGACTGAGGATTGAGGATTGAAGATTGAGGACTGGGGATTGGGGATTGAAGATTGAAGATCAAGGATTGAAGATTGGGGATTGAGGATCTAGGATTGGATATTGATTATTGAGGATTGAACATTGAGGATTGAGGATTGAGAATTGAGAATTGAGTATGAGGACTGAGGGTTGAATATTGATGTTTGAGGTCTGAGGATTGAGGATTGAGGATTGAGAATTGAGGATTGAGGATTGAGGATTGAAGATTGAGGATTGGGTATTGAGGATTGAAGAATGAGGATTGAGGATTGAGGATTGAGGATTGAGGATTGAGGGTTGCAGATTGAGTATTGAAGATTGATGATTGAGGATTGAGGATTGAGGATTGCAGATTGAGGATTGAGGATTGAGGATTGAGGATTGAAGATTGAGTATTGAGGATTGAAGATTGAGGATTGAGGTTTGAGGATTGAGGATTGAGAATTGAGGATTGATGATTGAGGATTGGGAATTGAGGATTGACGATTGAGGATTGAGTATTGAGGATTGAGAATTGAGGATTGAGGATTGAGGATTGAAGATTGAGGATTGAGGATTGAGGATTGAGGATTGAGGATTGAGGAATGAGGATTGAGGATTGAGGATTGAGGATTGAGGATTGGGGATTGAAGGTTGAGTATTGAGGATTGAAGATTGAGAATTGAGGATTGAGGATTGAGGATTGGAGATTGAAGATTGAGGATTGAGGTTTGAGGAATGAGGATTGAGGATTGAGGATTGAGGATTGAGGATTGGGTATTGAAGGTTGAGTATTGAGGATTGAAGATTGAGAACTGATGATTGAGGATTGAGGATTGAGGATTGAAGATTGAGTATTGAGGATTGAAGATTGAGGATTGAGGATTGAGGTTTGAGGAATGAGGATTGAGGATTGAGGATTGAAGATTGAAGATTGACGATTGAGGATTGAGGATTGAAGCTTGGGGATTGAGGATCTATGATTGGAGATTGATTGCTGAGGATTGAAGGTTGAGGATTGAGGACTGAGGATTGAGAATTGAGAATTGAGAATTGAGTATGAGGACTGAGGATTGATGGTTGAGTATTGAGGATTGATGGCTGAGGGTTGTGTGTTGAGTATTGAGGATTGAGGATTGAGGATTGAGGATAGAGGATTGAGGATTGAAGATTGAGTATTGATGATTGAATATTGAGGCTTGAGGATTGAGGTTTGAGGATTGAGGACGAGGACTGACGGTTGAGGATTGAGGTTTGAGGATTGAGGATTGAGGATTGAGGACTGAGGATTGAGGATTGAGGACTGAGCATTGAGGATTGAAGGTTGAGGATTGAGGATTGAGGATTGAGGATTGAGAATTGAAGGTTGAGTATTGAGGATTGAAGATTGAGGATTGAGGATTGAAGATTAAGGATTGGGTATTGAGGATTGAACATTGAGGATTGTGGATTGAGAGTTGAAGGTTGAGGATTGAGGATTGAGAATTGAGGATTGAGGATTGAGTATTGAAGATTGAGTATTGATGCCTGAGGACTGAGGAGTGAGGATTGAGGATTGAGGATTGGTGATTGAAGATTGAGTATTGAGGATTGAAGATTGAGGATTGAGGATTGAGGATTGAGGATGGAGGATGAGGGCTGAGGGTTGCGGATTGAGGTTTGAGTATTGAATCCTGAGAATTCAGGGTATTCTATTGAGTATTGATAATTGTGGATTGATGCTTGGGTATTGAGCATTGGGGATTGAGGATTGAGTATTGAAGATTGAGGATTGGGTATTGAGGATTGAGCATTGAGGTTTGAGGACTGAGGACTGAGTATTGAGGATTGAGGATTGAGGATTGAGTATTGAGGATTGAAGATTGAGGATTGGGGACTGAGGATTGAAGATTCAGGATTGAGGATTGAGGATTGAGGATTGAGGATTGAAGATTCAGTATTGAGGATTGAAGATTGAGGATTGAGGAATGAGGATTGAAGATTGAGGACTGAGTGTTGATGGTTGAGTGATGAGAATTGATATTTGTGGATTGAGACTTGAAGAGTGAAGAATGGAGATTTAGTATTGAAAATTGTGAATTGAGGATATTCTATTGAGGATTGAGGATTGACAATTGATTTATGAGGACTGAGGGCTGAAGATTGAGGATTCAGGATTGAGGATTAGGGATTGAGGATTGAAGATTGAGTATTGATGATTGAATATTGAGGCTTGAGGATTGAGGTTTGAGGATTGAGGACGAGGACTGACGGTTGAGGATTGAGGTTTGAGGATTGAGGATTGAGGATTGAGGACTGAGGATTGAGGATTGAGGACTGAGCATTGAGGATTGAGGATTGAGTATTGAGGATTGAGAATTGAGGATTGAGGATTGAAGATTGAGTATTGATGATTGAAGATTGAGGATTGGGGATTGAGGATTGAGGATTGAGGATTGAGGATTGAGGATTGAAGATTGAGTATTGAGGATTGAAGATTGAGGATTGAGGTTTGAGGATTGAGGATTGAGGATTGAGGATTGAAGATTGAGGATTGGGAATTGAGGATTGACGATTGAGGATTGAGGATTCAGGATTGAGGATTGAGGATTGAGGATGATGTCTAAGGGTGGAGGATTGAGGTTTGAGGACTGAGGACTGAGGATTGAGGACTGAGGATTGAGGATGAGGGCTGGGTGTCGGGGATTGAGGTTTGACGACTGAGGACTGAGCATTGAGTATTGAGAATTGAGGATTGATGATTGAGTATTGAAGATTGAGGATTGGGTATTGAGGATTGAAGAATGAGGATTGAGGATTGAGGATTGAGGATTGAGGATTGAGGATCTAGGATTGGAGATTGATTATTGATGGTTGAAGGTTGAGGATTGAGGATTGAGGATTGAGGATCTAGGATTGGAGATTGATTATTGAGGATTGAATATTGAGGATTGATGATTGAGGATTCAGAATTGAGAATTGAGGATGAGGACTGAGGGTTGAGGATTGAGGTTTGAGGATTGAGGATTGAGGATTGAATATTCAGTATTGAGGATTGAAGATTGAGGATTGAGGAATGAGGATTGAAGATTGAGGACTGAGTGTTGATGGTTGAGTGATGAGAATTGATATTTGTGGATTGAGACTTGAAGAGTGAAGAATGGGGTTGAGTATTGAAAATTGTGAATTGAGGATATTCTATTGAGGATTGAGGATTGACAATTGATTTAAGAGGACTGAGGGCTGAAGATTGAGGATTCAGGATTGAGGATTAGGGATTGAGGTTTAAGGACTGAGGATTGAGGGTTGAGGATCCAGGATTGAGGATTGACGCTTGAGGATTGAGGTTTGAGGATGGAGGATTGAAGAGAGAGGACTGAGTGTTGAGGATTGAGTGTTGAGAATTGACGTTTGAGGATTGAGATTTGATTGTTGAATATTGTGGATTGAGTATTGAACCATGAGAATTCAGAATATTCTATTGAGCATTGAGAATTGAGGATTGATGGCTGAGTATTGAGGATTGACGATTGAGGATTGAGTATTGAGTATTGAACATTGAGGACTGGCGATTGAGGATTGAAGATTGAGGATTAAGGATTGAGGATTGGGGATTGAGGACCTACGATTGGAGATTGATTATTGGGGATTGACGATTGAGGATTGAGTATTGAGGATTGAGAATTGAGGATTGAGGATGAGGACTGAGGGTGGAGGATTGAGGTTTGAGGAACGAGGATTGAGGATTGAGGATTGAGAACTGAGGATTGAGGATTGAGGATTGAGTATTGAAGATTGAGTACTGAGGATTGAATATTGAGGATTGAGGTTTGAGGATTGAGGATTGAGAATGAGGGCTGGGGGTTGAGGTTTGAGGTTTGAGTATAGAATCCTGAGAATTCAGGATATTCTATTGGGCATTGAGAATTGAGGATTGATGGTTGAGTATTGAGCATTGAGGATTGAGGGTTGAGGATTGAGTATTGAAGATTGAGGATTGATGATTGAGGATTGAGGATTGATGATTGAGGATTGAGGATTGAGGATTGAAGATTGAGGATTGAGGATTGAGGATTCAGGATTGAGTATTGAGGATTGACGCTTGAGGATTGAGGGTTGAGGATGTAGGATTGAAGAGAGAGGACTGAGTGTTGAGGATTGATTGTTGAGAATTGATGCTTGAGGATTGAGATTCGATTATTGAATATTGTGGATTGAGTATTGAACCATGAGAATTCAGAATATTCTATTGAGCATTGAGAATTGAGGATTGATGGCTGAGTATTGAGGATTGACGATTGAGGATTGAGTATTGAGTATTGAACATTGAGGACTGGCGATTGAGGATTGAAGATTGAGGATTAAGGATTGAGGATTGGGGATTGAGGACCTAGGATTGGAGATTGATTATTGGGGATTGACGATTGAGGATTGAGTATTGAGGATTGAGAATTGAGGATTGAGGATGAGGACTGAGGGTTGAGGATTGAGGTTTGAGGAACGAGGATTGAGGATTGAGGATTGAGGACTGAGGATTGACGATTGAGTATTGAAGATTGAGGATTTATGACTCAGGATTGAGAACTGAGGATTGAGGATTGAGGATTGAGTATTGAAGATTGAGTACTGAGGATTGAATATTGAGGATTGAGGTTTGAGGATTGAGGATTGAGAATGAGGGCTGAGGGTTGAGGTTTGAGGTTTGATTATAGAATCCTGAGAATTCAGGATATTCTATTGGGCATTGAGAATTGAGGATTGATGGTTGAGTATTGAGCATTGAGGATTGAGGGTTGAGGATTGAGTATTGAAGATGGAGGACTGATGATTGAGGATTGAGGATTGAGGATTGAGGATTGAGGATTGAGGATTGAAGATTGAGTATTGAGGATTGAAGATTGAGGATTGAGGATTGAGGATTGAGGATTGAGTATTGAGGATTGACGCTTGAGGATTGAGGGTTGAGTATGTAGGATTGAAGAGAGAGGACTGAGTGTTGAGGATTGATTGTTGAGAATTGATGCTTGAGGTTTGAGATTTGATTATTGAATATTGTGGATTGAGTATTGAACCATGAGAATTCAGGATGTTCTATTGAGTATTGAGAATTGAGGATTGATGGTTGAGGGTTGAGGGTTGAGTGTTGAATATTGAGGATTGAGGATTGAGGATTGAGGATTGATGATTGAGGATTGAACATTGATTATTGATGATTGAAAATTGAGGATTACGGATTGAGGGCTGAGGATTGAGGACGAGGGCTGACGGTTGAGGATTAAGGTTTGAGGATTGAGGATTGAGGATTGAGGATTGAGGACTGAGGCTTGAGGATTGAGGTTTGAGCATTGAGGATTGAAGATTGAGGACTGGCGATTGAGGATTGAAGATTGAGGATTAAGGATTGAGGATTGGGGATTGAGGATGTAGGATTGGAGATTGATTATTGAGGATTGAAGATTGAGGATTGAGGATTGAGGATTGAGGATTGAGGATCTAGGATTGGAGATTGATTATTGAGGATTGAATGTTGAGGGTTGATGATTGAGGATTCAGGATTGAGAATTGAGGATGAGGACTGAGGGTTGAGGATTGAGGTTTGAGAAATGAGGATTGAGTATGGAGGATTGAGGATTGAGGATTGAGGATTGAGTATTGAGGATTGAGTATTGATCACTGATGATTGAGGATTGAGGATTGAGGATTGAGGATTGAGGATTCAAGATTGAATATTGAGGATTGATGATTGAGGATTGATGATTGAGGATTGAGGATCGAGGATGAGGGCTGAGGGTTGAGGATTGAGGTTTGAGGACTCAGGACTGAGGATTGAGGATAGAGAATTGAGGATTGAGGATGAGGATTGAAGATTGAAGATTGGGTATTGAGGATTGAAGAATGAGGTTTGAGGATTGAGGATTGAGGATTGAGGATTGAAGATTGAGTATCGAGGATTGAAGATTGACGATTGAGGATTAAGGGTTGAAGATTGGGGATTGAGGATCTAGGATTGGAGATTGATTATTGAGGATTGAATATTGAGGATTGAGGATTGAGGATTGAGAATTGAGAATTGAGGATGAGGACTGAGTGTTGAGGATTGAGGTTTGAGGAATGAGGATTGAGGGTTGAGGACTGAGGATTGAGGATTGAGGATTGAGGATTGATTATTGAAGATTGAGTATTGATGACTGAGGATTGAGGATTGTGGATTGAGGATTGAGGATTGACGATTGAAGATTGATTATTGGGGATTGAAAATTGAGGATTGAGGATTCAGTATTGAGGATGGAGTATGAGGACTGAGGGTTGAGGATTGAGGTTTGAGGAATGAGGATTGAGGATTGAGGATTGAGGATTGGGGATTGAAGATTGACTATTGAGGATTGAAGATTGAGAATTGAGGATTGAGGATTGAGGATTGAAGATTGAAGATTGAGGATTGAGGATTGAGGATTGAGGATTGAGGATTGAGGATTGAGGATTGAGGGTTGTGGATTGAGGACGAGAACTGAGGGTTGAATATTGATGTTTGAGGTCTGAGGATTGAGGATTGAGGATTGAGAATTGAGGATTGAGGATTGAGGATTGAAGATTGAGGATTGGGGATTGAGGATTGAAGAATGAGGATTGAGGATTGAGGATTGAGGATTGAGGGTTGCAGATTGAGTATTGAGGATTGATGATTGAGGATTGAGGATTGAGGATTGAGGATTGAGGATTGAGGATTGAGGATTGAAGATTGAGTATTGAGGATTGAAGATTGAGGATTGAGGATTGAGGATTAAGGATTGAGGATTGAGGATTGAAGATTGAGGGTTGTGGATTGAGGACGAGAACTGAGGGTTGAATATTGATGTTTGAGGTCTGAGGATTGAGGATTGAGGATTGAGAATTGAGGATTGAGGATTGAGGATTGAAGATTGAGGATTGGGGATTGAGGATTGAAGAATGAGGATTGAGGATTGAGGATTGAGGATTGAGGGTTGCAGATTGAGTATTGAGGATTGATGATTGAGGATTGAGGATTGAGGATTGAGGATTGAGGATTGGGGATTGAGGATTGAGGATTGAAGATTGAGTATTGAGGATTGAAGATTGAGGATTGAGGATTGAGGATTGAGGATTGAGGATTGAGGATTGAGGATTGAGGATTGAGGATTGAAGATTGAGTATTGAGGATTGAAGGTTGAGGATTGAGGTTAGAGGATTGAGGATTGAGAATTGAGGATTGAAGATTGAGGATTGGGAATTGAGGATTGACGATTGAGGATTGAGTATTGAGGATTGAGAATTGAGGATTGAGGATTGAAATTGAGTATTGAGGATTGAAGATTGAGGATTGAGATTATATCATTGAATATTGTGGATTGAGTATTGAACCATGAGAATTCAGGATATTCTATTGAGTATTGAGAATTGAGGATTGATGGTTGAGTATTGAGGAATGATGGCTGAGGGTTGTGTGTTGAGTAGTGAGGATTGAGGATTGAGGATTGAGGATAGAGGATTGAGGATTGAAGGTTGAGTATTGATGATTGAATATGGAGTATTGAGGATTGAGGTTTGAGGATTGAGGATTGGGTATTGAGGATTGAGCATTGAGGTTTGAGGTCTGAGGACTGAGTATTGAGGATTGAGGATTGAGGATTGAGTATTGAGGATTGAAGATTGAGGATTGGGGACTGAGGATTGAAGATTCAGGATTGAGAATTGAGGACTGAGGATTGAGGATTGAAGATTCAGTATTGAGGATTGAAGATTGAGGATTGAGGAATGAGGATTGAAGATTGAGGACTGAGTGTTGATGGTTGAGTGATGAGAATTGATATTTGTGGATTGAGACTTGAAGAGCGAAGAATGGAGATTGAGTATTGAAAATTGTGAATTGTGGATATTCTATTGAGGATTGAGGATTGACAATTGATTTATGAGGACTGAGGGCTGAAGATTGAGGATTCAGGATTGAGGATTAGGGATTGAGGTTTAAGGACTGAGGATTGAGGGTTGAGGATCCAGGATTGAGGATTGACGCTTGAGGATTGAGGTTTGAGGATGGAGGATTGAAGAGAGAGGACTGAGTGTTGAGGATTGAGTGTTGAGAATTGATGTTTGAGGATTGAGATTTGATTATTGAATATTGTGGATTGAGTATTGAACCATGAGAATTCAGAATATTCTATTGAGCATTGAGAATTGAGGATTGATGGCTGAGTATTGAGGATTGAGGATTGAGGATTGAGTATTGAGTATTGAAGATTGAGGACTGGCGATTGAGGATTGAAGATTGAGGATTAAGGATTGAGGATTGGGGATTGAGGACCTAGGATTGGGGATTGATTATTGGGGATTGACGATTGAGGATTGAGTATTGAGGATTGAGAATTGAGAATTGAGGATGAGGACTGAGGGTTGAGGATTGAGGTTTGAGGAACGAGGATTGAGGGTTGAGGATTGAGGACTGAGGATTGACGATTGAGTATTGAAGATTGAGGATTTATGACTGAGGATTGAGGACTGAGGATTGAGGATTGAGGATTGATGTTTGAAGATTGAGTATTGAGGATTCCATATTGAGGATTCAGGATTGAGGATTGAGGATTGGGGATTGAGGATTGAGGATTGAGGATTGATGATTGAGTATTGAGGATTGAAGATTGAGGATTGAGGTTTGAGGATTGAGGAATGAGAATTGAGGATTGAAGATTGAGGATTGGGAATTGAGGATTGACGATTGAGGATTGAGTATTGAGGATTGAGAATTGAGGATTGAGGATTGAAATTGAAGATTGAGGATTGAAGATTGAGGATTAAGATTTGATCATTGAATATTGTGGATTGAGTATTGAACCATGAGAATTCACGATATTCTATTGAGTATTGAGAATTGAGGATTGATGGTTGAGTATTGAGGAATGATGGCTGAGGGTTGTGTGTTGAGTAGTGAGGATTGAGGATTGAGGATTGAGGATAGAGGATTGAGGATTGAAGATTGAGGGTTGTGGATTGAGGACGTGAACTGAGGGTTGAATATTGATGTTTGAGGTCTGAAGATTGAGGATTGAGGATTGAGAATTGAGGATTGAGGATTGAGGATTGAAGATTGAGGATTGGGGATTGAGGATTGAAGAATGAGGATTGAGGATTGAGGATTGAGGGTTGCAGATTGAGTATTGAGGATTGATGATTGAGGATTGAGGATTGAGGATTGAGGATTGAGGATTGGGGATTGAGGATTGAGGATTGAAGATTGATGACTGGGGATTGAGGACTCAAGATTGAGGATTAAGGATTGAATATTGGGGATTGAGGATCTTGGATTGGAGATTGATTATTGAGGATTGAAGATTGACGATTGAGGATTGAGGATTGAGAATTGAGAATTAAGGATGAGGACTGAGACTTGAGGATTGAGGTTTGACGAATGAGCATTGAGGGTTGAGGATTGAGGATTGAGGATTGAGGATTGAGGTTTGAGTATTGAAGATTGAGTATTGAAGCCTGAGGATAGAGGATTGAAGATTGAGGACTGAGGATTGAGGATTGAGGATTGAGCATTGAGGATTGGAGATTGAGGACTGGGGATTGAGGATTGAAGATTGAGGATTAAGGATTGAAGATTGGGGATTGAGGATCTAGGATTGGAGATTGATTATTGAGGATTGAAGAATGAGGATTGAGGATTGAGGATTGAGGATTTAGGATTGAGGGTTGCAGATTGAGTATTGAGGATTGATGATTGAGGATTGAGGATTGAGGATTGAGGATTGAGGATTGAGGATTGAGGATTGAGGATTGAAGATTGAGGATTGAAGATTGAGGATTGAGGATTGAGGATTGAGGATTGAGGATTGAGGATTGAGGATGTAGGATTGAAGAGAGAGGACTGAGTGTTGAGGATTGATTGTTGAGAATTGATGCTTGAGGTTTGAGATTTGATTATTGAATATTGTGGATTGAGTATTGAACCATGAGAATTCAGGATGTTCTATTGAGTATTGAGAATTGAGGATTGATGGATGAGTATTGAGTATTGATGGTTGAGGGTTGATGGTTGAGTGTTGAATATTGAGGATTGAGGATTGAGGATTGAGGATTGAGGATTGAGGATTGAGTATTGAGGATTGAGTATTGATCAGTGATGATTGAGGATTGAGGATTGAGGATTGAGGATTGTGGATTCAAGATTGAATATTGAGGATTGATGATTGAGGATTGATGATTGAGAATTGAGGATGGAGGATGAGGGCTGAGGGTTGAGGATTGAGGTTTGAGGACTCAGGACTGAGGATTGAGGATTGAGAATTGAGGATTGAGGATGAGGATTGAAGATTGAAGATTGGGTATTGAGGATTGAAGAATGAGGTTTGAGGATTGAGGATTGAGGATTGAGGATTGAAGATTGAGTATCGAGGATTGAAGATTGACGATTGAGGATTAAGGATTGAAGATTGGGGATTGAGGATCTAGGATTAGAGATTGATTATTGAGGATTGAATATTGAGGATTGAGGATTGAGGATTGAGAATTGAGAATTGAGGATGAGGACTGAGTGTTGAGGATTGAGGTTTGAGGAATGAGGATTGAGGGTTGAGGATTGAGGATTGAGGATTGAGGATTGAGTATTGAGGATTGAAGATTGAGGATTGAGGATTGAGGATTCAGGATTGAGTATTGAGGATTGACGCTTGAGGATTGAGGGTTGAGGATGTAGGATTGAAGAGAGAGGACTGAGTGTTGAGGATTGATTGTTGAGAATTGATGCTTGAGGATTGAGATTCGATTATTGAATATTGTGGATTGAGTATTGAACCATGAGAATTCAGGATGTTCTATTGAGTATTGAGAATTGAGGATTGATGGATGAGTATTGAGGATTGATGGTTGAGGGTTGAGGGTTGAGTGTTGAATATTGAGGATTGAGGATTGAGGATTGAGGATTGATGATTGAGGATCGAACATTGATTATTGATGATTGAAAATTGAGGATTAAGGATTGAGGGCTGAGGATTGAGGACGAGGGCTGACGGTTGAGGATTAAGGTTTGAGGATTGAGGATTGAGGATTGAGGATTGAGGACTGAGGCTTGAGGATTGAGGTTTGAGCATTGAGGATTGAAGATTGAGGACTGGCGATTGAGGATTGAAGATTGAGGATTAAGGATTGAGGATTGGGGATTGAGGATGTAGGATTGGAGATTGATTATTGAGGATTGAAGATTGAGGATTGAGGATTGAGGATTGAGGATTGAGGATCTAGGTTTGGAGATTGATTATTGAGGATTGAATGTTGAGGATTGATGATTGAGGATTCAGAATTGAGAATTGAGGATGAGGACTGAGGGTTGAGGATTGAGGTTTGAGAAATGAGGATTGAGTATGGAGGATTGAGGATTGAGAATTGAGGATTGAGTATTGAGGATTGAGTATTGATCACTGATGATTGAGGATTGAGGATTGAGGATTGAGGACTGAGGATTGACGATTGAGTATTGAAGATTGAGGATTTATGACTCAGGATTGAGAACTGAGGATTGAGGATTGAGGATTGAGTATTGAAGATTGAGTACTGAGGATTGAATATTGAGGATTGAGGTTTGAGGATTGAGGATTGAGAATGAGGGCTGAGGGTTGAGGTTTGAGGTTTGATTATAGAATCCTGAGAATTCAGGATATTCTATTGGGCATTGAGAATTCAGGATTGATGGTTGAGTATTGAGCATTGAGGATTGAGGGTTGAGGATTGAGTATTGAAGATTGAGGACTGATGATTGAGGATTGAGGATTGAGGATTGAGGATTGAGGATTGAGGATTGAAGATTGAGTATTGAGGATTGAAGATTGAGGATTGAGGATTGAGGATTGAGGATTGAGTATTGAGGATTGACGCTTGAGGATTGAGGGTTGAGGATGTAGGATTGAAGAGAGAGGACTGAGTGTTGAGGATTGATTGTTGAGAATTGATGCTTGAGGTTTGAGATTTGATTATTGAATATTGTGGATTGAGTATTGAACCATGAGAATTCAGGATGTTCTATTGAGTATTGAGAATTGAGGATTGATGGATGAGTATTGAGGATTGATGGTTGAGGGTTGAGGGTTCGAGTGTTGAATATTGAGGATTGAGGATTGAGGATTGAGGATTGATGATTGAGGATTGAACATTGATTATTGATGATTGAAAATTGAGGATTAAGGATTGAGGGCTGAGGATTGAGGACGAGGGCTGACGGTTGAGGATTAAGGTTTGAGGATTGAGGATTGAGGATTGAGGATTGAGGACTGAGGCTTGAGGATTGAGGTTTGAGCATTGAGGATTGAAGATTGAGGACTGGCGATTGAGGATTGAAGATTGAGGATTAAGGATTGAGGATTGGGGATTGAGGATGTAGGATTGGAGATTGATTATTGAGGATTGAAGATTGAGGATTGAGGATTGAGGATTGAGGATTGAGGATCTAGGATTGGAGATTGATTATTGAGGATTGAATGTTGAGGGTTGATGATTGAGGATTCAGAATTGAGAATTGAGAATTGAGGATGAGGACTGAGGGTTGAGGATTGAGGTTTGAGAAATGAGGATTGAGTATGGAGGATTGAGGATTGAGGATTGAGGATTGAGTTTGAGGATTGAGTATTGATCACTGATGATTGAGGATTGAGGATTGAGGATTGAGGATTGAGGATTGAAGATTGAATATTGAGGATTGATGATTGAGGATTGATGATTGAGGATTGAGGATCGAGGATGAGGGCTGAGGGTTGAGGATTGAGGTTTGAGGACTCAGGACTGAGGATTGAGGATAGAGAATTGAGGATTGAGGATGAGGATTGAAGATTGAAGATTGGGTATTGAGGATTGAAGAATGAGGTTTGAGGATTGAGGATTGAGGATTGAGGATTGAAGATTGAGTATCGAGGATTGAAGATTGACGATTGAGGATTAAGGGTTGAAGATTGGGGATTGAGGATCTAGGATTGGAGATTGATTATTGAGGATTGAATATTGAGGATTGAGGATTGAGGATTGAGAATTGAGAATTGAGGATGAGGACTGAGTGTTGAGGATTGAGGTTTGAGGAATGAGGATTGAGGGTTGAGGACTGAGGATTGAGGATTGAGGATTGAGGATTTAGTATTGAAGATTGAGTATTGATGACTGAGGATTGAGGATTGTGGATTGAGGATTGAGGATTGACGATTGAAGATTGATTATTGGGGATTGAAAATTGAGGATTGAGGATTCAGTATTGAGGATGGAGTATGAGGACTGAGGGTTGAGGATTGAGGTTTGAGGAATGAGGATTGAGGATTGAGGATTGAGGATTGGGGATTGAAGATTGACTATTGAGGATTGAAGATTGAGAATTGAGGATTGAGGATTGAGGATTGAAGATTGAAGATTGAGGATTGAGGATTGAGGATTGAAGCTTGGGGATTGAGGATCTATGATTGGAGATTGATTGCTGAGGATTGAAGGTTGAGGATTGAGGACTGAGGATTGAGAATTGAGAATTGAGAATTGAGTATGAGGACTGAGGATTGATGGTTGAGTATTGAGGATTGATGGCTGAGGGTTGTGTGTTGAGTATTGAGGATTGAGGATTGAGGATTGAGGATAGAGGATTGAGGATTGAAGATTGAGTATTGATGATTGAATATTGAGGCTTGAGGATTGAGGTTTGAGGATTGAGGACGAGGACTGACGGTTGAGGATTGAGGTTTGAGGATTGAGGATTGAGGATTGAGGACTGAGGATTGAGGATTGAGGACTGAGCATTGAGGATTGAAGGTTGAGGATTGAGGATTGAGGATTGAGGATTGAGAATTGAAGGTTGAGTATTGAGGATTGAAGATTGAGGATTGAGGATTGAAGATTAAGGATTGGGTATTGAGGATTGAACATTGAGGATTGTGGATTGAGAGTTGAAGGTTGAGGATTGAGGATTGAGAATTGAGGATTGAGGATTGAGTATTGAAGATTGAGTATTGATGCCTGAGGACTGAGGAGTGAGGATTGAGGATTGAGGATTGGTGATTGAAGATTGAGTATTGAGGATTGAAGATTGAGGATTGAGGATTGAGGATTGAGGATGGAGGATGAGGGCTGAGGGTTGCGGATTGAGGTTTGAGTATTGAATCCTGAGAATTCAGGGTATTCTATTGAGTATTGATAATTGTGGATTGATGCTTGGGTATTGAGCATTGGGGATTGAGGATTGAGTATTGAAGATTGAGGATTGGGTATTGAGGATTGAGCATTGAGGTTTGAGGACTGAGGACTGAGTATTGAGGATTGAGGATTGAGGATTGAGTATTGAGGATTGAAGATTGAGGATTGGGGACTGAGGATTGAAGATTCTGGATTGAGGATTGAGGATTGAGGATTGAGGATTGAAGATTCAGTATTGAGGATTGAAGATTGAGGATTGAGGAATGAGGATTGAAGATTGAGGACTGAGTGTTGATGGTTGAGTGATGAGAATTGATATTTGTGGATTGAGACTTGAAGAGTGAAGAATGGAGATTTAGTATTGAAAATTGTGAATTGAGGATATTCTATTGAGGATTGAGGATTGACAATTGATTTATGAGGACTGAGGGCTGAAGATTGAGGATTCAGGATTGAGGATTAGGGATTGAGGATTGAAGATTGAGTATTGATGATTGAATATTGAGGCTTGAGGATTGAGGTTTGAGGATTGAGGACGAGGACTGACGGTTGAGGATTGAGGTTTGAGGATTGAGGATTGAGGATTGAGGACTGAGGATTGAGGATTGAGGACTGAGCATTGAGGATTGAGGATTGAGTATTGAGGATTGAGAATTGAGGATTGAGGATTGAAGATTGAGTATTGATGATTGAAGGTTGAGGATTGGGGATTGAGGATTGAGGATTGAGGATTGAGGATTGAGGATTGAAGATTGAGTATTGAGGATTGAAGATTGAGGATTGAGGTTTGAGGATTGAGGATTGAGGATTGAGGATTGAAGATTGAGGATTGGGAATTGAGGATTGACGATTGAGGATTGAGGATTCAGGATTGAGGATTGAGGATTGAGGATGATGTCTAAGGGTGGAGGATTGAGGTTTGAGGACTGAGGACTGAGGATTGAGGACTGAGGATTGAGGATGAGGGCTGGGTGTCGGGGATTGAGGTTTGACGACTGAGGACTGAGCATTGAGTATTGAGAATTGAGGATTGATGATTGAGTATTGAAGATTGAGGATTGGGTATTGAGGATTGAAGAATGAGGATTGAGGATTGAGGATTGAGGATTGAGGATTGAGGATCTAGGATTGGAGATTGATTATTGATGGTTGAAGGTTGAGGATTGAGGATTGAGGATTGAGGATCTAGGATTGGAGATTGATTATTGAGGATTGAATATTGAGGATTGATGATTGAGGATTCAGAATTGAGAATTGAGGATGAGGACTGAGGGTTGAGGATTGAGGTTTGAGGATTGAGGATTGAGGATTGAATATTCAGTATTGAGGATTGAAGATTGAGGATTGAGGAATGAGGATTGAAGATTGAGGACTGAGTGTTGATGGTTGAGTGATGAGAATTGATATTTGTGGATTGAGACTTGAAGAGTGAAGAATGGGGTTGAGTATTGAAAATTGTGAATTGAGGATATTCTATTGAGGATTGAGGATTGACAATTGATTTAAGAGGACTGAGGGCTGAAGATTGAGGATTCAGGATTGAGGATTAGGGATTGAGGTTTAAGGACTGAGGATTGAGGGTTGAGGATCCAGGATTGAGGATTGACGCTTGAGGATTGAGGTTTGAGGATGGAGGATTGAAGAGAGAGGACTGAGTGTTGAGGATTGAGTGTTGAGAATTGACGTTTGAGGATTGAGATTTGATTGTTGAATATTGTGGATTGAGTATTGAACCATGAGAATTCAGAATATTCTATTGAGCATTGAGAATTGAGGATTGATGGCTGAGTATTGAGGATTGACGATTGAGGATTGAGTATTGAGTATTGAACATTGAGGACTGGCGATTGAGGATTGAAGATTGAGGATTAAGGATTGAGGATTGGGGATTGAGGACCTACGATTGGAGATTGATTATTGGGGATTGACGATTGAGGATTGAGTATTGAGGATTGAGAATTGAGGATTGAGGATGAGGACTGAGGGTGGAGGATTGAGGTTTGAGGAACGAGGATTGAGGATTGAGGATTGAGAACTGAGGATTGAGGATTGAGGATTGAGTATTGAAGATTGAGTACTGAGGATTGAATATTGAGGATTGAGGTTTGAGGATTGAGGATTGAGAATGAGGGCTGGGGGTTGAGGTTTGAGGTTTGAGTATAGAATCCTGAGAATTCAGGATATTCTATTGGGCATTGAGAATTGAGGATTGATGGTTGAGTATTGAGCATTGAGGATTGAGGGTTGAGGATTGAGTATTGAAGATTGAGGATTGATGATTGAGGATTGAGGATTGATGATTGAGGATTGAGGATTGAGGATTGAAGATTGAGTATTGAGGATTGAAGATTGAGGATTGAGGATTGAGGATTCAGGATTGAGTATTGAGGATTGACGCTTGAGGATTGAGGGTTGAGGATGTAGGATTGAAGAGAGAGGACTGAGTGTTGAGGATTGATTGTTGAGAATTGATGCTTGAGGATTGAGATTCGATTATTGAATATTGTGGATTGAGTATTGAACCATGAGAATTCAGAATATTCTATTGAGCATTGAGAATTGAGGATTGATGGCTGAGTATTGAGGATTGACGATTGAGGATTGAGTATTGAGTATTGAACATTGAGGACTGGCGATTGAGGATTGAAGATTGAGGATTAAGGATTGAGGATTGGGGATTGAGGACCTAGGATTGGAGATTGATTATTGGGGATTGACGATTGAGGATTGAGTATTGAGGATTGAGAATTGAGGATTGAGGATGAGGACTGAGGGTTGAGGATTGAGGTTTGAGGAACGAGGATTGAGGATTGAGGATTGAGGACTGAGGATTGACGATTGAGTATTGAAGATTGAGGATTTATGACTCAGGATTGAGAACTGAGGATTGAGGATTGAGGATTGAGTATTGAAGATTGAGTACTGAGGATTGAATATTGAGGATTGAGGTTTGAGGATTGAGGATTGAGAATGAGGGCTGAGGGTTGAGGTTTGAGGTTTGATTATAGAATCCTGAGAATTCAGGATATTCTATTGGGCATTGAGAATTGAGGATTGATGGTTGAGTATTGAGCATTGAGGATTGAGGGTTGAGGATTGAGTATTGAAGATGGAGGACTGATGATTGAGGATTGAGGATTGAGGATTGAGGATTGAGGATTGAGGATTGAAGATTGAGTATTGAGGATTGAAGATTGAGGATTGAGGATTGAGGATTGAGGATTGAGTATTGAGGATTGACGCTTGAGGATTGAGGGTTGAGGATGTAGGATTGAAGAGAGAGGACTGAGTGTTGAGGATTGATTGTTGAGAATTGATGCTTGAGGTTTGAGATTTGATTATTGAATATTGTGGATTGAGTATTGAACCATGAGAATTCAGGATGTTCTATTGAGTATTGAGAATTGAGGATTGATGGTTGAGGGTTGAGGGTTGAGTGTTGAATATTGAGGATTGAGGATTGAGGATTGAGGATTGATGATTGAGGATTGAACATTGATTATTGATGATTGAAAATTGAGGATTACGGATTGAGGGCTGAGGATTGAGGACGAGGGCTGACGGTTGAGGATTAAGGTTTGAGGATTGAGGATTGAGGATTGAGGATTGAGGACTGAGGCTTGAGGATTGAGGTTTGAGCATTGAGGATTGAAGATTGAGGACTGGCGATTGAGGATTGAAGATTGAGGATTAAGGATTGAGGATTGGGGATTGAGGATGTAGGATTGGAGATTGATTATTGAGGATTGAAGATTGAGGATTGAGGATTGAGGATTGAGGATTGAGGATCTAGGATTGGAGATTGATTATTGAGGATTGAATGTTGAGGGTTGATGATTGAGGATTCAGGATTGAGAATTGAGGATGAGGACTGAGGGTTGAGGATTGAGGTTTGAGAAATGAGGATTGAGTATTGAGGATTGAGGATTGAGGATTGAGGATTGAGTATTGAGGATTGAGTATTGATCACTGATGATTGAGGATTGAGGATTGAGGATTGAGGATTGAGGATTCAAGATTGAATATTGAGGATTGATGATTGAGGATTGATGATTGAGGATTGAGGATCGAGGATGAGGGCTGAGGGTTGAGGATTGAGGTTTGAGGACTCAGGACTGAGGATTGAGGATAGAGAATTGAGGATTGAGGATGAGGATTGAAGATTGAAGATTGGGTATTGAGGATTGAAGAATGAGGTTTGAGGATTGAGGATTGAGGATTGAGGATTGAAGATTGAGTATCGAGGATTGAAGATTGACGATTGAGGATTAAGGGTTGAAGATTGGGGATTGAGGATCTAGGATTGGAGATTGATTATTGAGGATTGAATATTGAGGATTGAGGATTGAGGATTGAGAATTGAGAATTGAGGATGAGGACTGAGTGTTGAGGATTGAGGTTTGAGGAATGAGGATTGAGGGTTGAGGACTGAGGATTGAGGATTGAGGATTGAGGATTGAGTATTGAAGATTGAGTATTGATGACTGAGGATTGAGGATTGTGGATTGAGGATTGAGGATTGACGATTGAAGATTGATTATTGGGGATTGAAAATTGAGGATTGAGGATTCAGTATTGAGGATGGAGTATGAGGACTGAGGGTTGAGGATTGAGGTTTGAGGAATGAGGATTGAGGATTGAGGATTGAGGATTGGGGATTGAAGATTGACTATTGAGGATTGAAGATTGAGAATTGAGGATTGAGGATTGAGGATTGAAGATTGAAGATTGAGGATTGAGGATTGAGGATTGAGGATTGAGGATTGAGGATTGAGGATTGAGGGTTGTGGATTGAGGACGAGAACTGAGGGTTGAATATTGATGTTTGAGGTCTGAGGATTGAGGATTGAGGATTGAGAATTGAGGATTGAGGATTGAGGATTGAAGATTGAGGATTGGGGATTGAGGATTGAAGAATGAGGATTGAGGATTGAGGATTGAGGATTGAGGGTTGCAGATTGAGTATTGAGGATTGATGATTGAGGATTGAGGATTGAGGATTGAGGATTGAGGATTGAGGATTGAGGATTGAAGATTGAGTATTGAGGATTGAAGATTGAGGATTGAGGATTGAGGATTAAGGATTGAGGATTGAGGATTGAAGATTGAGGGTTGTGGATTGAGGACGAGAACTGAGGGTTGAATATTGATGTTTGAGGTCTGAGGATTGAGGATTGAGGATTGAGAATTGAGGATTGAGGATTGAGGATTGAAGATTGAGGATTGGGGATTGAGGATTGAAGAATGAGGATTGAGAATTGAGGATGAGGACTGAGGGTTGAGGATTGAGGTTTGAGAAATGAGGATTGAGTATGGAGGATTGAGGATTGAGGATTGAGGATTGAGTAATGAAGATTGAGTATTGATCACTGATGATTGAGGATTGAGGATTGAGGATTGAGGATTGAGCATTGAAGATTGAATATTGAGGATTGAAGATTGAGGATTGATGATTGAGGATTGAGGATGGAGGATGAGGGCTGAGGATTGAGGATTGAGGTTTGAGGACTCAGGACTGAGGATTGAGGATTAAGGATTGAGGATTGAGGATTGAGGATCCAGGATTGGAGATTGATTATTGAGGATTGAATATTGAGGATTGAGGATTGAGGATTGAGGGTTGAGAATTGAGAATTGAGGATGACGACTGAGGGTTGAGGATTGAGGTTTGAGGATTGAGGATTGAGGGTTGAGGATTGAGTATTGAGGATTGGAGATTGAGGACTGGGGATTGAGGATTGAAGATTGAGGATTAAGAATTGAAGATTGGGGATTGAGGATCTAGGATTGGAGATTGATTATTGAGGATTGAAGATTGAGGATTGAGGATTGAGGATTGATTATAGATGGTTGAAGATTGAGTATTGAGGATTGATGATTGAGGATTGAGGTTTGAGGATTGAGGATTGAGAATGAGGGCTGAGGGTTGAGGATTGAGTATCGAAGATTGAGGATTGATGATTGAGGATTGAGGATTGAGGATTGAGGATTGAGGATTGAGGATTGAAGATTGAGTATTGAGGATTGAAGATTGAGGATTGAGGATTGAGGATTGAGGATTGAGTATTGAGGATTTACGCTTGAGGATTGAGGGTTGAGGATGTAGGATTGAAGAGAGAGGACTGAGTGTTGAGGATTGATTGTTGAGAATTGATGCTTGAGGTTTGAGATTTGATTATTGAATATTGTGGATTGAGTATTGAACCATGAGAATTCAGGATGTTCTATTGAGTATTGAGAATTGAGGATTGATGGATGAGTATTGAGTATTGATGGTTGAGGGTTGATGGTTGAGTGTTGAATATTGAGGATTGAGGATTGAGGATTGAGGATTGAGGATTGAGGATTGAGTATTGAGGATTGAGTATTGATCACTGATGATTGAGGATTGAGGATTGAGGATTGAGGATTGTGGATTCAAGATTGAATATTGAGGATTGATGATTGAGGATTGATGATTGAGAATTGAGGATGGAGGATGAGGGCTGAGGGTTGAGGATTGAGGTTTGAGGACTCAGGACTGAGGATTGAGGATTGAGAATTGAGGATTGAGGATGAGGATTGAAGATTGAAGATTGGGTATTGAGGATTGAAGAATGAGGTTTGAGGATTGAGGATTGAGGATTGAGGATTGAAGATTGAGTATCGAGGATTGAAGATTGACGATTGAGGATTAAGGATTGAAGATTGGGGATTGAGGATCTAGGATTAGAGATTGATTATTGAGGATTGAATATTGAGGATTGAGGATTGAGGATTGAGAATTGAGAATTGAGGATGAGGACTGAGTGTTGAGGATTGAGGTTTGAGGAATGAGGATTGAGGGTTGAGGATTGAGGATTGAGGATTGAGGATTGAGGATTGAGTATTGAAGATTGAGTATTGATGACTGAGGATTGAGGATTGTGGATTGAGGATTGAGGATTGACGATTGAAGATTGAGTATTGGGGATTGAATATTGAGGATTGAGGATTCAGTATTGAGGATGGAGTATGAGGACTGAGGGTTGAGGATTGAGGTTTGAGGAATGAGGATTGAGGATTGAGGATTGAGGATTGGGGATTGAAGAGTGAGTATTGAGGATTGAAGATTGAGAATTGAGGATTGAGGATTGAGGATTGAAGATTGAAGATTGAGGATTGAGGATTGAGGATTGAGGATTGAGGATTGAGGATTGAGGATTGAGGGTTGTGGATTGAGGACGAGAACTGAGGGTTGAATATTGATGTTTGAGGTCTGAGGATTGAGGATTGAGGATTGAGAATTGAGTATTGAGGATTGAGGATTGAAGATTGAGGATTGGGTATTGAGGATTGAAGAATGAGGATTGAGGATTGAGGATTGAGGATTGAGGGTTGCAGATTGAGTATTGAGGATTGATGATTGAGGATTGAGGATTGAGGATTGAGGATTGAGGATTGAGGATTGAGGATTGAGGATTGAGGATTGAAGATTGAGTATTGAGGATTGAAGATTGCGGATTGAGGTTTGAGGATTGAGGATTGAGGATTGAGGATTGAAGATTGAGGATTGGGAATTGAGGATTGACGATTGAGGATTGAGGATTCAGGATTGAGGATTGAGGATTGAGGATGATGTCTAAGGGTGGAGGATTGAGGTTTGAGGACTGAGGACTGAGGATTGAGGACTGAGGATTGAGGATGAGGGCTGGGTGTCGGGGATTGAGGTTTGACGACTGAGGACTGAGCATTGAGTATTGAGAATTGAGGATTGATGATTGAGTATTGAAGATTGAGGATTGGGTATTCAGGATTGAAGAATGAGGATTGAGGATTGAGGATTGAGGATTGAAGACTGAGTATTGAGGATTGAGTATTGAAGACTGAGTATTGATGACTGAGGATTGAGGATTGTGGATTGAGGATTGAGGATTGACGATTGAAGATTGAGTATTGGGGATTGAAGATTGAGGATTGAGGATTGAGTATTGAGGATGGAGGATGAGGACTGAGGGTTGAGGATTGAGGTTTGAGGAATGAGGATTGAGGATTGAGGATTGAGGATTGAGGATTGGGGATTGAAGGTTGAGTATTGAGGATTGAAGATTGAGAATTGAGGATTGAGGATTGAGGATTGAAGATTGAAGATTGAGGATTGAGGATTGAGGATTGAGGATTGAGGTTTGAGGATTGAGGATTGAGGGTTGTGGATTGAGGATTCAAGATTGAATATTGAGGATTGATGATTGAGGATTGATGATTGAGGATTGAGGATGGAGGATGAGGGCTGAGGGTTGAGGATTGAGGTTTGAGGACTCAGGACTGAGGATTGAGGATTGAGAATTGAGGATTGAGGATGAGGATTGAAGATTGAAGATTGGGTATTGAGGATTGAAGAATGAGGTTTGAGGATTGAGGATTGAGGATTGAGGATTGAAGATTGAGTATCGAGGATTGAAGATTGACGATTGAGGATTAAGGATTGAAGATTGGGGATTGAGGATCTAGGATTGGAGATTGATTATTGAGGATTGAATATGGAGGATTGAGGATTGAGGATTGAGAATTGAGAATTGAGGATGAGGACTGAGTGTTGTGGATTGAGGTTTGAGGAATGAGGATTGAGGGTTGAGGTTTGAGGATTGAGGATTGAGGATTGAGGATTGAGTATTGAAGGTTGAGTATTGATGACTGAGGATTGAGGATTGTGGATTGAGGATTGAGGATTGACGATTGAAGATTGAGTATTGGGGATTGAAAATTGAGGATTGAGGATTCAGTATTGAGGATGGAGTATGAGGACTGAGGGTTGAGGATTGAGGTTTGAGGAATGTGGATTGAGGATTGAGGATTGAGGATTGTGGATTCAAGATTGAATATTGAGGATTGATGATTGAGGATTGATGATTGAGAATTGAGGATGGAGGATGAGGGCTGAGGGTTGAGGATTGAGGTTTGAGGACTCAGGACTGAGGATTGAGGATTGAGAATTGAGGATTGAGGATGAGGATTGAAGATTGAAGATTGGGTATTGAGGATTGAAGAATGAGGTTTGAGGATTGTGGATTGAGGATTGAGGATTGAAGATTGAGTATCGAGGATTGAAGATTGACGATTGAGGATTAAGGATTGAAGATTGGGGATTGAGGATCTAGGATTAGAGATTGATTATTGAGGATTGAATATTGAGGATTGAGGATTGAGGATTGAGAATTGAGAATTGAGGATGAGGACTGAGTGTTGAGGGTTGAGGTTTGAGGAATGAGGATTGAGGGTTGAGGATTGAGGATTGAGGATTGAGGATTGAGGATTGAGTATTGAAGATTGAGTATTGATGACTGAGGATTGAGGATTGTGGATTGAGGATTGAGGATTGACGATTGAAGATTGAGTATTGGGGATTGAAAATTGAGGATTGAGGATTCAGTATTGAGGATGGAGTATGAGGACTGAGGGTTGAGGATTGAGGTTTGAGGAATGAGGATTGAGGATTGAGGATTGAGGATTGGGGATTGAAGAGTGAGTATTGAGGATTGAAGATTGAGAATTGAGGATTGAGGATTGAGGATTGAAGATTGAAGATTGAGGATTGAGGATTGAGGATTGAGGATTGAGGATTGAGGATTGAGGATTGAGGATTGAGGGTTGTGGATTGAGGACGAGAACTGAGGGTTGAATATTGATGTTTGAGGTCTGAGGATTGAGGATTGAGGATTGAGAATTGAGTATTGAGGATTGAGGATTGAAGATTGAGGATTGGGGATTGAGGATTGAAGAATGAGGATTGAGGATTGAGGATTGAGGATTGAGGGTTGCAGATTGAGTATTGAGGATTGATGATTGAGGATTGAGGATTGAGGATTGAGGATTGAGGATTGAGGATTGAGGATTGAGGATTGAAGATTGAGTATTGAGGATTGAACATTGAGGATTGAGGTTTGAGGATTGAGGATTGAGGATTGAGGATTGAAGATTGAGGATTGGGAATTGAGGATTGGCGATTGAGGATTGAGGATTCAGGATTGAGGATTGATGAATGAGGATGATGTCTAAGGGTGGAGGATTGAGGTTTGAGGACTGAGGACTGAGGATTGAGGACTGAGGATTGAGGATGAGGGCTGGGTGTCGGGGATTGAGGTTTGACGCCTGAGGACTGAGCATTGAGTATTGAGAATTGAGGATTGATGATTGAGTATTGAAGATTGAGGATTGGGTATTCAGGATTGAAGAATGAGGATTGAGGATTGAGGATTGAGGATTGAGGATTGAGGATCTAGGATTGGAGATTGATTATTGAGGATTGAAGATTGAGGATTGAGGATTGAGGATTGAGAATTGAGAATTGAGGATGAGGACTGAGTGTTGAGGATTGAGGTTTGAGGAATGAGGATTGAGGGTTGAGGATTGAGGATTGAGGATTGAGCATTGAGGATTGAGCATTGAAGACTGAGTATTGAGGATTGATGATTGAGGATTGAGGATTGAGGATTGAGGATTGAGGATTGAGGATTGAGTATCTAGGATTGGAGATTGATTATTGATGGTTGAAGGTTGAGGATTGAGGATTGAGGATTGAGGATCTAGGATTGGAGATTGATTATTGAGGATTGAATATTGAGGATTGATAATTGAGGATTCAGAATTGAGGATTGAGGATGAGGACTGAGGGTTGAGGATTGAGGTTTGAGAAATGAGGATTGAGTATGGAGGATTGAGGATTGAGGATTGAGGATTGAGTAATGAAGATTGAGTATTGATATCTGATGATTGAGGATTGAGGATTGAGGATTGAGGATTGAGCATTGAAGATTGAATATTGAGGATTGAAGATTGAGGATTGATGATTGAGGATTGAGGATGGAGGATGAGGGCTGAGGATTGAGGATTGAGGTTTGAGGACTCAGGACTGAGGATTGAGGATTAAGGATTGAGGATTGAGGATTGAGGATCCAGGATTGGAGATTGATTATTGAGGATTGAATATTGAGGATTGAGGATTGAGGATTGAGGGTTGAGAATTGAGAATTGAGGATGACGACTGAGGGTTGAGGATTGAGGTTTGAGGATTGAGGATTGAGGATTGAGGATTGAGTATTGAGGATTGGAGATTGAGGACTGGGGATTGAGGATTGAAGATTGAGGATTAAGGATTGAAGATTGGGGATTGAGGATCTAGGATTGGAGATTGATTATTGAGGATTGAAGATTGAGGATTGAGGATTGAGGATTGATTATAGATGGTTGAAGATTGAGTATTGAGGATTGATGATTGAGGATTGAGGATTGAGGATTGAGGATTGAGGTTTGAGTATTGAAGATTGAGTATTGAAGCCTGAGGATAGAGGATTGAGGATTGAGGACTGAGGATTGAGGATTGAGGATTGAGCATTGAGGATTGGAGATTGAGGACTGGGGATTGAGGATTGAAGATTGAGGATTAAGGATTGAAGATTGGGGATTGAGGATCTAGGATTGGAGATTGATTATTGAGGATTGAAGATTGAGGATTGAGGATTGAGGATTGATTATAGATGGTTGAAGGTTGAGTATTGAGGATTGATGATTGAGGATTGAGGATTGAGGATTGAGGATTGAGGATTGAGGATTGAGGATTGAGGATTGAGGATTGAAGATTGAGGATTGGGTATTGAGGATTGAAGAATGAGGATTTAGGATTGAGGATTGAGGATTGAGGGTTGAGGATCTAGGATTGGAGATTGATTATTGATGGTTGAAGGTTGAGGATTGAGGATTGAGGATTGAGGATCTAGGATTGGAGATTGATTATTGAGGATTGAATATTGAGGATTGATGATTGAGGATTCAGTATAGAGAATTGAGGATGAGGACTGAGGGTTGAGGATTGAGGTTTGAGGATTGAGGATTGAGGATTGAATATTCAGTATTGAGGATTGAAGATTGAGGATTGAGGAATGAGGATTGAAGATTGAGGACTGAGTGTTGATGGTTGAGTGATGAGAATTGATATTTGTGGACTGAGACTTGAAGAGTGAAGAATGGGGATTGAGTATTGAAAATTGTGAATTGAGGATATTCTATTGAGGATTGAGGATTGACAATTGATTTAAGAGGACTGAGGGCTGAGGATTGAGGATTCAGGATTGAGGATTAGGGATTGAGGTTTAAGGACTGAGGATTGAGGGTTGAGGATCCAGGATTGAGGATTGACGCTTGAGGATTGAGGTTTGAGGATGGAGGATTGAAGAGAGAGGACTGAGTGTTGAGGATTGAGTGTTGAGAATTGACGTTTGAGGATTGAGATTTGATTATTGAATATTGTGGATTGAGTATTGAACCATGAGAATTCAGAATATTCTATTGAGCATTGAGAATTGAGGATTGATGGCTGAGTATTGAGGATTGACGATTGAGGATTGAATATTGAGTATTGAACATTGAGGACTGGCGATTGAGGATTGAAGATTGAGGATTAAGCATTGAGGATTGGGGATTGAGGACTTAGGATTGGAGATTGATTATTGGGGATTGACGATTGAGGATTGCGTATTGAGGATTGAGAATTGAGGATTGAGGATGAGGACTGAGGGTTGAGGATTGAGGTTTGATGAACGAGGATTGAGGATTGGGGATTGAGGACTGAGGATTGACGATTGAGTATTGAAGATTGAGGATTTATGACTCAGGATTGAGAACTGAGGATTGAGGATTGAGGATTGAGTATTGAAGATTGAGTACTGAGGATTGAATATTGAGGATTGAGGTTTGAGGTTTGAGGATTGAGAATGAGGGCTGAGGGTTGAGGTTTGAGGTTTGAGTATAGAATCCTGAGAATTCAGGATATTCTATTGGGCATTGAGAATTGAGGATTGATGGTTGAGTATTGAGCATTGAGGATTGAGGGTTGAGGATTGAGTATCGAAGATTGAGGATTGATGATTGAGGATTGAGGATTGAGGATTGAGGATTGAGGATTGAGGATAGAGAATTGAGAATTGAGGATGAGGACTGAGTGTTGAGGATTGAGGTTTGAGGAATGAGGATTGAGGGTTGAGGATTGAGGATTGAGGATTGAGGATTGAGGAATGAGCATTGAAGACTGAGTATTGAGGATTGATGATTGAGGATTGAGGATTGAGGATTGAGGATTGAGGATTGAGGATTGAAGATTGAGTATTGAGGATTGAAGATTGAGGATTGAGGTTTGAGGATTGAGGATTGAGGATTGAGGATTGAAGATTGAGGATTGGGAATTGAGGATTGACGATTGAGGATTGTGGATTCAGGATTGAGGATTGAGGATTGAGGATGATGTCTAAGGGTGGAGGATTGAGGTTTGAGGACTGAGGACTGAGGATTGAGGACTGAGGATTCAGGATGAGGGCTGTGTGTCGGGGATTGAGGTTTGACGACTGAGGACTGAGCGTTGAGTATTGAGAATTGAGGATTGATGATTGAGTATTGAAGATTGAGGATTGGGTATTGAGGATTGAAGAATGAGGATTGAGGATTGAGGATTGAGGATTGAGGATTGAGTATCTAGGATTGGAGATTGATTATTGATGGTTGAAGGTTGAGGATTGAGGATTGAGGATTGAGGATCTAGGATTGGAGATTGATTATTGAGGATTGAATATTGAGGATTGATAATTGAGGATTCAGAATTGAGAATTGAGGATGAGGACTGAGGGTTGAGGATTGAGGTTTGAGAAATGAGGATTGAGTATGGAGGATTGAGGATTGAGGATTGAGGATTGAGTAATGAAGATTGAGTATTGATCACTGATGATTGAGGATTGAGGATTGAGGATTGAGGATTGAGCATTGAAGATTGAATATTGAGGATTGAAGATTGAGGATTGATGATTGAGGATTGAGGATGGAGGATGAGGGCTGAGGATTGAGGATTGAGGTTTGAGGACTCAGGACTGAGGATTGAGGATTAAGGATTGAGGATTGAGGATTGAGGATCCAGGATTGAGGATTGATTATTGAGGATTGAATATTGAGGATTGAGGATTGAGGATTGAGGGTTGAGAATTGAGAATTGAGGATGACGACTGAGGGTTGAGGATTGAGGTTTGAGGATTGAGGATTGAGGATTGAGGATTGAGTATTGAGGATTGGAGATTGAGGACTGGGGATTGAGGATTGAAGATTGAGGATTAAGAATTGAAGATTGGGGATTGAGGATCTAGGATTGGAGATTGATTATTGAGGATTGAAGATTGAGGATTGAGGATTGAGGATTGATTATAGATGGTTGAAGATTGAGTATTGAGGATTGATGATTGAGGATTGAGGTTTGAGGATTGAGGATTGAGAATGAGGGCTGAGGGTTGAGGTTTGAGGTTTGAGTATAGAATCCTGAGAATTCAGGATATTCTATTGGGCATTGAGAATTGAGGATTGATGGTTGAGTATTGAGCATTGAGGATTGAGGGTTGAGGATTGAGTATCGAAGATTGATGATTGATGATTGAGGATTGAGGATTGAGGATTGAGGATTGAGGATTGAGGATTGAGGATTGAAGATTGAGTATTGAGGATTGAAGATTGAGGATTGAGGATTGAGGATTGAGGATTGAGTATTGAGGATTGACGCTTGAGGATTGAGTTTTGAGGATGTAGGATTGAAGAGAGAGGACTGAGTGTTGAGGATTGATTGTTGAGAATTGATGCTTGAGGTTTGAGATTTGATTATTGAATATTGTGGATTGAGTATTGAACCATGAGAATTCAGGATGTTCTATTGAGTATTGAGAATTGAGGATTCATGGATGAGTATTGAGTATTGATGGTTGAGGGTTGATGGTTGAGTGTTGAATATTGAGGATTGAGGATTGAGGATTGAGGATTGATGATTGAGGATTGAACATTGATTATTGATGATTGAAAATTGAGGATTAAGGATTGAGGGTTGAGGATTGAGGACGAGGGCTGACGGTTGAGGGTTAAGGTGTGAGGATTGAGGATTGAGGATTGAGCATTGAGGACTGAGGCTTGAGGATTGAGGTTTGAGCATTGAGGATTGAAGATTGAGGACTGGCGATTGAGGATTGAAGATTGAGGATTAAGGATTGAGGATTGGGGATTGAGGATGTAGGATTGGAGATTGATTATTGAGGATTGAAGATTGAGGATTGAGGATTGAGGATTGAGGATTGAGGATCTAGGATTGGAGATTGATTATTGAGGATTGAATGTTGAGGATTTATGATTGAGGATTCAGAATTGAGAATTGAGGATGAGGACTGAGGGTTGAGGATTGAGGTTTGAGAAATGAGGATTGAGTATGGAGGATTGAGGATTGAGGATTGAGGATTGAGTATTGAGGATTGAGTATTGATCACTGATGATTGAGGATTGAGGATTGAGGATTGAGGATTGTGGATTCAAGATTGAATATTGAGGATTGATGATTGAGGATTGATGATTGAGAATTGAGGATGGAGGATGAGGGCTGAGGGTTGAGGATTGAGGTTTGAGGACTCAGGACTGAGGATTGAGGATTGAGAATTGAGGATTGAGGATGAGGATTGAAGACTGAAGATTGGGTATTGAGGATTTAAGAATGAGGTTTGAGGATTGAGGATTGAGGATTGAGGATTGAAGATTCAGTATCGAGGATTGAAGATTGACGATTGAGGATTAAGGATTGAAGATTGGGGATTGAGGATCTAGGATTAGAGATTGATTATTGAGGATTGAATATTGAGGATTGAGGATTGAGGATTGAGAATTGAGAATTGAGGATGAGGACTGAGTGTTGAGGATTGAGGACTGAGGATTGAAGATTGAAGATTGAGGATTGAGGATTGAGGATTGAGGATTGAGGATTGAGGATTGAGGATTGAGGGTTGTGGATTGAGGACGAGAACTGAGGGTTGAATATTGATGTTTAAGGTCTGAGGATTGAGGATTGAGAATTGAGGATTGAGGATTGAGGATTGAAGATTGAGGATTGGGGATTGAGGATTGAAGAATGAGGATTGAGGATTGAGGATTGAGGATTGAGGGTTGCAGATTGAGTATTGAGGATTGATGATTGAGGATTGAGGATTGAGGATTGAGGATTGAGGATTGAGGATTGAAGATTGAGTATTGAGGATTGAAGATTGAGGATTGAGGTTTGAGGATTGAGGATTGAGGATTGAGGATTGAAGATTGAGGATTGGGAATTGAGGATTGACGATTGAGGATTGAGGATTCAGGATTGAGGATTGAGGATTGAGGATGATGTCTAAGGGTGGAGGATTGAGGTTTGAGGACTGAGGACTGAGGATTGAGGACTGAGGATTGAGGATGAGGGCTGGGTGTCGGGGATTGAGGTTTGACGACTGAGGACTGAGCATTGAGTATTGAGAATTGAGGATTGATGATTGAGTATTGAAGATTGAGGATTGGGTATTGAGGATTGAAGAATGAGGATTGAGGATTGAGGATTGAGGATTGAGGATTGAGGATCTAGGATTGGAGATTGATTATTGATGGTTGAAGGTTGAGGATTGAGGATTGAGGATTGAGGATCTAGGATTGAGGGCTGAGGATTGAGGACGAGGGCTGACGGTTGAGGGTTAAGGTTTGAGGATTGAGGATTGAGGATTGAGGATTGAGGACTGAGGCTTGAGGATTGAGGTTTGAGCATTGAGGATTGAAGATTGAGGACTGGCAATTGAGGATTGAAGATTGAGGATTAAGGATTGAGGATTGGGGATTGAGGATGTAGGATTGGAGATTGATTATTGAGGATTGAAGATTGAGGATTGAGGATTGAGGATTGAGGATTGAGGATCTAGGATTGGAGATTGATTATTGAGGATTGAATGTTGAGGATTGATGATTGAGGATTCAGAATTGAGAATTGAGGATGAGGACTGAGGGTTGAGGATTGAGGTTTGAGAAATGAGGATTGAGTATGGAGGATTGAGGATTGAGGATTGAGGATTGAGTATTGAGGATTGAGTATTGATCACTGATGATTGAGGATTTAGGATTGAGGATTGAGGATTGTGGATTCAAGATTGAATATTGAGGATTGATGATTGAGGATTGATGATTGAGAATTGAGGATGGAGGATGAGGGCTGAGGGTTGAGGATTGAGGTTTGAGGACTCAGGACTGAGGATTGAGGATTGAGAATTGAGGATTGAGGATGAGGATTGAAGATTGAAGATTGGGTATTGAGGATTGAAGAATGAGGTTTGAGGATTGAGGATTGAGGATTGAGGATTGAAGATTGAGTATCGAGGATTGAAGATTGACGATTGAGGATTAAGGATTGAAGATTGGGGATTGAGGATCTAGGATTAGAGATTGATTATTGAGGATTGAATATTGAGGATTGAGGATTGAGGATTGAGGATTGAAGATTGAGGATTGGGTATTGAGGATTGAAGAATGAGGATTGAGGATTGAGGATTGAGGATTGAGGGTTGAGGATCTAGGATTGGAGATTGATTATTGATGGTTGAAGATTGAGGATTGAGGATTGAGGATTGAGGATCTAGGATTGGAGATTGATTATTGAGGATTGAATATTGAGGATTGATGATTGAGGATTCAGTATAGAGAATTGAGGATGAGGACTGAGGGTTGAGGATTGAGGTTTGAGGATTGGGGATTGAGGATTGAGGATTGAGGATTGAGGATTGAGGATTGGGGATTGAAGGTTGAGTATTGAGGATTGAAGATTGAGAATTGGGGATTGAGGATTGAGGATTGAAGATTGAAGATTGAGGATTGAGGATTGAGGATTGAGGATTGAGGTTTGAGGATTGAGGATTGAGGGTTGTGGATTGAGGACGAGAACTGAGGGTTGAATATTGATGTTTGAGGTCTGAGGATTGAGGATTGAGGATTGAGAATTGAGGATTGAGGATTGAGGATTGAAGATTGAGGATTGGGTATTGAGGATTGAAGAATGAGGATTGAGGATTGAGGATTGAGGATTGAGGATTGAGGGTTGCAGATTGAGTATTGAAGATTGAGGATTGAGGATTGAGGATTGAGGATTGCAGATTGAGGATTGAGGATTGAGGATTGAGGATTGAAGATTGAGTATTGAGGATTGAAGATTGAGGATTGAGGTTTGAGGATTGAGGATTGAGAATTGAGGATTGATGATTGAGGATTGGGAATTGAGGATTGACGATTGAGGATTGAGTATTGAGGATTGAGAATTGAGGATTGAGGATTGAGGATTGAAGATTGAGGATTGAGGATTGAGAATTGAGGATTGAGGATTGAGGAATGAGGATTGAGGATTGAGGATTGAGGATTGAGGATTGGGGATTGAAGGTTGAGTATTGAGGATTGAAGATTGAGAATTGAGGATTGAGGGTTGAGGATTGAAGATTGAAGATTGAGGATTGAGGTTTGAGGAATGAGGATTGAGGATTGAGGATTGAGGATTGAGGATTGGGTATTGAAGGTTGAGTATTGAGGATTGAAGATTGAGAATTGATGATTGAGGATTGAGGATTGAGGATTGAAGATTGAGTATTGAGGATTGAAGATTGAGGATTGAGGATTGAGGTTTGAGGAATGAGGTTTGAGTGTTGAGGATTGAGGATTGAGGATTGAGGATTGAGGATAGAGTATTGAAGATTGAGGATTTATGACTGAGGATTGAGGATTGAGGATTGAGGATTGAGGATTGAGGATTGAAGATTGAGTATTGAGGATTGAATATTGAGTATTGAGGATTGAGGATTGAGGATTGAGGACTGAGGATTGACGATTGAGTATTTTAGATTGAGGATTTATGACTGAGGTTTGAGGATTGAGGATTGAGGATTGAGGATTGAGGATGGAAGATTGAGTATTGTGGATTGAGGATTGAGGATTGAGGATTGAGGATTGAGGATAGAGGATTGGGTATTGAGGATTGCCGCTTGAGGTGTGAGGGTTGAGGATGTAGGATTGAGGAGAGAGGCCTGAGTGTTGAGGATTGAGTGTTGGGAATTGATGCTTGAGGTTTGAGATTTGATTATTGAATATTCTGAATTGAGTATTGAACAATGAGAATTCATGATGTTCAATTGAGTATTGAGAATTGAGGATTGATGGTTGAGTATTGAGGATTGATGGTTGAGGGTTGAGTGTTGAATATTGAGGATTGAAGATTGAGGACTGGCGATTGAGGATTGAAGATTGAGGATTAAGGACCGAGGATTGGGGATTGAGGACCTAGGATTGGAGAATGATTATTGGGGATTGAAGATTGAGGATTTGTGACTGAGGATTGAGGATTGAGGATTGAGGATTGAGGTTTGAGGAATGAAGGTTGAGTATTGAGGATTGAATATTGAGGATTGTGGATTGAGGATTGAATATTGAGGTCTGAGGATTGACGATTGAGTATTGAAGATTGAGGATTTATGACTGAGGATTGAGGATTAAGGATTGAAGATTGGGGATTCAGGATCTAGGATTGGAGATTGCTTATTGAGAATTGAAGATTGAGGATTGAGGATTGAGGATTGAGAATTGAGAATTGAGAATTGAGGATGAGGACTGAAGGTTGAGGATTGAGGTTTGAGGAATGAGGTTTGAGGGTTGAGGATTGAGGATTGAGGATTGAGGATTGAGGATAGAGTATTGAAGATTGAGGATTGAGGATTGAGGATTGAGGATTGAGTATTGAATATTGAGGATTGAGGATTGAGGATTGAGGATTAAGTATTAAGGATTGATGATTGGGGATTGAGGATCTAGGATTGGAGATTGATTATTGAGGATTGAAGATTGAGGATTGAGGATTGAGGATTGACAATTGAGAATTGAGGATGAGGACTGAGGGTTGAGGATTGAGGTTTGAGCAATGAGGATTGAGGATTGAGGATTGAGGATTGAGGTTTGAGGAATGAAGGTTGAGTATTGAGGATTGAATATTGAGGATTGTGGATTGAGGATTGAATATTGAGGTCTGAGGATTGACGATTGTGTATTGAAGATTGAGGATTTATGACTGAGGATTGAGGATTAAGGATTGAAGATTGGGGATTGAGGATCTAGGATTGGAGATTGCTTATTGAGGATTGAAGATTGAGGATTGAGGATTGAGGATTGAGAATTGAGAATTGAGGATGAGGACTGAAGGTTGAGGATTGAGGTTTGAGGAATAAGGTTTGAGGGTTGAGGATTGAGGATTGAGGATTGAGGATTGAGGATAGAGTATTGAAGATTGAGGATTGAGGATTGAGGATTGAGGATTGAGTATTGAATATTGAGGATTGAGGATTGAGGATTGAGGATTAAGTATTAAGGATTGAGGATTGAGGATTGAGAATTGAGAATTGAGGATGAGGACTGAGTGTTGAGGATTGAGGTTTGAGGAATGAGGATTGAGGGTTGAGGATTGAGGATTGAGGATTGAGGATTGAGGATTGAGCATTGAAGACTGAGTATTGAGGATTGAGTATTGAAGACTGAGTATTGATGACTGAGGATTGAGGATTGTGGATTGAGGATTGAGGATTGACGATTGAAGATTGAGTATTGGGGATTGAAGATTGAGGATTGAGGATTGAGTATTGAGGATGGAGGATGAGGACTGAGGGTTGAGGATTGAGGTTTGAGGAATGAGGGTTGAGGATTGAGGATTGAGGATTGAGGATTGAGGATTGGGGATTGAAGGTTGAGTATTGAGGATTGAAGATTGAGAATTGAGGATTGAGGATTGAGGATTGAAGATTGAAGATTGAGGATTGAGGATTGAGGATTGAGGATTGAGGTTTGAGGATTGAGGATTGAGGGTTGTGGATTGAGGACGAGAACTGAGGGTTGAACATTGATGTTTGAGGTCTGAGGATTGAGGATTGAGGATTGAGAATTGAGGATTGAGGATTGAGGATTGAAGATTGAGGATTGGGTATTGAGGATTGAAGAATGAGGATTGAGGATTGAGGATTGAGGATTGAGGATTGAGGGTTGCAGATTGAGTATTGAAGATTGATGATTGAGGATTGAGGATTGAGGATTGCAGATTGAGGATTGAGGATTGAGGATTGAGGATTGAAGATTGAGGATTGAGGATTGAGGATTGAGGATTGAGGTTTGAGGATTGAGGATTGAGGATTGAGGATTGAGGATTGGGTATTGAAGGTTGAGTATTGAGGATTGAAGATTGAGGATTGAGGATTGAGGATTGAGGATTGAGTATTGAAGATTGAGTATTGAGGATTGAAGATTGAGGATTGAGGATTGAGGATTGAGGATGGAGGATGAGGGCTGAGGGTTGAGGATTGATGTTTGAGTATTGAATCCTGAGAATTCAGGATATTCTATTGAGTATTGAGAATTGAGGATTGATGGTTGCGTATTGAGGACTGAGGATTGAGGATTGAAGGTTGAGCATTGAGGATTCAGAATTGAGGTGTGAGGACTGAGGATTGAGGATTGAAGATTGAGGACTGGGGATTGGGGATTGAAGATTGAAGATCAAGGATTGAAGATTGGGGATTGAGGATCTAGGATTGGATATTGATTATTGAGGATTGAACATTGAGGATTGAGGATTGAGAATTGAGAATTGAGTATGAGGACTGAGGGTTGAGGATTGAGGATTGAGAATTGAGGATTGAGGATTGAGGATTAAAGATTGAGGATTGGGTATTGAGGATTGAAGAATGAGGATCGAGTATTGAGGATTGAGGATTGAGGATTGAGGATTGAGGATTGAGGATTGAAGATTGGGTATTGAGGATTGAAGATTAAGGATTGAGGTTTGAGGATTGAGGATGATGTCTAAGGGTGGAGGATTGAGGTTTGAGGACTGAGGACTGAGGATTGAGGACTGAGGATTGAGGATGTGGGCTGGGTGTCGGGGATTGAGGTTTAACGACTGAGGACTGAGCATTGAGTATTGAGAATTGAGGATTGGTGATTGAGTATTGTAAATTGAGGATTGGGTATTGAGGATTGAAGAATGAGGATTGAGGATTGAGGATTGAGGATTGAGGACTGAGTATTGAGGATTGAAGATTGAGTATTGAGGATTGAAGATTGAGGATTGAGGTTTGAGGATTGAGGATTGAGAATTGAGGATTGAAGATTGAGGATTGGGAATTGAGGATTGACGATTGAGGATTGAGTATTGATGATTGAGAATTGAGGTCAGAGGATTGAAATTGAGTATTGAGGATTGAAGATTGAGGATTGAGATTTGATCATTGAATATTGTGGATTGAGTATTGAACCATGAGAATTCAGGATATTCTATTGAGTATTGAGAATTGAGGATTGATGGTTGAGTATTGAGGATTGATGGCTGAGGGTTGTGTGTTGAGTGTTGAGGATTGAGGATTGAGGATTGAGGATTGAGGATTAAAGATTGAACATTGATGATTGAAGATTGAGGATTGAGGATTGAGGGTTGTGGATTGAGGACGAGTACTGAGGGTGGAATATTGATGTTTGAGGCCTGAGGATTGAGGATTGAGGATTGAGGATTGAGAATTGATGATCGAGGATTGCGGATTGAAGATTGTGGATTGGGTATTGAGGATTGAAGATTGAGGACTCAGGATTGAGGATTGAGGATTGAGGATTGGGGATTGAGGATTGAGGATCGAAGATTGAGTACTGAGGGTTGAAGATTGAGGATTGAGGATTGAGGATTGAGGATTGAGGATTGAGCATTGAAGATTGAGGATTGGGGATTGAGGATTGAGGATTGAGGATTGAGGGTTGTGGATTGAGGACGAGAAGTGAGGGTTGAATATTGATGTTTGAGGTCTGAGGATTGAGGATTGAGGATTGAGAATTGAGGATTGAGGATTGAGGATTCAAGATTGAGGATTGGGTATTGAGGATTGACGAATGAGGATTGAGGATTGCGGATTGAGGATTGAGGGTTGCAGATTGAGTATTGAGGATTGATGATTGAGGATTGAGGATTGAGTATTGAGGATTGAGGATTGAGGATTGAGGATTGAGGATTGAGGATTGAAGATTGAGTATTGATCATTGAAGATTGAGGATTGAGGTTTGAGGGTTGAAGATTGAGTATTGAGGATTGAAGATTGAGGATTGAGGATTGAGGATTGAGGATGGAGGATGAGGGCTGAGGGTTGAGGATTGATGTTTGAGTATTGAATCCTGAGAATTCAGGATATTCTATTGAGTATTGAGAATTGAGGATTGATGGTTGCGTATTGAGGACTGAGGATTGAGGATTGAAGGTTGAGCATTGAGGATTCAGAATTGAGGTGTGAGGACTGAGGATTGAGGATTGAAGATTGAGGACTGGGGATTGGGGATTGAAGATTGAAGATCAAGGATTGAAGATTGGGGATTGAGGATCTAGGATTGGATATTGATTATTGAGGATTGAACATTGAGGATTGAGGATTGAGAATTGAGAATTGAGTATGAGGACTGAGGGTTGAATATTGATGTTTGAGGTCTGAGGATTGAGGATTGAGGATTGAGAATTGAGGATTGAGGATTGAGGATTGAAGATTGAGGATTGGGTATTGAGGATTGAAGAATGAGGATTGAGGATTGAGGATTGAGGATTGAGGATTGAGGGTTGCAGATTGAGTATTGAAGATTGATGATTGAGGATTGAGGATTGAGGATTGCAGATTGAGGATTGAGGATTGAGGATTGAGGATTGAAGATTGAGTATTGAGGATTGAAGATTGAGGATTGAGGTTTGAGGATTGAGGATTGAGAATTGAGGATTGATGATTGAGGATTGGGAATTGAGGATTGACGATTGAGGATTGAGTATTGAGGATTGAGAATTGAGGATTGAGGATTGAGGATTGAAGATTGAGGATTGAGGATTGAGGATTGAGGATTGAGGATTGAGGAATGAGGATTGAGGATTGAGGATTGAGGATTGAGGATTGGGGATTGAAGGTTGAGTATTGAGGATTGAAGATTGAGAATTGAGGATTGAGGATTGAGGATTGGAGATTGAAGATTGAGGATTGAGGTTTGAGGAATGAGGATTGAGGATTGAGGATTGAGGATTGAGGATTGGGTATTGAAGGTTGAGTATTGAGGATTGAAGATTGAGAACTGATGATTGAGGATTGAGGATTGAGGATTGAAGATTGAGTATTGAGGATTGAAGATTGAGGATTGAGGATTGAGGTTTGAGGAATGAGGTTTGAGTGTTGAGGATTGAGGATTGAGGATTGAGGATTGAGGATAGAGTATTGAAGATTGAGGATTTATGACTGAGGATTGAGGATTGAGGATTGAGGATTGAGGATTGAGGATTGAAGATTGAGTATTGAGGATTGAATATTGAGTATTGAGGATTGAGGATTGAGGATTGAGGACTGAGGATTGACGATTGAGTATTTTAGATTGAGGATTTATGACTGAGGTTTGAGGATTGAGGATTGAGGATTGAGGATTGAGGATGGAAGATTGAGTATTGTGGATTGAGGATTGAGGATTGAGGATTGAGGATTGAGGATAGAGGATTGGGTATTGAGGATTGCCGCTTGAGGTGTGAGGGTTGAGGATGTAGGATTGAGGAGAGAGGCCTGAGTGTTGAGGATTGAGTGTTGGGAATTGATGCTTGAGGTTTGAGATTTGATTATTGAATATTCTGAATTGAGTATTGAACAATGAGAATTCATGATGTTCAATTGAGTATTGAGAATTGAGGATTGATGGTTGAGTATTGAGGATTGATGGTTGAGGGTTGAGTGTTGAATATTGAGGATTGAAGATTGAGGACTGGCGATTGAGGATTGAAGATTGAGGATTAAGGACCGAGGATTGGGGATTGAGGACCTAGGATTGGAGAATGATTATTGGGGATTGAAGATTGAGGATTTGTGACTGAGGATTGAGGATTGAGGATTGAGGATTGAGGTTTGAGGAATGAAGGTTGAGTATTGAGGATTGAATATTGAGGATTGTGGATTGAGGATTGAATATTGAGGTCTGAGGATTGACGATTGAGTATTGAAGATTGAGGATTTATGACTGAGGATTGAGGATTAAGGATTGAAGATTGGGGATTGAGGATCTAGGATTGGAGATTGCTTATCGAGGATTGAAGATTGAGGATTGAGGATTGAGGATTGAGAATTGAGAATTGAGAATTGAGGATGAGGACTGAAGGTTGAGGATTGAGGTTTGAGGAATGAGGTTTGAGGGTTGAGGATTGAGGATTGAGGATTGAGGATTGAGGATAGAGTATTGAAGATTGAGGATTGAGGATTGAGGATTGAGGATTGAGTATTGAATATTGAGGATTGAGGATTGAGGATTGAGGATTAAGTATTAAGGATTGATGATTGGGGATTGAGGATCTAGTATTGGAGATTGATTATTGAGGATTGAAGATTGAGGATTGAGGATTGAGGATTGACAATTGAGAATTGAGGATGAGGACTGAGGGTTGAGGATTGAGGTTTGAGCAATGAGGATTGAGGATTGAGGATTGAGGATTGAGGTTTGAGGAATGAAGGTTGAGTATTGAGGATTGAATATTGAGGATTGTGGATTGAGGATTGAATATTGAGGTCTGAGGATTGACGATTGTGTATTGAAGATTGAGGATTTATGACTGAGGATTGAGGATTAAGGATTGAAGATTGGGGATTGAGGATCTAGGATTGGAGATTGCTTATTGAGGATTGAAGATTGAGGATTGAGGATTGAGGATTGAGAATTGAGAATTGAGGATGAGGACTGAAGGTTGAGGATTGAGGTTTGAGGAATAAGGTTTGAGGGTTGAGGATTGAGGATTGAGGATTGAGGATTGAGGATAGAGTATTGAAGATTGAGGATTGAGGATTGAGGATTGAGGATTGAGTATTGAATATTGAGGATTGAGGATTGAGGATTAAGTATTAAGGATTGAGGATTGAGGATTGAGAATTGAGAATTGAGGATGAGGACTGAGTGTTGAGGATTGAGGTTTGAGGAATGAGGATTGAGGGTTGAGGATTGAGGATTGAGGATTGAGGATTGAGGATTGAGCATTGAAGACTGAGTATTGAGGATTGAGTATTGAAGACTGAGTATTGATGACTGAGGATTGAGGATTGTGGATTGAGGATTGAGGATTGACGATTGAAGATTGAGTATTGGGGATTGAAGATTGAGGATTGAGGATTGAGTATTGAGGATGGAGGATGAGGACTGAGGGTTGAGGATTGAGGTTTGAGGAATGAGGGTTGAGGATTGAGGATTGAGGATTGAGGATTGAGGATTGGGGATTGAAGGTTGAGTATTGAGGATTGAAGATTGAGAATTGAGGATTGAGGATTGAGGATTGAAGATTGAAGATTGAGGATTGAGGATTGAGGATTGAGGATTGAGGTTTGAGGATTGAGGATTGAGGGTTGTGGATTGAGGGTTGTGGATTGAGGACGAGAACTGAGGGTTGAACATTGATGTTTGAGGTCTGAGGATTGAGGATTGAGGATTGAGAATTGAGGATTGAGGATTGAGGATTGAAGATTGAGGATTGGGTATTGAGGATTGAAGAATGAGGATTGAGGATTGAGGATTGAGGATTGAGGATTGAGGGTTGCAGATTGAGTATTGAAGATTGATGATTGAGGATTGAGGATTGAGGATTGCAGATTGAGGATTGAGGATTGAGGATTGAGGATTGAAGATTGAGGATTGAGGATTGAGGATTGAGGATTGAGGTTTGAGGATTGAGGATTGAGGATTGAGGATTGAGGATTGGGTATTGAAGGTTGAGTATTGAGGATTGAAGATTGAGAATTGAGGATTGAGGATTGAGGATTGAGTATTGAAGATTGAGTATTGAGGATTGAAGATTGAGGATTGAGGATTGAGGATTGAGGATGGAGGATGAGGGCTGAGGGTTGAGGATTGATGTTTGAGTATTGAATCCTGAGAATTCGGGACATTCTATTGAGTATTGAGAATTGAGGATTGATGGTTGCGTATTGAGGACTGAGGATTGAGGATTGAAGGTTGAGCATTGAGGATTCAGAATTGAGGTGTGAGGACTGAGGATTGAGGATTGAAGATTGAGGACTGGGGATTGGGGATTGAAGATTGAAGATCAAGGATTGAAGATTGGGGATTGAGGATCTAGGATTGGATATTGATTATTGAGGATTGAACATTGAGGATTGAGGATTGAGAATTGAGAATTGAGTATGAGGACTGAGGGTTGAGGATTGAGGATTGAGAATTGAGGATTGAGGATTGAGGATTAAAGATTGAGGATTGGGTATTGAGGATTGAAGAATGAGGATCGAGTATTGAGGATTGAGGATTGAGGATTGAGGATTGAGGATTGAGGATTGAAGATTGGGTATTGAGGATTGAAGATTAAGGATTGAGGTTTGAGGATTGAGGATGATGTCTAAGGGTGGAGGATTGAGGTTTGAGGACTGAGGACTGAGGATTGAGGACTGAGGATTGAGGATGTGGGCTGGGTGTCGGGGATTGAGGTTTAACGACTGAGGACTGAGCATTGAGTATTGAGAATTGAGGATTGGTGATTGAGTATTGTAAATTGAGGATTGGGTATTGAGGATTGAAGAATGAGGATTGAGGATTGAGGATTGAGGATTGAGGATTGAGGACTGAGTATTGAAGATTGAAGATTGAGTATTGAGGATTGAAGATTGAGGATTGAGGTTTGAGGATTGAGGATTGAGAATTGAGGATTGAAGATTGAGGATTGGGAATTGAGGATTGACGATTGAGGATTGAGTATTGATGATTGAGAATTGAGGTCAGAGGATTGAAATTGAGTATTGAGGATTGAAGATTGAGGATTGAGATTTGATCATTGAATATTGTGGATTGAGTATTGAACCATGATAATTCAGGATATTCTATTGAGTATTGAGAATTGAGGATTGATGGTTGAGTATTGAGGATTGATGGCTGAGGGTTGTGTGTTGAGTGTTGAGGATTGAGGATTGAGGATTGAGGATTGAGGATTAAAGATTGAACATTGATGATTGAAGATTGAGGATTGAGGATTGAGGGTTGTGGATTGAGGACGAGTACTGAGGGTGGAATATTGATGTTTGAGGCCTGAGGATTGAGGATTGAGGATTGAGGATTGAGAATTGATGATCGAGGATTGCGGATTGAAGATTGTGGATTGGGTATTGAGGATTGAAGATTGAGGACTCAGGATTGAGGATTGAGGATTGAGGATTGAGGATTGAGGATTGAGCATTGAAGACTGAGTATTGAGGATTGAGTATTGAAGACTGAGTATTGATGACTGAGGATTGAGGATTGTGGATTGAGGATTGAGGATTGACGATTGAAGATTGAGTATTGGGGATTGAAGATTGAGGATTGAGGATTGAGTATTGAGGATGGAGGATGAGGACTGAGGGTTGAGGATTGAGGTTTGAGGAATGAGGATTGAGGATTGAGGATTGAGGATTGAGGATTGAGGATTGGGGATTGAAGGTTGAGTATTGAGGATTGAAGATTGAGAATTAGAGATTGAGGATTGAGGATTGAAGATTGAAGATTGAGGATTGAGGATTGAGGATTGAGGATTGAGGTTTGAGGATTGAGGATTGAGGGTTGTGGATTGAGGACGAGAACTGAGGGTTGAATATTGATGTTTGAGGTCTGAGGATTGAGGATTGAGGATTGAGAATTGAGGATTGAGGATTGAGGATTGAAGATTGAGGATTGGGTATTGAGGATTGAAGAATGAGGATTGAGGATTGAGGATTGAGGATTGAGGATTGAGGGTTGCAGATTGAGTATTGAAGATTGAGGATTGAGGATTGAGGATTGAGGATTGGGGATTGAAGGTTGAGTATTGAGGATTGAAGATTGAGAATTGAGGATTGAGGATTGAGGATTGAAGATTGAAGATTGAGGATTGAGGTTTGAGGAATGAGGATTGAGGATTGAGGATTGAGGATTGAGGATTGGGTATTGAAGGTTGAGTATTGAGGATTGAAGATTGAGAATTGATGATTGAGGATTGAGGATTGAGGATTGAAGATTGAGTATTGAGGATTGAAGATTGAGGATTGAGGATTGAGGTTTGAGGAATGAGGTTTGAGTGTTGAGGATTGAGGATTGAGGATTGAGGATTGAGGATAGAGTATTGAAGATTGAGGATTTATGACTGAGGATTGAGGATTGAGGATTGAGGATTGAAGGTTGAGCATTGAGGATTCAGAATTGAGGTGTGAGGACTGAGGATTGAGGATTGAAGATTGAGGACTGGGGATTGGGGATTGAAGATTGAAGATCAAGGATTGAAGATTGGGGATTGAGGATCTAGGATTGGATATTGATTATTGAGGATTGAACATTGAGGATTGAGGATCGAGAATTGAGAATTGAGTATGAGGACTGAGGGTTGAGGATTGAGGATTGAGAATTGAGGATTGAGGATTGAGGATTAAAGATTGAGGATTGGGTATTGAGGATTGAAGAATGAGGATCGAGTATTGAGGATTGAGGATTGAGGATTGAGGATTGAGGATTGAGGATTGAAGATTGGGTATTGAGGATTGAAGATTAAGGATTGAGGTTTGAGGATTGAGGATGATGTCTAAGGGTGGAGGATTGAGGTTTGAGGACTGAGGACTGAGGATTGAGGACTGAGGATTGAGGATGTGGGCTGGGTGTCGGGGATTGAGGTTTAACGACTGAGGACTGAGCATTGAGTATTGAGAATTGAGGATTGGTGATTGAGTATTGTAAATTGAGGATTGGGTATTGAGGATTGAAGAATGAGGATTGAGGATTGAGGATTGAGGATTGAGGACTGAGTATTGAGGATTGAAGATTGAGTATTGAGGATTGAAGATTGAGGATTGAGGTTTGAGGATTGAGGATTGAGAATTGAGGATTGAAGATTGAGGATTGGGAATTGAGGATTGACGATTGAGGATTGAGTATTGATGATTGAGAATTGAGGTCAGAGGATTGAAATTGAGTATTGAGGATTGAAGATTGAGGATTGAGATTTGATCATTGAATATTGTGGATTGAGTATTGAACCATGAGAATTCAGGATATTCTATTGAGTATTGAGAATTGAGGATTGATGGTTGAGTATTGAGGATTGATGGCTGAGGGTTGTGTGTTGAGTGTTGAGGATTGAGGATTGAGGATTGAGGATTGAGGATTAAAGATTGAACATTGATGATTGAAGATTGAGGATTGAGGATTGAGGGTTGTGGATTGAGGACGAGTACTGAGGGTGGAATATTGATGTTTGAGGCCTGAGGATTGAGGATTGAGGATTGAGGATTGAGAATTGATGATCGAGGATTGCGGATTGAAGATTGTGGATTGGGTATTGAGGATTGAAGATTGAGGACTCAGGATTGAGGATTGAGGATTGAGGATTGGGGATTGAGGATTGAGGATCGAAGATTGAGTACTGAGGGTTGAAGATTGAGGATTGAGGATTGAGGATTGAGGATTGAGGATTGAGCATTGAAGATTGAGGATTGGGGATTGAGGATTGAGGATTGAGGATTGAGGGTTGTGGATTGAGGACGAGAAGTGAGGGTTGAATCTTGATGTTTGAGGTCTGAGGATTGAGGATTGAGGATTGAGAATTGAGGATTGAGGATTGAGGATTCAAGATTGAGGATTGGGTATTGAGGATTGACGAATGAGGATTGAGGATTGCGGATTGAGGATTGAGGGTTGCAGATTGAGTATTGAGGATTGATGATTGAGGATTGAGGATTGAGGATTGAGGATTGAAGGTTGAGCATTGAGGATTCAGAATTGAGGTGTGAGGACTGAGGATTGAGGATTGAAGATTGAGGACTGGGGATTGGGGATTGAAGATTGAAGATCAAGGATTGAAGATTGGGGATTGAGGATCTAGGATTGGATATTGATTATTGAGGATTGAACATTGAGGATTGAGGATTGAGAATTGAGAATTGAGTATGAGGACTGAGGGTTGAGGATTGAGGATTGAGAATTGAGGATTGAGGATTGAGGATTGAAGATTGAGGATTGGGTATTGAGGATTGAAGAATGAGGATCGAGTATTGAGGATTGAGGATTGAGGATTGAGGATTGAGCATTGAAGACTGAGTATTGAGGATTGAGTATTGAAGACTGAGTATTGATGACTGAGGATTGAGGAGTGTGGATTGAGGATTGAGGATTGACGATTGAAGATTGAGTATTGGGGATTGAAGATTGAGGATTGAGGATTGAGGATTGAGAATTGAGAATTGAGGATGAGGACTGAGTGTTGAGGATTGAGGTTTGAGGAATGAGGATTGACGGTTGAGGATTGAGGATTGAGGATTGAGGATTGAGCATTGAAGACTGAGTATTGAGGATTGAGTATTGAAGACTGAGTATTGATGACTGAGGATTGAGGATTGTGGATTGAGGATTGAGGATTGACGATTGAAGATTGAGTACTGGGGATTGAAGATTGAGGATTGAGGATTGAGTATTGAGGATGGAGGATGAGGACTGAGGGTTGAGGATTGAGGTTTGAGGAATGAGGATTGAGGATTGAGGATTGAGGATTGAGGATTGAGGATTGGGGATTGAAGGTTGAGTATTGAGGATTGAAGACTGAGAATTGAGGATTGAGGATTGAGGATTGAAGATTGAAGATTGAGGATTGAGGATTGAGGATTGAGGATTGAGGTTTGAGGATTGAGGATTGAGGGTTGTGGATTGAGGACGAGAACTGAGGGTTGAATATTGATGTTTGAGGTCTGAGGATTGAGGATTGAGGATTGAGAATTGAGGATTGAGGATTGAGGATTGAAGATTGAGGATTGGGTATTGAGGATTGAAGAATGAGGATTGAGGATTGAGGATTGAGGATTGAGGATTGAGGGTTGTAGATTGAGTATTGAAGATTGATGATTGAGGATTGAGGATTGAGGATTGCAGATTGAGGATTGAGGATTGAGGATTGAGGATTGAAGATTGAGTATTGAGGATTGAAGATTGAGGATTGAGGTTTGAGGATTGAGGATTGAGAATTGAGGATTGATGATTGAGGATTGGGAATTGAGGATTGACGATTGAGGATTGAGTATTGAGGATTGAGAATTGAGGATTGAGGATTGAGGATTGAAGATTGAGGATTGAGGATTGAGGATTGAGGATTGAGGATTGAGGAATGAGGATTGAGGATTGAGGATTGAGGATTGAGGATTGGGGATTGAAGGTTGAGTATTGAGGATTGAAGATTGAGAATTGAGGATTGAGGATTGAGGATTGAAGATTGAAGATTGAGGATTGAGGTTTGAGGAATGAGGATTGAGGATTGAGGATTGAGGATTGAGGATTGGGTATTGAAGGTTGAGTATTGAGGATTGAAGATTGAGAATTGATGATTGAGGATTGAGGATTGAGGATTGAAGATTGAGTATTGAGGATTGAAGATTGAGGATTGAGGATTGAGGTTTGAGGAATGAGGTTTGAGTGTTAAGGATTGAGGATTGAGGATTGAGGATTGAGGATAGAGTATTGAAGATTGAGGATTTATGACTGAGGATTGAGGATTGAGGATTGAGGATTGAGGATTGAGGATTGAAGATTGAGTATTGAGGATTGAATATTGAGTATTGAGGATTGAGGATTGAGGATTGAGGACTGAGGATTGACGATTGAGTATTTTAGATTGAGGATTTATGACTGAGGTTTGAGGATTGAGGATTGAGGATTGAGGATTGAGGATCGAAGATTGAGTATTGTGGATTGAGGATTGAGGATTGAGGATTGAGGATTGAGGATAGAGGATTGGGTATTGAGGATTGCCGCTTGAGGTGTGAGGGTTGAGGATGTAGGATTGAGGAGAGAGGCCTGAGTGTTGAGGATTGAGTGTTGGGAATTGATGCTTGAGGTTTGAGATTTGATTATTGAATATTCTGAATTGAGTATTGAACAATGAGAATTCATGAGGTTCAATTGAGTATTGAGAATTGAGGATTGATGGTTGAGTATTGAGGATTGATGGTTGAGGGTTGAGTGTTGAATATTGAGGATTGAAGATTGAGGACTGGCGATTGAGGATTGAAGATTGAGGATTAAGGACCGAGGATTGGGGATTGAGGACCTAGGATTGGAGAATGATTATTGGGGATTGAAGATTGAGGATTTGTGACTGACGATTGAGGATTGAGGATTGAGGTTTGAGGAATGAAGGTTGAGTATTGAGGATTGAATATTGAGGATTGTGGATTGAGGATTGAATATTGAGGTCTGAGGATTGACGATTGAGTATTGAAGATTGAGGATTTATGACTGAGGATTGAGGATTAAGGATTGAAGATTGGGGATTGAGGATCTAGGATTGGAGATTGCTTATCGAGGATTGAAGATTGAGGATTGAGGATTGAGGATTGAGAATTGAGAATTGAGAATTGAGGATGAGGACTGAAGGTTGAGGATTGAGGTTTGAGGAATGAGGTTTGAGGGTTGAGGATTGAGGATTGAGGATTGAGGATTGAGGATAGAGTATTGAAGATTGAGGATTGAGGATTGAGGATTGAGGATTGAGTATTGAATATTGAGGATTGAGGATTGAGGATTGAGGATTAAGTATTAAGGATTGATGATTGGGGATTGAGGATCTAGTATTGGAGATTGATTATTGAGGATTGAAGATTGAGGATTGAGGATTGAGGATTGACAATTGAGAATTGAGGATGAGGACTGACGGTTGAGGATTGAGGTTTGAGCAATGAGGATTGAGGATTGAGGATTGAGGATTGAGGTTTGAGGAATGAAGGTTGAGTATTGAGGATTGAATATTGAGGATTGTGGATTGAGGATTGAATATTGAGGTCTGAGGATTGACGATTGTGTATTGAAGATTGAGGATTTATGACTGAGGATTGAGGATTAAGGATTGAAGATTGGGGATTGAGGATCTAGGATTGGAGATTGCTTATTGAGGATTGAAGATTGAGGATTGAGGATTGAGGATTGAGAATTGAGAATTGAGGATGAGGACTGAAGGTTGAGGATTGAGGTTTGAGGAATAAGGTTTGAGGGTTGAGGATTGAGGATTGAGGATTGAGGATTGAGGATAGAGTATTGAAGATTGAGGATTGAGGATTGAGGATTGAGGATTGAGTATTGAATATTGAGGATTGAGGATTGAGGATTGAGGATTAAGTATTAAGGATTGAGGATTGAGGATTGAGAATTGAGAATTGAGGATGAGGACTGAGTGTTGAGGATTGAGGTTTGAGGAATGAGGATTGAGGGTTGAGGATTGAGGATTGAGGATTGAGGATTGAGGATTGAGCATTGAAGACTGAGTATTGAGGATTGAGTATTGAAGACTGAGTATTGATGACTGAGGATTGAGGATTGTGGATTGAGGATTGAGGATTGACGATTGAAGATTGAGTATTGGGGATTGAAGATTGAGGATTGAGGATTGAGTATTGAGGATGGAGGATGAGGACTGAGGGTTGAGGATTGAGGTTTGAGGAATGAGGGTTGAGGATTGAGGATTGAGGATTGAGGATTGAGGATTGGGGATTGAAGGTTGAGTATTGAGGATTGAAGATTGAGAATTGAGGATTGAGGATTGAGGATTGAAGATTGAAGATTGAGGATTGAGGATTGAGGATTGAGGATTGAGGTTTGAGGATTGAGGATTGAGGGTTGTGGATTGAGGACGAGAACTGAGGGTTGAACATTGATGTTTGAGGTCTGAGGATTGAGGATTGAGGATTGAGAATTGAGGATTGAGGATTGAGGATTGAAGATTGAGGATTGGGTATTGAGGATTGAAGAATGAGGATTGAGGATTGAGGATTGAGGATTGAGGATTGAGGGTTGCAGATTGAGTATTGAAGATTGATGATTGAGGATTGAGGATTGAGGATTGCAGATTGAGGATTGAGGATTGAGGATTGAGGATTGAAGATTGAGGATTGAGGATTGAGGATTGAGGATTGAGGTTTGAGGATTGAGGATTGAGGATTGAGGATTGAGGATTGGGTATTGAAGGTTGAGTATTGAGGATTGAAGATTGAGAATTGAGGATTGAGGATTGAGGATTGAGTATTGAAGATTGAGTATTGAGGATTGAAGATTGAGGATTGAGGATTGAGGATTGAGGATGGAGGATGAGGGCTGAGGGTTGAGGATTGATGTTTGAGTATTGAATCCTGAGAATTCGGGATATTCTATTGAGTATTGAGAATTGAGGATTGATGGTTGCGTATTGAGGACTGAGGATTGAGGATTGAAGGTTGAGCATTGAGGATTCAGAATTGAGGTGTGAGGACTGAGGATTGAGGATTGAAGATTGAGGACTGGGGATTGGGGATTGAAGATTGAAGATCAAGGATTGAAGATTGGGGATTGAGGATCTAGGATTGGATATTGATTATTGAGGATTGAACATTGAGGATTGAGGATTGAGAATTGAGAATTGAGTATGAGGACTGAGGGTTGAGGATTGAGGATTGAGAATTGAGGATTGAGGATTGAGGATTAAAGATTGAGGATTGGGTATTGAGGATTGAAGAATGAGGATCGAGTATTGAGGATTGAGGATTGAGGATTGAGGATTGAGGATTGAGGATTGAAGATTGGGTATTGAGGATTGAAGATTAAGGATTGAGGTTTGAGGATTGAGGATGATGTCTAAGGGTGGAGGATTGAGGTTTGAGGACTGAGGACTGAGGATTGAGGACTGAGGATTGAGGATGTGGGCTGGGTGTCGGGGATTGAGGTTTAACGACTGAGGACTGAGCATTGGGTATTGAGAATTGAGGATTGGTGATTGAGTATTGTAAATTGAGGATTGGGTATTGAGGATTGAAGAATGAGGATTGAGGATTGAGGATTGAGGATTGAGGATTGAGGACTGAGTATTGAAGATTGAAGATTGAGTATTGAGGATTGAAGATTGAGGATTGAGGTTTGAGGATTGAGGATTGAGAATTGAGGATTGAAGATTGAGGATTGGGAATTGAGGATTGACGATTGAGGATTGAGTATTGATGATTGAGAATTGAGGTCAGAGGATTGAAATTGAGTATTGAGGATTGAAGATTGAGGATTGAGATTTGATCATTGAATATTGTGGATTGAGTATTGAACCATGAGAATTCAGGATATTCTATTGAGTATTGAGAATTGAGGATTGATGGTTGAGTATTGAGGATTGATGGCTGAGGGTTGTGTGTTGAGTGTTGAGGATTGAGGATTGAGGATTGAGGATTGAGGATTAAAGATTGAACATTGATGATTGAAGATTGAGGATTGAGGATTGAGGGTTGTGGATTGAGGACGAGTACTGAGGGTGGAATATTGATGTTTGAGGCCTGAGGATTGAGGATTGAGGATTGAGGATTGAGAATTGATGATCGAGGATTGCAGATTGAAGATTGTGGATTGGGTATTGAGGATTGAAGATTGAGGACTCAGGATTGAGGATTGAGGATTGAGGATTGGGGATTGAGGATTGAGGATGGAGGATGAGGGCTGAGGGTTGAGGATTGATGTTTGAGTATTGAATCCTGAGAATTCAGGATATTCTATTGAGTATTGAGGATTGAGGATTGATGGTTGCGTATTGAGGACTGAGGATTGAGGATTGAAGGTGGAGCATTGAGGATTCAGAATTGAGGTGTGAGGACTGAGGATTGAGGATTGAAGATTGAGGACTGGGGATTGGGGATTGACGATTGAAGATTGAGTATTGGGGATTGAAGATTGAGGATTGAGGATTGAGGATTGAGAATTGAGAATTGAGGATGAGGACTGAGTGTTGAGGATTGAGGTTTGAGGAATGAGGATTGAGGGTTGAGGATTGAGGATTGAGGATTGAGGATTGAGGATTGAGCATTGAAGACTGAGTATTGAGGATTGAGTATTGAAGACTGAGTATTGATGACTGAGGATTGAGGATTGTGGATTGAGGATTGAGGATTGACGATTGAAGATTGAGTATTGGGGATTGAAGATTGAGGATTGAGGATTGAGTATTGAGGATGGAGGATGAGGACTGAGGGTTGAGGATTGAGGTTTGAGGAATGAGGATTGAGGATTGAGGATTGAGGATTGAGGATTGAGGATTGGGGATTGAAGGTTGAGTATTGAGGATTGAAGATTGAGAATTGAGGATTGAGGATTGAGGATTGAAGATTGAAGATTGAGGATTGAGAATTGAGGATTGAGGATTGAGGTTTGAGGATTGAGGATTGAGGGTTGTGGATTGAGTGCGAGAACTGAGGGTTGAATATTGATGTTTGAGGTCTGAGGATTGAGGATTGAGGATTGAGAATTGAGGATTGAGGATTGAGGATTGAAGATTGAGGATTGGGTATTGAGGATTGAAGAATGAGGATTGAGGATTGAGGATTGAGGATTGAGGATTGAGGGTTGCAGATTGAGTATTGAAGATTGATGATTGAGGATTGAGGATTGAGGATTGCAGATTGAGGATTGAGGATTGAGGATTGAGGATTGAAGATTGAGTATTGAGGATTGAAGATTGAGGATTGAGGTTTGAGGATTGAGGATTGAGAATTGAGGATTGATGATTGAGGATTGGGAATTGAGGATTGACGATTGAGGATTGAGTATTGAGGATTGAGAATTGACGATTGAGGATTGAGGATTGAAGGTTGAGTATTGAGGATTGAAGATTGAGAATTGAGGATTGAGGATTGAGGATTGAAGATTGAAGATTGAGGATTGAGGTTTGAGGAATGAGGATTGAGGATTGAGGATTGAGGATTGAGGATTGCGTATTGAAGGTTGAGTATTGAGGATTGAAGATTGAGAATTGATGATTGAGGATTGAGGATTGAGGATGGAGGATGAGGGCTGAGGATTGAGGATTGAGGTTTGAGGACTCCGGACTGAGGATTGAGGATGAGGGCTGTGTGTCGGGGATTGAGGTTTGACGACTGAGGACTGAGCGTTGAGTATTGAGAACTGAGGATTGACGATTGAGTATTGAAGATTGAGGATTGGGTATTGAGGATTGAAGAATGAGGATTGAGGATTGAGGATTGAGGATTGAGGATTGAGGATTGAGTATCTAGGATTGGAGATTGATTATTGATGGTTGAAGGTTGAGGATTGAGGATTGAGGATTGAGGATCTAGGATTGGAGATTGATTATTGAGGATTGAATATTGAGGATTGATGATTGAGGATTCAGAATTGAGAATTGAGGATGAGGACTGAGGGTTGAGGATTGAGGTTTGAGAAATGAGGATTGAGTATGGAGGATTGAGGATTGAGGATTGAGGATTGAGTAATGAAGATTGAGTATTGATCACTGATGATTGAGGATTGAGGATTGAGGATTGAGGATTGAGCATTGAAGATTGAATATTGAGGATTGAAGATTGAGGATTGATGATTGAGGATTGAGGATGGAGGATGAGGGCTGAGGATTGAGGATTGAGGTTTGAGGACTCAGGACTGAGGATTGAGGATTAAGGATTGAGGATTAAGGATTGAGGATCCAGGATTGGAGATTGATTATTGAGGATTGAATATTGAGGATTGAGGATTGAGGATTGAGGGTTGAGAATTGAGAATTGAGGATGACGACTGATGGTTGAGGATTGAGGTTTGAGGATTGAGGATTGAGGATTGAGGATTGAGTATTGAGGATTGAGAATTGAGGATTGAGGATTGAAATTGAGCATTGAGGATTGAGGATTGAGGATTGAGATTTGATTATTGAGTATTGTGGATTGAGTATTGAACCATGAGAATTCAGGATATTCTATTGAGTATTCAGAATTGAGGATTGATGGTTGAGTATTGATGATTGATGGCTGAGGGGTGTGTGTTGAGTATTGAGGATCGAGTATTGAAGATTGAGGATTTATGACTGACGATTGAGGATTAAGGATTGAAGATTGGGGATTGAGGATCTAGGATTGGAGATTGATTATTGAGGATTGAAGATTGAGGATTGAGGATTGAGGATTGAGAATTGAGAATTGAGGATGAGGACTGAGTGTTGAGGATTGAGGTTTGAGGAATGAGGATTGAGGGTTGAAGACTGAGTATTGATGACTGAGGATTGAGGATTGTGGATTGAGGATTGAGGGTTGCAGATTGAGTATTGAGGATTGAGGATTGAGGATTGAGGATTGAGAATTGAGGATTGAGGATTGAGGATTCAAGATTGAGGATTGGGTATTGAGGATTGACGAATGAGGATTGAGGATTGCGGATTGAGGATTGAGGGTTGCAGATTGAGTATTGAGGATTGATGATTGAGGATTGAGGATTGAGGATTGAGGATTGAGGATTGAGGATTGAGGATTGAGGATTGAGGATTGAGTATTGAGCATTGAAGATTGAGGATTGAGGTTTGAGGGTTGAAGATTGAGTATTGAGGATTGAAGATTGAGGATTGAGGATTGAGGATTGAGGATGGAGGATGAGGGCTGAGGGTTGAGGATTGATGTTTGAGTATTGAATCCTGAGAATTCAGGATATTCTATTGAGTATTGAGAATTGAGGATTGATGGTTGCGTATTGAGGACTGAGGATTGAGGATTGAAGGTTGAGCATTGAGGATTCAGAATTGAGGTGTGAGGACTGAGGATTGAGGATTGAAGATTGAGTATTGACGATTGAAGATTGAGGATTGAGGATTGAGGATTGAGGATTCAGGATGATGTCTGAGGGTTGAGGATTGAGGTTTGAGGACTGAGGACTGTCGATTGAGGACTGAGGATTGAGGCTGAGGGCTGAGTATCGGGGATTGAGGTTTGACGACTGAGGACTGAGCATTGAGGATTGAGAATTGAGGATTGATGATTGAGTATTGAAGATTGAGGATTGGGTATTGAGGATTGAAGAGTGAGGATTGAGGATTGAGGATTGAGGATAGAGGATTGAGGATCTAGGATTGGAGATTGATTATTGAGGGTCGAAGATTGAGGATTGAGGGTTGAGGGTTGAGGATCTAGGATAGGAGATTGATTATTGAGGATTGAATATTGAGGATTGATGATTGAGGATTCAGAACTGAGAATTGAGGATGAGGACTGACGGTTGAGGATTGAGGTGTGAGAAATGAGGATTGAGGATTGAGGATTGAGGATTGAGGATTGAGGATTGAGGATTGAGGATTGAGTACTGAAGATTGAGTATTGATCACTGATGATTGAGGATTGAGGATTGAGGATTGAGGATTGAGGATTGAAGATTGAATGTTGAGGATTGAAGATTGAGGATTGATGACTGAGGTTTGAGGATGGAGGATGAGGACGGACGGTTGAGGATTGAGGTTTGAGGATTGAGGATTGAGGACTGAGGATTGTGGATTGAGGATTGAGCATTGAGGATTGAAGATTGATGACTGGGGATTGAGGATTGAAAATTGATGATTAAGGATTGAAGATTGGGGATTGACGATTTAGGATTGGAGATTGATTATTGAGGATTGAAGATTGAGGATTGAGGATTGAGGATTGAGCATTGAAGATTGAATATTGAGGATTGAAGATTGAGGATTGATGATTGAGGATTGAGGATGGAGGATGAGGGCTGAGGATTGAGGATTGAGGTTTGAGGACTCAGGACTGAGGATTGAGGATTAAGGATTGAGGATTGAGGATTGAGGATCCAGGATTGGAGATTGATTATTGAGGATTGAATATTGAGGATTGAGGATTGAGGATTGGGGGTTGAGAATTGAGAATTGAGGATGACGACTGAGGGTTGAGAATTGAGGTTTGAGGATTGAGGATTGAGGATTGAGGATTGAGTATTGAGGGTTGAGAATTGAGGATTGAGGTTTGAAATTGAGCATTGAGGATTGAGGATTGAGGATTGAGATTTGATTATTGAGTATTGTGGATTGAGTATTGAACCATGAGAATTCAGGATATTCTATTGAGTATTCAGAATTGAGGATTGATGGTTGAGTATTGATGATTGATGGCTGAGGGGTGTGTATTGAGTATTGAGGATTGAGTATTGAAGATTGAGGATTTATGACTGACGATTGAGGATTAAGGATTGAAGATTGGGGATTGAGGATCTAGGATTGGAGATTGATTATTGAGGATTGAAGATTGAGGATTGAGGATTGAGGATTGAGGATTGAGAATTGAGAATTGAGGATGAGGACTGAGTGTTGAGGATTGAGGTTTGAGGAATGAGGATTGAGGGTTGAGGATTGAGGATTGAGGATTGAGGATTGAGGATTGAGCATTGAAGACTGAGTATTGAGGATTGAGTATTGAAGACTGAGTATTGATGACTGAGGATTGAGGATTGTGGATTGAGGATTGAGGATTGACGATTGAAGATTGAGTATTGGGGATTGAAGATTGAGGATTGAGGATTGAGTATTGAGGATGGAGGATCAGGACTGAGGGTTGAGGATTGAGGTTTGAGGAATGAGGATTGAGGATTGAGGATTGAAGATTGAAGATTGAGGATTGAGGATTGAGGATTGAGGATTGAGGTTTGAGGATTGAGGATTGAGGGTTGTGGATTGAGGACGAGAACTGAGGGTTGAATATTGATGTTTGAGGTCTGAGGATTGAGGATTGAGGATTGGGAATTGAGGATTGAGGATTAAGGATTGAAGATTGAGGATTGGGTATTGAGGATTGAAGAATGAGGATTGAGGATTGAGGATTGAGGATTGAGGATTGAGGATTGAGGGTTGCAGATTGAGTATTGAAGATTGATGATTGAGGATTGAGGATTGAGGATTGCAGATTGAGGATTGAGGATTGAGGATTGAGGATTGAAGATTGAGTATTGAGGATTGAAGATTGAGGATTGAGGTTTGAGGATTGAGGATTGGGAATTGAGGATTGATGATTGAGGATTGGGAATTGAGGATTGACGATTGAGGATTGAGTATTGAGCATTGAGAATTGAGGATTGAGGATTGAGGATTGAAGATTGAACATTGAGGATTGAGGATTGAGGATTGAGGATTGAGGAATGAGGATTGAGGATTGAGGATTGAGGATTGAGGATTGGGGATTGAGGACTGAGGATTGAGGATTGAGGAATGAGGATTGAGGATTGAGGATTGAGGATTGAGGATTGGGGATTTAAGGTTGAGTATTGAGGATTGAAGATTGAGAATTGAGGATTGAGGATTGAGGATTGAAGATTGAAGTTTGAGGATTGAGGTTTGAGGAATGAGGATTGAGGATTGAGGATTGAGGATTGAGGATTGAAATTGAGTATTGAGGATTGAAGATTGAGGATTGAGATTTGATCATTGAATGTTGTGGATTGAGTATTGAACCATGAGAATTCAGGATATTCTATTGAGTATTGAGATTTGAGGATTGATGGTTGAGTATTGAGGATTGATGGCTGAGGGTTGTGTGTTGAGTATTGAGGATTGAGGATTGAGGATTGAGGATAGAGGATTGAGGATTGAAGATTGAGTATTAATGATTGAATATTGAGGATTGAGGATTGAGGTTTGAGGATTGAGGACGAGGACTGACGGTTGAGGATTGATGTTTGAGGATTGAGGATTGAGGATTGAGGACTGAGGATTGTGGATTGAGGATTGAGCATTGAGGATTGAAGATTGATGACTGGGGATTGAGGATTGAAAATTGATGATTAAGGATTGAAGATTGGGGATTGACGATCTAGGATTGGAGATTGGTTATTGAGGATTGAAGATTGAGGATTGAGGATTGAGGATTGAGAATTGAGAATTGAGGATGAGGACTGAGGGTTGAGGATTGAGCTTTGCGGAATGAGGATTGATGGTTGAGGATTGAGGGTTGAGGATTGAGGATTGAGGATTGGGGATTGAGGATTGAGGATCGAGGATTGAGTACTGAGGATTGAGGATTGAGGATTGAAGATTGAGGATTGGGGATTGAGTATTGACGATTGAGGATTGAGTATTGAGGATTGAGAATTGAGGATTGAGGATTGAAATTGAGTATTGAGGATTGAGGATTGAAGATTGAGGATTGGGCATTCAGGATTGAAGATTGAGGATTCAGGATTGAGGATTGAGTATTGAGGATTGAGTATTAGGATTGGGGATTGAACATTGAGGATTGGGTATTGAGGATTGAAGATTGAGTATTCAGGATTGAGGATTGAGTATTGAGCATTGAGGATTGAAGGTTGAGGATTGAGGATTGAGGATTGAGGATGGAGGATGAGGACTGACGGTTGAGGATTGAGGTTTGAGGATTGAGGATTGAGGATTGAGGATTGAGGATGGAGGATGAGGACTGAGGGTTGAGGATTGAGGTTTGAGGAACGAGGATTGAGGATTGAGGATTGAGGATTGAGGATTGAGGATTAAGTATTAAGGATTGATGATTGGGGATTGAGGATCTAGGATTGGAGATTGATTATTGAGGATTGAAGATTGAGGATTGAGGATTGAGGATTGACAATTGAGAATTGAGGATGAGGACTGAGGGTTGAGGATTGAGGTTTGAGCAATGAGGATTGAGGATTGAGGATTGAGGATTGAGGTTTGAGGAATGAAGGTTGAGTATTGAGGATTGAATATTGAGGATTGTGGATTGAGGATTGAATATTGAGGTCTGAAGATTGACGATTGAGTATTGAAGATTGAGGATTTATGACTGAGGATTGAGGATTAAGGATTGAAGATTGGGGATTGAGGATCTAGGATTGGAGATTGCTTATTGAGGATTGAAGATTGAGGATTGAGGATTGAGGATTGAGAATTGAGAATTGAGGATGAGGACTGAAGGTTGAGGATTGAGGTTTGAGGAATGAGGTTTGAGGGTTGAGGATTGAGGATTGAGGATTGAGGATTGAGGATAGAGTATTGCAGATTGAGGATTGAGGATTGAGGATTGAGGATTGAGTATTGAATATTGAGGATTGAGGATTGAGGATTGAGGATTAAGTATTAAGGATTGATGATTGGGGATTGAGGATCTAGGATAGGAGATTGATTATTGAGGATTGAAGATTGAAGATTGAGGATTGAGGATTGAGGATTGACAATTGAGAATTGAGGATGAGGACTGAGGGTTGCGGATTGAGAATTGAGGATTGAGGATTGAGGATTGAAGATTGAGGATTGGGGAGTGAGGATTGACGATTGAGGATTGAGTATTGAGGATTGAGAATTGAGGTTTGAGGATTGAAATTGAGTATTGAGGATTGAAGATTGAGGATTGAGATTTGATTATTGAACATTGTGGATTGAGTATTGAACCATGAGAATTCAGGATATTCTATTGAGTATTGAGAATTGAGGATTGATGGTTGAGTATTGAGGATTGATGGCTGAGGGTTGTGTGTTGAATATTGAGGTTCGAGGACTGAGGATTGAGGATAGAGGATTGAGGATTGAAGATTGAGTATTGATGATTGAATATTGAGGATTGAGGATTGAGGTTTGAGGATTGAGGACGAGGACTGACTGTTGAGGATTGAGGTTTGAGGATTGAGGATTGAGGATTGAGGATTGAGGACTGAGGATTGAGGATTGAGGATTGAGCATTGAGGATTGAAGATTGATGACTGGTGATTGAGGATTGAAGATTGAGGATTAGGGATTGAAGATCTGGGTTTGAGGATCTAGGATTGGAGATCGATTATTGAGGATTGAAGATTGAGGATTGAGGATTTAGGATTGAGGATTGAGGATTGAGAATTGAGGATTGAGAATTGAGGATTGACGATTGAGGATTGAGTATTGAGGATTGAGAATTGAGGATTGAGGATTGAACCATGAGAATTCAGGATATTCTATTGAGTATTGAGAATTGAGGATTGATGGTTGAGTATTGAGGATTGATGGCTGAGGGTTGTGTGTTGAGTATTGAGGATTGAGGATTGAGGATTGAGGATAGAGGATTGAGGATTGAAGATTGAGTATTGATGATTGAATATTGAGGATTGAGGATTGAGGTTTGAGGATTGAGGACGAGGACTGACGGTTGAGGATTGATGTTTGAGGATTGAGGATTGAGGATTGAGGACTGAGGATTGTGGATTGAGGATTGAGCATTGAGGATTCAAGATTGATGACTGGGAATTGAGGATTGAAAATTGATGATTAAGGATTGAAGATTGGGGATTGACGATCTAGGATTGGAGATTGATTATTGAGGATTGAAGATTGAGGATTGAGGATTTAGTATTGAGAATTGAGAATTGAGGATGAGGACTGAGGGTTGAGGATTGAGGTTTGCGGAATGAGGATTGATGGTTGAGGATTGAGGATTGAGGATTGAGGATTGGGGATTGAGTATTGAGGATCGAGGATTGAGTACTGAGGATTGAGGATTGAGGATTGAAGATTGAGGATTGGGGATTGAGTATTGACGATTGAGGATTTAGTATTGAGGATTGAGAATTGAGGATTGAGGATTGAAATTGAGTATTGAGGATTGAGGATTGAAGATTGAGGATTGGGTATCGAGGATTGAGGATTGAGGTTTGAGGATTGAGAATTGAGTATTGAAGATTGAGTATTGATGCCTGAGGATTGGGGATTGAGGATGGAGTATTGAGGATTGAGGATTGAAGATTGAGTATTGAGGATTGAAGATTGAGGATTGAGGATTGAGGATTGAGGATGGAGGGTGAGGGCTGAGGGTTGAGGATTGATGTTTGAGTATTGAATCCTGAGAATTCAGGATATTCTATTGAGTATTGAGAATTGAGGATTGATGGTTGCGTATCGAGGACTGAGGATTGAGGATTGAAGGTTGAGCATTGAGGATTCAGAATTGAGGTGTGAGGACTGAGGATTGAGGATTGAAGATTGAGTATTGACGATTGAAGATTGAGGATTGAGGATTGAGGGTTGAGGATCTAGGATAGGAGATTGATTATTGAGGATTGAATATTGAGGATTGATGATTGAGGATTGAGAATTGAGAATTGAGGATGAGGACTGAGGGTTGAGGATTGAGGTTTGAGAAATGAGGATTGAGGATTGAGGATTGAGGATTGAGGATTGAGTATTGAGGATTGAGTATTGAAGATTGAGTATTGATCACTGATGATTGATCACTGATGATTGAGGATTGAGGATTGAGGATTGAAGATTGAATGTTGAGGATTGAAGATTGAGGATTGATGACTGAGGTTTGAGGATGGAGGATGAGGACGGACGGTTGAGGATTGAGGTTTGAGGATTGAGGATTGAGGATTGAGGACTGAGGATTGAGGATTGAGGATTGAGCATTGAGCATTGGACATTGAGAACTGGGGTTTGAGGATTGAAGGTTGAGGATTAAGGATTGAAGATTGGGGATTGAGGATCTAGGATTGGAGATTGATTATTGAGGATTGAAGATTGAGGATTGAGGATTGAGTATTGAGGATTGAGGGTTGAAGATTGAGGATTAAGGATTGAGAATTGAGGATTGAGGATTGAGGATTAAAGATTGAATATTGATGATTGAAGTTTGAGGATTGAGGATTGAGGGTTGTGGATTGAGGACGAGTACTGAGGGTGGAATATTGGTGTTTGAGGCCTGAGGATTGAGGATTGAGGATTGAGGATTGAGAATTGATGATTCAGGATTGAGGATTGAAGATTGTGGATTGGGTATTGAGGATTGAAGATTGAGGATTCAGGATTGAGGATTGAGGATTGAGGATTGGGGATTGAGGATTGACGATTGAAGATTGAGTACTGAGGGTTGAACATTGAGGATTGAGGATTGAGGATTGAGGATTGAGGATTGAGCATTGAAGATTGAGGATTGGGGATCGAGGATTGACGATTGAGGATTGAGGATTGAGAATTGATGATTCAGGATTGAGGATTGAAGATTGTGGATAGGGTATTGAGGATTGAAGATTGAGGATTCAGGATTGAGTATTGAGGATTGAAGGTTGAGTATTGATGATTGAAGATTGAGGATTGAGGATTGAGTGTTGAGGATTGAGGACGAGGACTGACGGTTGAGGATTGAGGATTGAGCATTGAGGATTGAAGATTGAGGACTGGGGATTGGGGATTGAAGATTGAAGATCAAGGATTGAAGATTGGGGATTGAGGATCTAGGATTGGATATTGATTATTGAGGATTGAACATTGAGGATTGAGGATTGAGAATTGAGAATTGAGAATGAGGACTGAGGGTTGAGGATTGAGGATTGAGGATTGAGGCTTGAGGATTGAGGATTGAAGATTGAGGATTGGGTATTGTGGATTGAAGAATGAGGATCGAGTATTGAGGATTGAGGATTGAGGATTCAGGACTGAGGATTGAGGATAGAGGATTGAGGATCGAGCATTGAGGATTGAATATTGAGGATTGAGGATTGAGTATTGAGGATTGAGTATTGAGGATTGAGGATTAAGGATTGAAGATTGGGTGTTGAGGATCTATGATTGGAGATTGATTATTGATGATTGAAGATTGAGAATTGAGGATTGAGGATTCAGGATTGAGGATTGAAGACTGAGGATTGAGGATTGAGGATTGAGGATTGAGGATTGAGGATTGAGGATTGAGGATTGAGGACGAGAACTGAGGGTTGAATATTGATGTTTGAGGTCTGAGGATTGAGGATTGAGGATTGAGAATTGAGGATTGGGGATTGAGTATTGAAGATTGAGGATTGGCTATTGAGGATTGAAGTATGAGCATTGAGGATTGAAGATTGAGGATTGAGGATTGCAGATTGAGTATTGAGGATTGAGGATTGAGGATTGAGGATTGAGGATTGAGGATTGAGGATTGAGGATTGAAGATTGAGTATTGAGGATTGAAGATTGAGGATTGAGGATAAAGATTGAGGATTGAGGATTGAGGATTGAAGATTGAGGATTGGGTATTGAGGATTGACGATTGAGGATTGAGTATGAGAATTGAGGATTGAGGATTGAAATTGAGTATTGAGGATTGGAGATTGAGGATTGAGATTTGATTATTGAATATTGTGGGTTGAGTATTGAACCATGAGAATTCAGGATATTCTATTGAGTCTTGAGGATTGAGGATTGATGGTTGAGTATTGAGGATTGATGGCTGAGGGTTGTGTGTTGAATATTGAGGATCGAGGAATGAGGATTGTGGATTGAGGATCTAGGATCGGAGATTGATTATTGAGGATTGAAGATTGAGGGTTGAGGATTGAGGATTGAGAATTGAGAATTGAGGATGAGGACTGAGAGTTGAGGATTAAAGGTTTGAGGAATGAGGTTTGAGGGTTGAGGATTGAGGATTGAGGATTGAGGATTGAGGATTGAGGATTGAGTATTGAAGATTGAGTGTTGATGCCTGAGGATTGAGGATTGAGGATTGAGGATTGAGGATTGAGGATTGAAGTTTGAGTATTTTGGATTGAAGATTGAGGATTGAGGATTGAGGATTGAGGACGGAGGATGAGGACTGACGGTTGAGGATTGAGGTTTGAGGATTGAGGATTAAGGATTGAAGATTGGGGATTGAGGATCTCGGATTGAAGATTGATTATTGAGGATTGAAGATTGAGGATTGAGGATTGAGCATTGAAGATTGAAGATTGAGGACTGGGGATAGAGGATTGAAGATTGAGGATTAAGGATTGAAGATTGGGGATTGAGGATCTAGGATTGGAGATTGATTATTGAGGATTGAAGATTGAGGATTGAGGATTGAGGATTGAAAATTGAGAATTGAGTATGAGGACTGAGGGTTGAGGATTGAGGTTTGAGGAATGAGGATTGAGGGTTGAGGATAGAGGATTGAGGATTGAGGATTGAGGATTGTGTATTGAAGATTGAGTATTGATGCCTGAGGGTTGAGGACTGACGATTGAGGATTGAGGATTGAGGATCGAGGATTGAAGATTGAGTATTGAGGATTCAAGATTGAGGATTGAGGATTGAGGATTGAGGATGGAGGGTGAGGGCTGAGGGTTGAGGGTTGACGTTTGAGGACTGAGGACTGAGGATTGAGGACTGAGGATTGAGGATGAGGGCTGAGGGTCGGGGATTAAGGTTTGACGACTGAAGACTGAGGATTGAGGATTGAGAATTGAGGATTGAAATTGAGTATTGAGGATCGAAGATTGAGGATTGAGATTTGATTATTGAATATTGTGGATTGAGTATTGAACCATGCGAATTCAGGATATTCTATTGAGTATTGAGAATTGAGGATTGATGGTTGAGTATTGAGGACTGTTGGCTGAGGGTTGTGTGTTGACTATTGAGGATTGAGGATTGAATATTGAGGATTGAGGATTGAGGTTTGAGGATTGAGGACGAGGACTGACGGTAGAGGATTGAGGTTTGAGGATTGAGGATTGAGGACTGAGGATTGAGGATGAGGGCTGAGGGTCGGGGATTGAGGTTTGACGACTGAGGACTGAGGATTGAGGATTGAGAATTGAGGACTGATGATTGAGGATTGATGATAGATGATTGGGTATTGAGGATTGAAGAATGGGGATTGAGGATTGAGGATTGAGGATTGCGGTTTGAGGACCTGGGATTGGAGATTAATTATTGAGGATTGAAGATTGGGGATTGAGGATTGAGGATTGAGGATCTAGGTTTGGAGATTGATTATTGAGGATTGAGGTTTGAGGTCTGACGACTGAGGATTGAGGATTGAGAATTGAGGATAGAGGATTGAGGATTGAAGATTGAGGATGGGGGACGGAGTGTTGAGGGTTGAGTGATGAGAATTGAAGTTTGTGGATAGAGATTTTAAGATTGCAGATTGAGTATTGAGTATTGCAATGTGTGAATTGATGATATTCGATTGAGGATTGAGAATTGACGACTGATTGTTCAGGACTGAGGTCTGAAGATTGAGGATTGAGGATTGAGGATTGAGGATTGAGAATTGAGGATTGGGGATTGAGTATTGAAGATTGAGGATTGGCTATTGAGGATTGAAGTATGAGCATTGAGGATTGAAGATTGAGTATTGAGGATTGCAGATTGAGTATTGAGGATTGAGGATTGAGGATTGAGGATTGAGGATTGAGGATTGAGGATTGAGGATTGAAGATTGAGTAATGAGGATTGAAGATTGAGGATTGAGGATAAAGATTGAGGATTGAGGATTGAGGATTGAAGATTGAGGATTGGGGATTGAGGATTGACGATGGAGGATTGAGTATGAGAATTGAGGATTGAGGATTGAAATTGAGTATTGAGGATTGGAGATTGAGGATTGAGATTTGATTATTGAATATTGTGGGTTGAGTATTGAACCATGAGAATTCAGGATATTCTATTGAGTCTTGAGGATTGAGGATTGATGGTTGAGTATTGAGGATTGATGGCTGAGGGTTGTGTGTTGAATATTGAGGATCGAGGAATGAGGATTGTGGATTGAGGATCTAGGATCGGAGATTGATTATTGAGGATTGAAGATTGAGGGTTGAGGATTGAGGATTGAGAATTGAGAATTGAGGATGAGGACTGAGAGTTGAGGATTGAGGTTTGAGGAATGAGGTTTGAGGGTTGAGGATTGAGGATTGAGGATTGAGGATTGAGGATTGAGTATTGAAGATTGAGTGTTGATGCCTGAGGATTGAGGATTGAGGATTGAGGATTGAGGATTGAGGATTGAAGTTTGAGTATTTTGGATTGAAGATTGAGGATTGAGGATTGAGGATTGAGGATGGAGGGTGAGGGCTGAGGGTTGAGGGTTGAGGTTTGAGGACTGAGGACTGAGGATTGAGGACTGAGGATTGAGGATGAGGGCTGAGGGTCGGGGATTAAGGTTTGACGACTGAAGACTGAGGATTGAGGATTGAGAATTGAGGATTGAAATTGAGTATTGAGGATCGAAGATTGAGGATTGAGATTTGATTATTGAATATTGTGGATTGAGTATTGAACCATGCGAATTCAGGATATTCTATTGAGTATTGAGAATTGAGGATTGATGGTTGAGTATTGAGGACTGTTGGCTGAGGGTTGTGTGTTGACTATTGAGGATTGAGGATTGAATATTGAGGATTGAGGATTGAGGTTTGAGGATTGAGGACGAGGACTGACGGTAGAGGATTGAGGTTTGAGGATTGAGGATTGAGGACTGAGGATTGAGGATGAGGGCTGAGGTTCGGGGATTGAGGTTTGACGACTGAGGACTGAGGATTGAGGATTGAGAATTGAGGACTGATGATTGAGGATTGATGATTGATGATTGGGTATTGAGGATTGAAGAATGGGGATTGAGGATTGAGGATTGAGGATTGCGGTTTGAGGACCTGGGATTGGAGATTAATTATTGAGGATTGAAGATTGGGGATTGAGGATTGAGGATTGAGGATCTAGGTTTGGAGATTGATTATTGAGGATTGAGGTTTGAGGTCTGACGACTGAGGATTGAGGATTGAGAATTGAGGATTGAGGATTGAGGATTGAAGATTGAGGATGGGGGACGGAGTGTTGAGGGTTGAGTGATGAGAATTGAAGTTTGTGGATAGAGATTTTAAGATTGCAGATTGAGTATTGAGTATTGCAATGTGTGAATTGATGATATTCGATTGAGGATTGAGAATTGACGACTGATTGTTCAGGACTGAGGTCTGAAGATTGAGGATTGAGGATTGAGGATTGAGGATTGAGAATTGAGGATTGGGGATTGAGTATTGAAGATTGAGGATTGGCTATTGAGGATTGAAGTATGAGCATTGAGGATTGAAGATTGAGGATTGAGGATAAAGATTGAGGATTGAGGATTGAGGATTGAAGATTGAGGATTGGGGATTGAGGATTGACGATTGAGGATTGAGTATGAGAATTGAGGATTGAGGATTGAAATTGAGTATTGAGGATTGGAGATTGAGGATTGAGATTTGATTATTGAATATTGTGGGTTGAGTATTGAACCATGAGAATTCAGGATATTCTATTGAGACTTGAGGATTGAGGATTGATGGTTGAGTATTGAGGATTGATGGCTGAGGGTTGTGTGTTGAATATTGAGGATCGAGGAATGAGGATTGTGGATTGAGGATCTAGGATCGGAGATTGATTATTGAGGATTGAAGATTGAGGGTTGAGGATTGAGGATTGAGAATTGAGAATTGAGGATGAGGACTGAGAGTTGAGGATTGAGGTTTGAGGAATGAGGTTTGAGGGTTGAGGATTGAGGATTGAGGATTGAGGATTGAGGATTGAGTATTGAAGATTGAGTGTTGATGCCTGAGGATTGAGGATTGAGGATTGAGGATTGAGGATTTAGGATTGAAGTTTGAGTATTTTGGATTGAAGATTGAGGATTGAGGATTGAGGATTGAGGACGGAGAATGAGGACTGACGGTTGAGGATTGAGGTTTGAGGATTGAGGATTAAGGATTGAAGATTGGGGATTGAGGATCTCGGATTGGAGATTGATTATTGAGGATTGAAGATTGAGGATTGAGGATTGAGCATTGAAGATTGAAGATTGAGGACTGGGGATAGAGGATTGAAGATTGAGGATTAAGGATTGAAGATTGGGGATTGAGGATCTAGGATTGGAGATTGATTATTGAGGATTGAAGATTGAGGATTGAGGATTGAGGATTGAAAATTGAGAATTGAGTATGAGGACTGAGGGTTGAGGATTGAGGTTTGAGGAATGAGGATTGAGGGTTGAGGATAGAGGATTGAGGATTGAGGATTGAGGATTGTGTATTGAAGATTGAGTATTGATGCCTGAGGGTTGAGGACTGACGATTGAGGATTGAGGATTGAGGATCGAGGATTGAAGATTGAGTATTGAGGATTGAAGATTGAGGATTGAGGATTGAGGATTGAGGATGGAGGGTGAGGGCTGAGGGTTGAGGGTTGAGGTTTGAGGACTGAGGACTGAGGATTGAGGACTGAGGATTGAGGATGAGGGCTGAGGGTCGGGGATTAAGGTTTGACGACTGAAGACTGAGGATTGAGGATTGAGAATTGAGGATTGAAATTGAGTATTGAGGATCGAAGATTGAGGATTGAGATTTGATTATTGAATATTGTGGATTGAGTATAGAACCATGCGAATTCAGGATATTCTATTGAGTATTGAGAATTGAGGATTGATGGTTGAGTATTGAGGACTGTTGGCTGAGGGTTGTGTGTTGACTATTGAGGATTGAGGATTGAATATTGAGGATTGAGGATTGAGGTTTGAGGATTGAGGACGAGGACTGACGGTAGAGGATTGAGGTTTGAGGATTGAGGATTGAGGACTGAGGATTGAGGATGAGGGCTGAGGGTCGGGGATTGAGGTTTGACGACTGAGGACTGAGGATTGAGGATTGAGAATTGAGGACTGATGATTGAGGATTGATGATTGATGATTGGGTATTGAGGATTGAAGAATGGGGATTGAGGATTGAGGATTGAGGATTGCGGTTTGAGGACCTGGGATTGGAGATTAATTATTGACGATTGAAGATTGGGGATTGAGGATTGAGGATTGAGGATCTAGGTTTAGAGATTGATTATTGAGGATTGAGGTTTGAGGTCTGACGACTGAGGATTGAGGATTGAGAATTGAGGATTGAGGATTGAGGATTGAAGATTGAGGATGGGGGACTGAGTGTTGAGGGTTGAGTGATGAGAATTGAAGTTTGTGGATAGAGATTTTAAGATTGCAGATTGAGTATTGAGTATTGCAATGTGTGAATTGATGATATTCGATTGAGGATTGAGAATTGACGACTGATTGTTCAGGACTGAGGTCTGAAGATTGAGGATTGAGGATTGAGGATTGAGAATTGAGAATTGAGGATGAGGACTGAGGGTTGAGGATTGAGGTTTGAGCAATGAGGATTGAGGATTGAGGATTGAGGATTGGGGATTGAAGATTGAGTATTGAGTATTGAAGATTGAGAATTGAGGATTGAGGATTGAGGATTGAGGATTGAAGATTGAGGATTGAGGATTGAGGATTGAGGATTCAGGATTGAGGATTGAGGATTGAGGATTGAAGATTGAGGATTGATGATTGAGGATTGAAGTTTGAGGATTGAGGATTGAAGATTGAATATTGATCATTGAAGATTGAGGATTGAGGGTTGAGGGTTGTGGATTGAGGACGAGAACTGAGGGTTGAATATTGATGTTTGAGGTCTGAGGATTGAGGATTGAGGATTCAGAATTGAGGATTGAGGATTGAGGATTGAAGATTGAGGATTGGGGATTGAGGATTGACGATTGAGGATTGAGTATTGAGGATTGAGAATTGAGGTTTGAGGATTGAAATTGAGTATTGAGGATTGAAGATCGAGGATTGAGATTTGATTATTGAACATTGTGGATTGAGTATTGAACCATGAGAATTCAGGATATTCTATTGAGTATTGAGAATTGAGGATTGATGGTTGAGTATTGAGGATTGATGTCGGAGGGTTGTGTGTTGAATATTGAGGATCGAGGACTGAGGATTGAGGATAGAGGATTGAGGATTGAAGATTGAGTATTGATGATTGAATATTGAGGATTGAGGATTGAGGTTTGAGCATTGAGGACGAGGACTGACGGTTGAGGATTGAGGTTTGAGGATTGAGGATTGAGGATTGAGGATTGAGGACTGAGGATTGAGGATGGAGGATTGAGCATTGAGGATTGAAGATTGATGACTGGGGATTGAGGATTGAAGATTGAGGATTAAGGATTGAAGATCTGGGTTTGAGGATCTAGGATTGGAGATCGATTATTGAGGATTGAAGATTGAGGATTGAGGATTTAGGATTGAGGATTGAGGATTGAGAATTGAGGATGAGGACTGAGGGCTGAGGATTGAGGTTTGAGGAATGAGGATTGAGGGTCGAGGATTGAGGATTGAGGATTGATCATTCAGGATTGAGGATTGATGATTAATGATTGAAGATTGGGGATTGAGGATCTAGGATTGGAGGTTGATTATTGAGGATTGAAGATTGAGGATTGAGGATTGAGGATTGAGAATTGAGAATTGAGGATGGGTACTGAGGGTTGAGGATTGAGGTTTGAGGAATGAGGATTGAGGATTGAGGATTGAGGATTGGGGATTGAAGATTGAGTATTGAGGATTGAAGATTGAGAATTGAGGATTGAGGATTGAGGATTGAGGATTGAGGATTGAGAATTGAGAATTGAGGATGAGGACTGAGGGTTGAGGATTGAGGTATGAGGAATGAGGATTGAGGATTGAGGGTTGAGGATTGAGTATTGAAGATTGAAGATTGATGGTTGAGGATAGAGGATTGAGGATCGAGCATTGAGGATTGAATATTGAGGATTGAGGATTGAGTATTGAGGATTGAGTATTGAGGATTGAGGATTAAGGATTGAAGGTTGGGTGTTGAGGATCTATGATTGGAGATTGATTATTGAAGATTGAAGATTGAGGATTGAGGATTGAGGACGGAGGATGAGGACTGACGGTTGAGGATTGAGGTTTGAGGATTGAGGATTAAGGATTGAAGATTGGGGATTGAGGATCTCGGATTGGAGATTGATTATTGAGGATTGAAGATTGAGGATTGAGGATTGAGCATTGAAGATTGAAGATTGAGGACTGGGGATAGAGGATTGAAGATTGACGATTAAGGATTGAAGATTGGGGATCGAGGATCTAGGATTGGAGATTGATTATTGAGGATTGAAGATTGAGGATTGAGGATTGAGGATTGAAAATTGAGAATTGAGTATGAGGACTGAGGGTTGAGGATTGAGGTTTGAGGAATGAGGATTGAGGGTTGAGGATAGAGGATTGAGGATTGAGGATTGAGGATTGTGTATTGAAGATTGAGTATTGATGCCTGAGGGTTGAGGACTGACGATTGAGGATTGAGGATTGAGGATCGAGGATTGAAGATTGAGTATTGAGGATTGAAGATTGAGGATTGAGGATTGAGGATTGAGGATGGAGGGTGAGGGCTGAGGGTTGAGGGTTGAGGTTTGAGGACTGAGGACTGAGGATTGAGGACTGAGGATTGAGGATGAGGGCTGAGGGTCGGGGATTAAGGTTTGACGACTGAAGACTGAGGATTGAGGATTGAGAATTGAGGATTGAAATTGAGTATTGAGGATCGAAGATTGAGGATTGAGATTTGATTATTGAATATTGTGGATTGAGTATTGAACCATGCGAATTCAGGATATTCTATTGAGTATTGAGAATTGAGGATTGATGGTTGAGTATTGAGGACTGTTGGCTGAGGGTTGTGTGTTGACTATTGAGGATTGAGGATTGAATATTGAGGATTGAGGATTGAGGTTTGAGGATTGAGGACGAGGACTGACGGTAGAGGATTGAGGTTTGAGGATTGAGGATTGAGGACTGAGGATTGAGGATGAGGGCTGAGGGTCGGGGATTGAGGTTTGACGACTGAGGACTGAGGATTGAGGATTGAGAATTGAGGACTGATGATTGAGGATTGATGATTGATGATTGGGTATTGAGGATTGAAGAATGGGGATTGAGGATTGAGGATTGAGGATTGCGGTTTGAGGACCTGGGATTGGAGATTAATTATTGAGGATTGAAGATTGGGGATTGAGGATTGAGGATTGAGGATCTAGGTTTGGAGATTGATTATTGAGGATTGAGGTTTGAGGTCTGACGACTGAGGATTGAGGATTGAGAATTGAGGATTGAGGATTGAGGATTGAAGATTGAGGATGGGGGACGGAGTGTTGAGGGTTGAGTGATGAGAATTGAAGTTTGTGGATAGAGATTTTAAGATTGCAGATTGAGTATTGAGTATTGCAATGTGTGAATTGATGATATTCGATTGAGGATTGAGAATTGACGACTGATTGTTCAGGACTGAGGTCTGAAGATTGAGGATTGAGGATTGAGGATTGAGGATTGAGAATTGAGGATTGGGGATTGAGTATTGAAGATTGAGGATTGGCTATTGAGGATTGAAGTATGAGCATTGAGGATTGAAGATTGAGGATTGAGGATAAAGATTGAGGATTGAGGATTGAGGATTGAAGATTGAGGATTGGGGATTGAGGATTGACGATTGAGGATTGAGTATGAGAATTGAGGATTGAGGATTGAAGTTGAGTATTGAGGATTGGAGATTGAGGATTGAGATTTGATTATTGAATATTGTGGGTTGAGTATTGAACCATGAGAATTCAGGATATTCTATTGAGACTTGAGGATTGAGGATTGATGGTTGAGTATTGAGGATTGATGGCTGAGGGTTGTGTGTTGAATATTGAGGATCGAGGAATGAGGATTGTGGATTGAGGATCTAGGATCGGAGATTGATTATTGAGGATTGAAGATTGAGGGTTGAGGATTGAGGATTGAGAATTGAGAATTGAGGATGAGGACTGAGAGTTGAGGATTGAGGTTTGAGGATTGAAATTGAGTATTGAGGATCGAAGATTGAGGATTGAGATTTGATTATTGAATATTGTGGATTGAGTATTGAACCATGCGAATTCAGGATATTCTATTGAGTATTGAGAATTGAGGATTGATGGTTGAGTATTGAGGACTGTTGGCTGAGGGTTGTGTGTTGACTATTGAGGATTGAGGATTGAATATTGAGGATTGAGGATTGAGGTTTGAGGATTGAGGACGAGGACTGACGGTAGAGGATTGAGGTTTGAGGATTGAGGATTGAGGACTGAGGATTGAGGATGAGGGCTGAGGGTCGGGGATTGAGGTTTGACGACTGAGGACTGAGGATTGAGGATTGAGAATTGAGGACTGATGATTGAGGATTGATGATTGATGATTGGGTATTGAGGATTGAAGAATGGGGATTGAGGATTGAGGATTGAGGATTGCGGTTTGAGGACCTGGGATTGGAGATTAATTATTGAGGATTGAAGATTGGGGATTGAGGATTGAGGATTGAGGATCTAGGTTTGGAGATTGATTATTGAGGATTGAGGTTTGAGGTCTGACGACTGAGGATTGAGGATTGAGAATTGAGGATTGAGGATTGAGGATTGAAGATTGAGGATGGGGGACGGAGTGTTGAGGGTTGAGTGATGAGAATTGAAGTTTGTGGATAGAGATTTTAAGATTGCAGATTGAGTATTGAGTATTGCAATGTGTGAATTGATGATATTCGATTGAGGATTGAGAATTGACGACTGATTGTTCAGGACTGAGGTCTGAAGATTGAGGATTGAGGATTGAGGATTGAGGATTGAGAATTGAGGATTGGGGATTGAGTATTGAAGATTGAGGATTGGCTATTGAGGATTGAAGTATGAGCATTGAGGATTGAAGATTGAGGATTGAGGATAAAGATTGAGGATTGAGGATTGAGGATTGAAGATTGAGGATTGGGGATTGAGGATTGACGATTGAGGATTGAGTATGAGAAATGAGGATTGAGGATTGAAGTTGAGTATTGAGGATTGGAGATTGAGGATTGAGATTTGATTATTGAATATTGTGGGTTGAGTATTGAACCATGAGAATTCAGGATATTCTATTGAGACTTGAGGATTGAGGATTGATGGTTGAGTATTGAGGATTGATGGCTGAGGGTTGTGTGTTGAATATTGAGGATCGAGGAATGAGGATTGTGGATTGAGGATCTAGGATCGGAGATTGATTATTGAGGATTGAAGATTGAGGGTTGAGGATTGAGGATTGAGAATTGAGAATTGAGGATGAGGACTGAGAGTTGAGGATTGAGGTTTGAGGAATGAGGTTTGAGGGTTGAGGATTGAGGATTGAGGATTGAGGATTGAGGATTGAGTATTGAAGATTGAGTGTTGATGCCTGAGGATTGAGGATTGAGGATTGAGGATTGAGGATTGAGGATTGAAGTTTGAGTATTTTGGATTGAAGATTGAGGATTGAGGATTGAGGATTGAGGACGGAGAATGAGGACTGACGGTTGAGGATTGAGGTTTGAGGATTGAGGATTAAGGATTGAAGATTGGGGATTGAGGATCTCGGATTGGAGATTGATTATTGAGGATTGAAGATTGAGGATTGAGGATTGAGCATTGAAGATTGAAGATTGAGGACTGGGGATAGAGGATTGAAGATTGAGGATTAAGGATTGAAGATTGGGGATTGAGGATCTAGGATTGGAGATTGATTATTGAGGATTGAAGATTGAGGATTGAGGATTGAGGATTGAAAATTGAGAATTGAGTATGAGGACTGAGGGTTGAGGATTGAGGTTTGAGGAATGAGGATTGAGGGTTGAGGATAGAGGATTGAGGATTGAGGATTGAGGATTGTGTATTGAAGATTGAGTATTGATGCCTGAGGGTTGAGGACTGACGATTGAGGATTGAGGATTGAGGATCGAGGATTGAAGATTGAGTATTGAGGATTGAAGATTGAGGATTGAGGATTGAGGATTGAGGATGGAGGGTGAGGGCTGAGGGTTGAGGGTTGAGGTTTGAGGACTGAGGACTGAGGATTGAGGACTGAGGATTGAGGATGAGGGCTGAGGGTCGGGGATTAAGGTTTGACGACTGAAGACTGAGGATTGAGGATTGAGAATTGAGGATTGAACTTGAGTATTGAGGATCGAAGATTGAGGATTGAGATTTGATTATTGAATATTGTGGATTGAGTATAGAACCATGCGAATTCAGGATATTCTATTGAGTATTGAGAATTGAGGATTGATGGTTGAGTATTGAGGACTGTTGGCTGAGGGTTGTGTGTTGACTATTGAGGATTGAGGATTGAATATTGAGGATTGAGGATTGAGGTTTGAGGATTGAGGACGAGGACTGACGGTAGAGGATTGAGGTTTGAGGATTGAGGATTGAGGACTGAGGATTGAGGATGAGGGCTGAGGGTCGGGGATTGAGGTTTGACGACTGAGGACTGAGGATTGAGGATTGAGAATTGAGGACTGATGATTGAGGATTGATGATTGATGATTGGGTATTGAGGATTGAAGAATGGGGATTGAGGATTGAGGATTGAGGATTGCGGTTTGAGGACCTGGGATTGGAGATTAATTATTGACGATTGAAGATTGGGGAATGAGGATTGAGGATTGAGGATCTAGGTTTCGAGATTGATTATTGAGGATTGAGGTTTGAGGTCTGACGACTGAGGATTGAGGATTGAGAATTGAGGATTGAGGATTGAGGATTGAAGATTGAGGATGGGGGACTGAGTGTTGAGGGTTGAGTGATGAGAATTGAAGTTTGTGGATAGAGATTTTAAGATTGCAGATTGAGTATTGAGTATTGCAATGTGTGAATTGATGATATTCGATTGAGGATTGAGAATTGACGACTGATTGTTCAGGACTGAGGTCTGAAGATTGAGGATTGAGGATTGAGGATTGAGAATTGAGAATTGAGGATGAGGACTGAGGGTTGAGGATTGAGGTTTGAGCAATGAGGATTGAGGATTGAGGATTGAGGATTGGGGATTGAAGATTGAGTATTGAGTATTGAAGATTGAGAATTGAGGATTGAGGATTGAGGATTGAGGATTGAAGATTGAGGATTGAGGATTGAGGATTGAGGATTCAGGATTGAGGATTGAGGATTGAGGATTGAAGATTGAGGATTGATGATTGAGGATTGAAGTTTGAGGATTGAGGATTGAAGATTGAATATTGATCATTGAAGATTGAGGATTGAGGGTTGAGGGTTGTGGATTGAGGACGAGAACTGAGGGTTGAATATTGATGTTTGAGGTCTGAGGATTGAGGATTGAGGATTCAGAATTGAGGATTGAGGATTGAGGATTGAAGATTGAGGATTGGGGATTGAGGATTGACGATTGAGGATTGAGTATTGAGGATTGAGAATTGAGGTTTGAGGATTGAAATTGAGTATTGAGGATTGAAGATTGAGGATTGAGATTTGATTATTGAACATTGTGGATTGAGTATTGAACCATGAGAATTCAGGATATTCTATTGAGTATTGAGAATTGAGGATTGATGGTTGAGTACTGAGGATTGATGGCTGAGGGTCGTGTGTTGAATATTGAGGATCGAGGACTGAGGATTGAGGATAGAGGATTGAGGATTGAAGATTGAGTATTGATGATTGAATATTGAGGATTGAGGATTGAGGTTTGAGGATTGAGGACGAGGACTGACGGTTGAGGATTGAGGTTTGAGGATTGAGGATTGAGGATTGAGGATTGAGGACTGAGGATTGAGGATTGAGGATTGAGCATTGAGGATTGAAGATTGATGACTGGGGATTGAGGATTGAAGATTGAGGATTAAGGATTGAAGATCTGGGTTTGAGGATCTAGGATTGGAGATCGATTATTGAGGATTGAAGATTGAGGATTGAGGATTGAGGATTGAGGATTGAGGATTGAGAATTGAGGATGAGGACTGAGGGTTGAGGATTGAAGTTTAAGGAATGAGGATTGAGGGTCGAGGATTGAGGATTGAGGATTGATCATTGAGGATTGAGGATTGAGGATTAAGGATTGAAGATTGGGGATTGTGGATCTAGGATTGGAGGTTGATTATTGAGGATTGAAGACTGAGGATTGAGGATTGCGGATTGAGAATTGAGAATTGAGGATGGGGACTGAGGGTTGAGGATTGAGGATTGAGGATTGAAGACTGAGGATTGAGTATTGAAGATTGAGGAGTGAGGATTGAGGATTGAGGATTGAGGATTCAAGATTGAATATTGATGATTGAAGATTGAGGATTGAGGATTGATGGTTGTGGATTGAGGACGAGAACTGAGGGTTGAATATTGATGTTTGAGGTCTGAGGATTGAGGATTGAGGATTGAGAATTGAGGATTGGGGATTGAGTATTGAAGAATGAGGATTGGCTATTGAGGATTGAAGAATGAGCATTGAGGATTGAAGATTGAGGATTGAGGATTGCAGATTGAGTATTGAGGATTGAGGATTGAGGATTGAGGATTGAGGATTGAGGATTGAGGATCGAGGATTGAGGATTGAGGATTGAAGATTGAGTATTGAGGATTGAAGATTGAGGATTGAGGATTGAGGATTGATGATTGAGGATTGAGGATTGAAGATTGAGGATTGGGGATTGAGGATTGACGATTGAGGATTGAGTATTGAGGATTGAGAATTGAGGATTAAGGATTGAAATTGAGTATTGAGGATTGGAGATTGAGGATTGAGATTTGATTATTGAATATTGTGGGTTGAGTATTGAACCATGAGAATTCAGGATATTCTATTGAGTGTTGAGGATTGAGGATTGATGGTTGAGTATTGAGGATTGATGGCTGAGGGTTGTGTCTTGAATATTGAGGATCGAGGATTGAGGATTGAGGATTGAGGATTGAGGATTGAGGACTGAGGATTGTGGATTGAGGATTGAGCATTGAGGATTGAAGATTGATGACTGGGAATTGAGGATTGAAAATTGATGATTAAGGATTGAAGATTGGGGATTGACGATCTAGGATTGGAGATTGATAATTGAGGATTGAAGATTGAGGATTGAGGATTGAGGATTGAGAATTGAGAATTGAGGATGAGGACTGAGGGTTGAGGATTGAGGTTTGCGGAATGAGGATTGATGGTTGAGGACTGAGGATTGAGGATTGAGGATTGAGGATTGGGGATTGAGGATTGAGGATCGAGGATTGAGTACTGCGGATTGAGGATTGAGGATTGAAGATTGAGGATTGGGGATTGAGTATTGACGATTGAGGATTTAGTATTGAGGATTGAGAATTGAGGATTGAGGATTGAAATTGAGTATTGAGGATTGAGGATTGAAGATTGAGGATTGGGTATCGAGGATTGAGGATTGAGGTTTGAGGATTGAGAATTGAGTAGTGAAGATTGAGTATTGATGCCTGAGGATTGGGGATTGAGGATGGAGTATTGAGGATTGAGGATTGAAGATTGAGTATTGAGGATTGAAGATTGAGGATTGAGGATTGAGGACTGAGGATGGAGGATGAGGGCTGAGGGTTGAGGATTGATGTTTGAGTATTGAATCCTGAGAATTCAGGATATTCTATTGAGTATTGAGAATTGAGGATTGATGGTTGCGTATCGAGGACTGAGGATTGAGGATTGAAGGTTGAGCATTGAGGATTCAGAATTGAGGTGTGAGGACTGAGGATTGAGGATTGAAGATTGAGTATTGACGATTGAAGATTGAGGATTGAGGATTGAGGATTCAGGATGATGTCTGAGGGTTGAGGATTGAGGTTTGAGGACTGAGGACTGAGGATTGAGGACTGAGGATTGAGGCTGAGGGCTGAGTATCGGGAATTGAGGTTTGACGACTGAGGACTGAGCATTGAGGATTGAGAATTGAGGATTGATGATTGAGTATTGAAGATTGAGGATTGGGTATTGAGGATTGAAGAATGAGGATTGAGGATTGAGGATTGAGGATTGAGGATTGAGGATCTAGGATTGGAGATTGATTATTGAGGGTTGAAGATTGAGGATTGAGGATTGAGGGTTGAGGATCTAGGATAGGAGATTGATTATTGAGGATTGAATATTGAGGATTGATGATTGAGGATTGAGAATTGAGAATTGAGGATGAGGACTGAGGGTTGAGGATTGAGGTTTGAGAAATGAGGATTGAGGATTGAGGATTGAGGATTGAGGATTGAGGATTGAGGATTGAGTATTGAAGATTGAGTATTGATCACTGATGATTGATCACTGATGATTGAGGATTGAGGATTGAGGATTGAAGATTGAATGTTGAGGATTGAAGATTGAGGATTGATGACTGAGGTTTGAGGATGGAGGATGAGGACGGACGGTTGAGGATTGAGGTATGAGGATTGAGGATTGAGGATTGAGAACTGAGGATTGAGGATTGAGGATTGAGCATTGAGCATTGGACATTGAGAACTGGGGATTGAGGATTGAAGGTTGAGGATTAAGGATTGAAGATTGGGGATTGAGGATCTAGGATTGGAGATTGATTATTGAGGATTGAAGATTGAGGATTGAGGATTGAGTATTGAGGATTGAGGGTTGAAGATTGAGGATTAAGGATTGAGGATTGAGGATTGAGGATTGAGGATTAAAGATTGAATATTGATGATTGAAGATTGAGGATTGAGGATTGAGGGTTGTGGATTGAGGACGAGTACTGAGGGTGGAATATTGATGTTTGAGGCCTGAGGATTGAGGATTGAGGATTGAGGATTGAGAATTGATGATTCAGGATTGAGGATAGAAGATTGTGGATTGGGTATTGAGGATTGAAGATTGAGGATTCAGGATTGAGGATTGAGGATTGAGGATTGGGGATTGAGGATTGAGGATTGAAGATTGAGTACTGAGGGTTGAACATTGAGGATTGAGGATTGAGGATTGAGCGTTGAAGATTGAGGATTGGGGATCGAGGATTGACGATTGAGGATTGAGGATTGAGAATTGATGATTCAGGATTGAGGATTGAAGATTGTGGATAGGGTATTGAGGATTGAAGATTGAGGATTCAGGATTGAGTATTGAGGATTGAAGGTTGAGTATTGATGATTGAAGATTGAGGATTGAGGATTGAGAATTGAGAATTGAGAATGAGGACTGAGGGTTGAGGATTGAGGATTGAGGATTGAGGCTTGAGGATTGAGGATTGAAGATTGAGGATTGGGTATTGTGGATTGAAGAATGAGGATCGAGTATTGAGGATTGAGGATTGAGGATTCAGGACTGAGGATTGAGGATTGAGGATTGAAGATTGAGGATTGACGATTGAGGATTGAAGTTTGAGGATTGAGGATTGAAGAGTGAATATTGATGATTGAAGATTGAGGATTGAGGGTTGAGGTTTGTGGATTGAGGACGAGAACTGAGGGTTGAATATTGATGTTTGAGGTCTGAGGATTGAGGATTGAGGATTGAGAATTGAGGATTGAGGACTGAGGATTGAAGATTGAGGATTGGGGATTGAGGATTGACGATTGAGGATTGAGTATTGAGGATTGAGAATTGAGGTTTGAGGATTGAAATTGAGTATTGAGGATTGAAGATCGAGGATTGAGGTTTGATTATTGAACATTGTGGATTGAGTATTGAACCATGAGAATTCAGGATATTCTATTGAGTATTGAGAATTGAGGATTGATGGTTGAGTATTGAGGATTGATGTCTGAAGGTTGTGTGTTGAATATTGAGGATCGAGGACTGAGGATTGAGGATAGAGGATTGAGGATTGAAGATTGAGTATTGATGATTGAATATTGAGGATTGAGGATTGAGGTTTGAGCATTGAGGACGAGGACTGACGGTTGAGGATTGAGGTTTGAGGATTGAGGATTGAGGATTGAGGATTGAGGACTGAGGATTGAGGATTGAGGATTGAGCATTGAGGATTGAAGATTGATGACTGGGGATTGAGGATTGAAGATTGAGGATTAAGGATTGAAGATCTGGGTTTGAGGATCTAGGATTGGAGATCGATTATTGAGGATTGAAGATTGAGGATTGAGGATTCAGGATTGACGATTGAGGATTGAGAATTGAGGATTGAGGATTGAGGATTGAGGATTGAGGATTGAGAAATGAGAATTGAGGATTGAGAATTGAGGATTGAGGATTGAGGATTGAGGATTGAGGATTGAGAAATGAGAATTGAGGATGAGGACTGAGGGTTGAGGATTGAGGATTGAAGACTGAGGATTGAGGATTGAGGATTGAGGATTGAGGATTGAGGATTGAGGATTGAGGACGAGAACTGAGGGTTGAATATTGATGTTTGAGGTCTGAGGATTGAGGATTGAGGATTGAGGATTGAGGATTGAGGATTGAGGACTGAGGATTGAGGATTGAGGATTGAGCATTGAGGATTGAAGATTGATGACTGGGGATTGAGGATTGAAGATTGAGGATTAAGGATTGAAGATCTGGGTTTGAGGATCTAGGATTGGAGATCGATTATTGAGGATTGAAGATTGAGGATTGAGGATTCAGGATTGACGATTGAGGATTGAGAATTGAGTATTGAAGATTGAGGATTGGCTATTGAGGATTGAAGTATGAGCATTGAGGATTGAAGATTGAGGATTGAGGATTGCAGATTGAGTATTGAGGATTGAGGATTGAGGATTGAGGATTGAGGATTGAGGATTGAGGATTGAGGATTGAAGATTGAGTATTGAGGATTGAAGATTGAGGATTGAGGATAAAGATTGAGGATTGAGGATTGAGGATTGAAGATTGAGGATTGGGGATTGAGGATTGACGATTGAGGATTGAGTATGAGAATTGAGGATTGAGGATTGAAATTGGGTATTGAGGATTGGAGATTGAGGATTGAGATTTGATTATTGAATATTGTGGGTTGAGTATTGAACCATGAGAATTCAGGATATTCTATTGAGTCTTGAGGATTGAGGATTGATGGTTGAGTATTGAGGATTGATGGCTGAGGGTTGTGTGTTGAATATTGAGGATCGAGGAATGAGGATTGTGGATTGAGGATCTAGGATCGGAGATTGATTATTGAGGATTGAAGATTGAGGGTTGAGGATTGAGGATTGAGAATTGAGAATTGAGGATGAGGACTGAGAGTTGAGGATTGAGGTTTGAGGAATGAGGTTTGAGGGTTGAGGATTGAGGATTGAGGATTGAGGATTGAGGATTGAGTATTGAAGATTGAGTGTTGATGCCTGAGGATTGAGGATTGAGGTTTGAGGACTGAGGACTGAGGATTGAGGACTGAGGATTGAGGATGAGGGCTGAGGGTCGGGGATTAAGGTTTGACGACTGAAGACTGAGGATTGAGGATTGAGAATTGAGGATTGAAATTGAGTATTGAGGATCGAAGATTGAGGATTGAGATTTGATTATTGAATATTGTGGATTGAGTATTGAACCATGCGAATTCAGGATATTCTATTGAGTATTGAGAATTGAGGATTGATGGTTGAGTATTGAGGACTGTTGGCTGAGGGTTGTGTGTTGACTATTGAGGATTGAGGATTGAATATTGAGGATTGAGGATTGAGGTTTGAGGATTGAGGACGAGGACTGACGGTAGAGGATTGAGGTTTGAGGATTGAGGATTGAGGACTGAGGATTGAGGATGAGGGCTGAGGGTCGGGGATTGAGGTTTGACGACTGAGGACTGAGGATTGAGGATTGAGAATTGAGGACTGATGATTGAGGATTGAAGATTGATGATTGGGTATTGAGGATTGAAGAATGGGGATTGAGGATTGGGGATTGAGGATTGCGGTTTGAGGACCTGGGATTGGAGATTAATTATTGAGGATTGAAGATTGGGGATTGAGTATTGAGGATTGAGGATCTAGGTTTGGAGATTGATTATTGAGGATTGAGGTTTGAGGTCTGACGACTGAGGATTGAGGATTGAGAATTGAGGATTGAGGATTGAGTATTGAAGATTGAGGATGGGGGACTGAGTGTTGAGGGTTGAGTGATGAGAATTGAAGTTTGTGGATAGAGATTTTAAGATTGCAGATTGAGTATTGAGTATTGCAATGTGTGAATTGATGATATTCGATTGAGGATTGAGAATTGACGACTGATTGTTCAGGACTGAGGTCTGAAGATTGAGGATTGAGGATTGAGGATTGAGAATTGAGAATTGAGGATGAGGACTGAGGGTTGAGGATTGAGGTTTGAGGATCTAGGATTGGAGATTGATTATTGAGGGTTGAAGATTGAGGATTGAGGATTGAGGGTTGAGGATCTAGGATAGGAGATTGATTATTGAGGATTGAATATTGAGGATTGATGATTGAGGATTGAGAATTGAGAATTGAGGATGAGGACTGAGGGTTGAGGATTGAGGTTTGAGAAATGAGGATTGAGGATTGAGGATTGAGGATTGAGGATTGAGGATTGAGGATTGAGTATTGAAGATTGAGTATTGATCACTGATGATTGATCACTGATGATTGAGGATTGAGGATTGAGGATTGAAGATTGAATGTTGAGGATTGAAGATTGAGGATTGATGACTGAGGTTTGAGGATGGAGGATGAGGACGGACGGTTGAGGATTGAGGTATGAGGATTGAGGATTGAGGATTGAGAACTGAGGATTGAGGATTGAGGATTGAGCATTGAGCATTGGACATTGAGAACTGGGGATTGAGGATTGAAGGTTGAGGATTAAGGATTGAAGATTGGGGATTGATGATCTAGGATTGGAGATTGATTATTGAGGATTGAAGATTGAGGATTGAGGATTGAGTATTGAGGATTGAGGGTTGAAGATTGAGGATTAAGGACTGAGGATTGAGGATTGAGGATTGAGGATTAAAGATTGAATATTGATGATTGAAGATTGAGGATTGAGGATTGAGGGTTGTGGATTGAGGACGAGTACTGAGGGTGGAATATTGATGTTTGAGGCCTGAGGATTGAGGATTGAGGATTGAGGATTGAGAATTGATGATTCAGGATTGAGGATAGAAGATTGTGGATTGGGTATTGAGGATTGAAGATTGAGGATTCAGGATTGAGGATTGAGGATTGAGGATTGGGGATTGAGGATTGAGGATTGAAGATTGAGTACTGAGGGTTGAACATTGAGGATTGAGGATTGAGGATTGAGCGTTGAAGATTGAGGATTGGGGATCGAGGATTGACGATTGAGGATTGAGGATTGAGAATTGATGATTCAGGATTGAGGATTGAAGATTGTGGATAGGGTATTGAGGATTGAAGATTGAGGATTCAGGATTGAGTATTGAGGATTGAAGGTTGAGTATTGATGATTGAAGATTGAGGATTGAGGATTGAGTGTTGAGGATTGAGGACGAGGACTGACGGTTGAGGATTGAGGATTGAGCATTGAGGATTGAAGATTGAGGACTGGGGATTGGGGATTGAAGATTGAAGATCAAGGATTGAAGATTGGGGATTGAGGATCTAGGATTGGATATTGATTATTGAGGATTGAACATTGAGGATTGAGGATTGAGAATTGAGAATTGAGAATGAGGACTGAGGGTTGAGGATTGAGGATTGAGGATTGAGGCTTGAGGATTGAGGATTGAAGATTGAGGATTGGGTATTGTGGATTGAAGAATGAGGATCGAGTATTGAGGATTGAGGATTGAGGATTCAGGACTGAGGATTGAGGATTGAGGATTGAAGATTGAGGATTGACGATTGAGGATTGAAGTTTGAGGATTGAGGATTGAAGATTGAATATTGATGATTGAAGATTGAGGATTGAGGGTTGAGGTTTGTGGATTGAGGACGAGAACTGAGGGTTGAATATTGATGTTTGAGGTCTGAGGATTGAGGATTGAGGATTGAGAATTGAGGATTGAGGACTGAGGATTGAAGATTGAGGATTGGGGATTGAGGATTGACGATTGAGGATTGAGTATTGAGGATTGAGAATTGAGGTTTGAGGATTGAAATTGAGTATTGAGGATTGAAGATCGAGGATTGAGGTTTGATTATTGAACATTGTGGATTGAGTATTGAACCATGAGAATTCAGGATATTCTATTGAGTATTGAGAATTGAGGATTGATGGTTGAGTATTGAGGATTGATGTCTGAAGGTTGTGTGTTGAATATTGAGGATCGAGGACTGAGGATTGAGGATAGAGGATTGAGGATTGAAGATTGAGTATTGATGATTGAATATTGAGGATTGAGGATTGAGGTTTGAGCATTGAGGACGAGGACTGACGGTTGAGGATTGAGGTTTGAGGATTGAGGATTGAGGATTGAGGATTGAGGACTGAGGATTGAGGATTGAGGATTGAGCATTGAGGATTGAAGATTGATGACTGGGGATTGAGGATTGAAGATTGAGGATTAAGGATTGAAGATCTGGGTTTGAGGATCTAGGATTGGAGATCGATTATTGAGGATTGAAGATTGAGGATTGAGGATTCAGGATTGACGATTGAGGATTGAGAATTAAGGATTGAGGATTGAGGATTGAGGATTGAGGATTGAGAAATGAGAATTGAGGATGAGGACTGAGGGTTGAGGATTGAGGATTGAAGACTGAGGATTGAGGATTGAGGATTGAGGATTGAGGATTGAGGATTGAGGATTGAGGACGAGAACTGAGGGTTGAATATTGATGTTTGAGGTCTGAGGATTGAGGATTGAGGATTGAGGATTGAGGATTGAGGATTGAGGACTGAGGATTGAGGATTGAGGATCGAGCATTGTGGATTGAAGATTGATGACTGGGGATTGAGGATTGAAGATTGAGGATTAAGGATTGAAGATCTGGGTTTGAGGATCTAGGATTGGAGATCGATTATTGAGGATTGAAGATTGAGGATTGAGGATTCAGGATTGACGATTGAGGATTGAGAATTGAGTATTGAAGATTGAGGATTGGCTATTGAGGATTGAAGTATGAGCATTGAGGATTGAAGATTGAGGATTGAGGATTGCAGATTGAGTATTGAGGATTGAGGATTGAGGATTGAGGATTGAGGATTGAGGATTGAGGATTGAGGATTGAAGATTGAGTATTGAGGATTGAAGATTGAGGATTGAGGATAAAGATTGAGGATTGAGGATTGAGGATTGAAGATTGAGGATTGGGGATTGAGGATTGACGATTGAGGATTGAGTATGAGAATTGAGGATTGAGGATTGAAATTGGGTATTGAGGATTGGAGATTGAGGATTGAGATTTGATTATTGAATATTGTGGGTTGAGTATTGAACCATGAGAATTCAGGATATTCTATTGAGTCTTGAGGATTGAGGATTGATGGTTGAGTATTGAGGATTGATGGCTGAGGGTTGTGTGTTGAATATTGAGGATCGAGGAATGAGGATTGTGGATTGAGGATCTAGGATCGGAGATTGATTATTGAGGATTGAAGATTGAGGGTTGAGGATTGAGGATTGAGAATTGAGAATTGAGGATGAGGACTGAGAGTTGAGGATTGAGGTTTGAGGAATGAGGTTTGAGGGTTGAGGATTGAGGATTGAGGATTGAGGATTGAGGATTGAGTATTGAAGATTGAGTGTTGATGCCTGAGGATTGAGGATTGAGGTTTGAGGACTGAGGACTGAGGATTGAGGACTGAGGATTGAGGATGAGGGCTGAGGGTCGGGGATTAAGGTTTGACGACTGAAGACTGAGGATTGAGGATTGAGAATTGAGGATTGAAATTGAGTATTGAGGATCGAAGATTGAGGATTGAGATTTGATTATTGAATATTGTGGATTGAGTATTGAACCATGCGAATTCAGGATATTCTATTGAGTATTGAGAATTGAGGATTGATGGTTGAGTATTGAGGACTGTTGGCTGAGGGTTGTGTGTTGACTATTGAGGATTGAGGATTGAATATTGAGGATTGAGGATTGAGGTTTGAGGATTGAGGACGAGGACTGACGGTAGAGGATTGAGGTTTGAGGATTGAGGATTGAGGACTGAGGATTGAGGATGAGGGCTGAGGGTCGGGGATTGAGGTTTGACGACTGAGGACTGAGGATTGAGGATTGAGAATTGAGGACTGATGATTGAGGATTGAAGATTGATGATTGGGTATTGAGGATTGAAGAATGGGGATTGAGGATTGAGGATTGAGGATTGCGGTTTGAGGACCTGGGATTGGAGATTAATTATTGAGGATTGAAGATTGGGGATTGAGTATTGAGGATTGAGGATCTAGGTTTGGAGATTGATTATTGAGGATTGAGGTTTGAGGTCTGACGACTGAGGATTGAGGATTGAGAATTGAGGATTGAGGATTGAGTATTGAAGATTGAGGATGGGGGACTGAGTGTTGAGGGTTGAGTGATGAGAATTGAAGTTTGTGGATAGAGATTTTAAGATTGCAGATTGAGTATTGAGTATTGCAATGTGTGAATTGATGATATTCGATTGAGGATTGAGAATTGACGACTGATTGTTCAGGACTGAGGTCTGAAGATTGAGGATTGAGGATTGAGGATTGAGAATTGAGAATTGAGGATGAGGACTGATGGTTGAGGATTGAGGTTTGAGCAATGAGGATTGAGGTTTGAGGATTGAGGATTGGGGATTGAAGATTGAGTATTGAGTATTGAAGATTGAGAATTGAGGATTGAGGGTTGAGGATTGAGGATTGACGATTGAGGATTGAGGATTGAGGATTGAGGATTCAGGATTGAGGATTGAGGATTGAGGATTGAAGATTGAGGATTGATGATTGAGGATTGAAGTTTGAGGTTTGAGGATTGAAGATTGAATATTGATCATTGAAGATTGAGGATTGAGGGTTGAGGGTTGTGGATTGAGGACGAGAACTGAGGGTTGAATATTGATGTTTGAGGTCTGAGGATTGAGGATTGAGGATTCAGAATTGGGGATTGAGGATTGAGGATTGAAGATTGAGGATTGGGGATTGAGGATTGATGATTGAGGATTGAGTATTGAGGATTGACAGTTGAGGTTTGAGGATTGAAATTGAGTATTGAGGATTGAAGATTGAGGATTGAGATTTGATTATTGAACATTGTGGATTGAGTATTGAACCATGAGAATTCAGGATATTCTATTGAGTATTGAGAATTGAGGATTGATGGTTGAGTATTGAGGATTGATGGCTGAGGGTTGTGTGTTGAATATTGAGGATCGAGGACTGAGGATTGAGGATAGAGGATTGAGGATTGAAGATTGAGTATTGATGATTGAATATTGAGGATTGAGGATTGAGGTTTGTGGATTGAGGACGAGGACTGACGGTTGAGGATTGAGGTTTGAGGATTGAGGATTGAGGATTGAGGATTGAGGACTGAGGATTGAGGATTGAGGATTGAGCATTGAGGATTGAAGATTGATGACTGGGGATTGAGGATTGAAGATTGAGGATTAAGGATTGAAGATCTGGGTTTGAGGATCTAGGATTGGAGATCGATTATTGAGGATTGAAGATTGAGGATTGAGGATTGAGGATTGAGGATTGAGGATTGAGAATTGAGGATGAGGACTGAGGGTTGAGGATTGAAGTTTAAGGAATGAGGATTGAGGGTCGAGGATTGAGGATTGAGGATTGAGGGTTAAGGATTGAAGATTGGGGATTGTGGATCTAGGATTGGAGGTTCATTATTGAGGATTGAAGATTGAGGATTGAGGATTGAGGATTGAAAATTGAGAATTGAGGATGGGGACTGAGGGTTGAGGATTGAGGTTTGAGGAATGAGGATTGAGGATTGAGGATTGAGGATTGGGGATTGAAGATTAAGTATTGAGGATTGAAGATTGAGAATTGAGGATTGAGGATTGAGGATTGAGGATTGAGGATTGAGGATTGAGAATTGAGAATTGAGGATGAGGAGTGAGGGTTGAGGATTGAGGTTTGAGGAATGAGGATTGAGGATTGAGGGTTGAGGATTGAGTATTGAAGATTGAGGATTGATGGTTGAGGATTGAGGATTGAGGATCGAGCATTGAGGATTGAATATTGAGGATTGAGGATTGAGAATTGAGGATTGAGAATTGAGGATTGATAATTAAGGATTGAAGATTGGGGGTTGAGGATCTATGATTGGAGATTGATTATTGAAGATTGAAGATTGAGAATTGATGGTTGAGGATTGAGGATTGAGGATTGAAGACTGAGGATTGAGTATTGAAGATTGAGGAGTGAGGATTGAGGATTGAGGATTGAGGATTGAAGATTGAATATTGATGATTGAAGATTGAGGATTGAGGATTGATGGTTGTGGATTGAGGACGAGAACTGAGGGTTGAATATTGATGTTTGAGGTCTGAGGATTGAGGACTGAGGATTGAGAATTGAGGATTGGGGATTGAGTATTGAAGAATGAGGATTGGCTATTGAGGATTGAAGAATGAGCATTGAGGATTGAAGATTGAGGATTGAGGATTGCAGATTGAGTATTGAGGATTGAGGATTGAGGATTGAGGATTGAGGATTGAGGATTGAGGATTGAGGATTGAGGATTGAGGATTGAAGATTGAGTATTGAGGATTGAAGATTGAGGATTGAGGATTGAGGATTGATGATTGAGGATTGAGGATTGAAGATTGAGGATTGGGGATTGAGGATTGACGATTGAGGATTGAGTATTGAGGATTGAGAATTGAGGATTAAGGATTGAAATTGAGTATTGAGGATTGGAGATTGAGGATTGAGATTTGATTATTGAATATTGTGGGTTGAGTATTGAACCATGAGAATTCAGGATATTCTATTGAGTGTTGAGGATTGAGGATTGATGGTTGAGTATTGAGGATTGATGGCTGAGGGTTGTGTGTTGAATATTGAGGATCGAGGATTGAGGATTGAGGATTGAGCATTGAGGATTGAAGATTGATGACTGGGGATTGAGGACTGAAGATTGAGGATTAAGGACTGAAGATTGTGGATTGAGGATCTAGGATCGGAGATTGATTATTGAGGATTGAAGATTGAGGGTTGAGGAATGAGGATTGAGAATTGAGAATTGAGGATGAGGACTGAGAGTTGAGGATTGAGGTTTGAGGAATGAGGTTTGAGGGTTGAGGATTGAGGATTGAGGATTGAGGATTGAGGATTGAGTATTGAAGATTGAGTGTTGATGCCTGAGGATTGAGGATTGAGGAATGAGGATTGAGGATTGAGGATTGAAGTTTGAGTATTTTGGATTGAAGATTGAGGATTGAGGATTGGGGATTGAGGACGGAGGATGAGGACTGACGGTTGAGGATTGAGGTTTGAGGATTGAGGATTAAGGATTGAAGATTGGGGATTGAGGATCTCGGATTGGAGATTGATTATTGAGGATTGAAGATTGAGGATTGAGGATTGAGCATTGAAGATTGAAGATTGAGGACTGGGGATAGAGGATTGAAGATTGAGGATTAAGGATTGAAGATTGGGGATTGAGGATCTAGGATTGGAGATTGATTATTGAGGATTGAAGATTGAGGATTGAGGATTGAGGATTGAAAATTGAGAATTGAGTATGAGGACTGAGGGTTGAGGATTGAGGTTTGAGGAATGAGGATTGAGGGTTGAGGATAGAGGATTGAGGATTGAGGATTGAGGATTGTGTATTGAAGATTGAGTATTGATGCCTGAGGGTTGAGGACTGACGATTGACGATTGAGGATTGAGGATCGAGGATTGAAGATTGAGTATTGAGGATTGAAGATTGAGGATTGACGATTGAGGATTGAGGATGGAGGGTGAGGGCTGAGGGTTGAGGGTTGAGGTTTGAGGACTGAGGACTGAGGATTGAGGACTGAGGATTGAGGATGAGGGCTGAGGGTCGGGGATTAAGGTTTGACGACTGAAGACTGAGGATTGAGGATTGAGAATTGAGGATTGAAATTGAGTATTGAGGATCGAAGATTGAGGATTGAGATTTGATTATTGAATATTGTGGATTGAGTATTGAACCATGCGAATTCAGGATATTCTATTGAGTATTGAGAATTGAGGATTGATGGTTGAGTATTGAGGACTGTTGGCTGAGGGTTGTGTGTTGACTATTGAGGATTGAGGATTGAATATTGAGGATTGAGGATTGAGGTTTGAGGATTGAGGACGAGGACTGACGGTAGAGGATTGAGGTTTGAGGATTGAGGATTGAGGACTGAGGATTGAGGATGAGGGCTGAGGGTCGGGGATTGAGGTTTGACGACTGAGGACTGAGGATTGAGGATTGAGAATTGAGGACTGATGATTGAGGATTGATGATTGATGATTGGGTATTGAGGATTGAAGAATGGGGATTGAGGATTGAGGATTGAGGATTGCGGTTTGAGGACCTGGGATTGGAGATTAATTATTGAGGATTGAAGATTGGGGATTGAGGATTGAGGATTGAGGATCTAGGTTTGGAGATTGATTATTGAGGATTGAGGTTTGAGGTCTGACGACTGAGGATTGAGGATTGAGAATTGAGGATTGAGGATTGAGGATTGAAGATTGAGGATGGGGGACGGAGTGTTGAGGGTTGAGTGATGAGAATTGAAGTTTGTGGATAGAGATTTTAAGATTGCAGATTGAGTATTGAGTATTGCAATGTGTGAATTGATGATATTCGATTGAGGATTGAGAATTGACGACTGATTGTTCAGGACTGAGGTCTGAAGATTGAGGATTGAGGATTGAGGGTTGAGAATTGAGAATTGAGGATGAGGACTGAGGGTTGAGGATTGAGGTTTGAGCAATGAGGATTGAGGATTGAGGATTGAGGATTGGGGATTGAAGATTGAGTATTGAGTATTGAAGATTGAGAATTGAGGATTGAGGATTGAGGATTGAGGATTGAAGATTGAGGATTGAGGATTGAGGATTGAGGATTCAGGATTGAGGATTGAGGATTGAGGATTGAAGATTGAGGATTGATGATTGAGGATTGAAGTTTGAGGATTGAGGATTGAAGATTGCATATTGATCATTGAAGATTGAGGATTGAGGGTTGAGGGTTGTGGATTGAGGACGAGAACTGAGGGTTGAATATTGATGTTTGAGGTCTGAGGATTGAGGATTGAGGATTCAGAATTGAGGATTGAGGATTGAGGATTGAAGATTGAGGATTGGGGATTGAGGATTGACGATTGAGGATTGAGTATTGAGGATTGAGAATTGAGGTTTGAGGATTGAAATTGAGTATTGAGGATTGAAGATTGAGGATTGAGATTTGATTATTGAACATTGTGGATTGAGTATTGAACCATGAGAATTCAGGATATTCTATTGAGTATTGAGAATTGAGGATTGATGGTTGAGTACTGAGGATTGATGGCTGAGGGTCGTGTGTTGAATATTGAGGATCGAGGACTGAGGATTGAGGATAGAGGATTGAGGATTGAAGATTGAGTATTGATGATTGAATATTGAGGATTGAGGATTGAGGTTTGAGGATTGAGGACGAGGACTGACGGTTGAGGATTGAGGTTTGAGGATTGAGGATTGAGGATTGAGGATTGAGGACTGAGGATTGAGGATTGAGGATTGAGCATTGAGGATTGAAGATTGATGACTGGGGATTGAGGATTGAAGATTGAGGATTAAGGATTGAAGATCTGGGTTTGAGGATCTAGGATTGGAGATCGATTATTGAGGATTGAAGATTGAGGATTGAGGATTGAGGATTGAGGATTGAGGATTGAGAATTGAGGATGAGGACTGAGGGTTGAGGATTGAAGTTTAAGGAATGAGGATTGAGGGTCGAGGATTGAGGATTGAGGATTGATCATTGAGGATTGAGGATTGAGGATTATGGATTGAAGATTGGGGATTGTGGATCTAGGATTGGAGGTTGATTATTGAGGATTGAAGACTGAGGATTGAGGATTGAGGATTGAGAATTGAGAATTGAGGATGGGGACTGAGGGTTGAGGATTGAGGATTGAGGATTGAAGACTGAGGATTGAGTATTGAAGATTGAGGAGTGAGGATTGAGGATTGAGGATTGAGGATTGAAGATTGAATATTGATGATTGAAGATTGAGGATTGAGGATTGATGGTTGTGGATTGAGGACGAGAACTGAGGGTTGAATATTGATGTTTGAGGTCTGAGGATTGAGGATTGAGGATTGAGAATTGAGGATTGGGGATTGAGTATTGAAGAATGAGGATTGGCTATTGAGGATTGAAGAATGAGCATTGAGGATTGAAGATTGAGGATTGAGGATTGCAGATTGAGTATTGAGGATTGAGGATTGAGGATTGAGGATTGAGGATTGAGGATTGAGGATCGAGGATTGAGGATTGAGGATTGAAGATTGAGTATTGAGGATTGAAGATTGAGGATTGAGGATTGAGGATTGATGATTGAGGATTGAGGATTGAAGATTGAGGATTGGGGATTGAGGATTGACGATTGAGGATTGAGTATTGAGGATTGAGAATTGAGGATTAAGGATTGAAATTGAGTATTGAGGATTGGAGATTGAGGATTGAGATTTGATTATTGAATATTGTGGGTTGAGTATTGAACCATGAGAATTCAGGATATTCTATTGAGTGTTGAGGATTGAGGATTGATGGTTGAGTATTGAGGATTGATGGCTGAGGGTTGTGTGTTGAATATTGAGGATCGAGGATTGAGGATTGAGGATTGAGGATTGAGGATTGAGGACTGAGGATTGTGGATTGAGGATTGAGCATTGAGGATTGAAGATTGATGACTGGGAATTGAGGATTGAAAATTGATGATTAAGGATTGAAGATTGGGGATTGACGATCTAGGATTGGAGATTGATTATTGAGGATTGAAGATTGAGGATTGAGGATTGAGGATTGAGGATTGAGAATTGAGAATTGAGGATGAGGACTGAGGGTTGAGGATTGAGGTTTGCGGAATGAGGATTGATGGTTGAGGACTGAGGATTGAGGATTGAGGATTGAGGATTGGGGATTGAGGATTGAGGATCGAGGATTGAGTACTGCGGATTGAGGATTGAGGATTGAAGATTGAGGATTGGGGATTGAGTATTGACGATTGAGGATTTAGTATTGAGGATTGAGAATTGAGGATTGAGGATTGAAATTGAGTATTGAGGATTGAGGATTGAAGATTGAGGATTGGGTATCGAGGATTGAGGATTGAGGTTTGAGGATTGAGAATTGAGTAGTGAAGATTGAGTATTGATGCCTGAGGATTGGGGATTGAGGATGGAGTATTGAGGATTGAGGATTGAAGATTGAGTATTGAGGATTGAAGATTGAGGATTGAGGATTGAGGACTGAGGATGGAGGATGAGGGCTGAGGGTTGAGGATTGATGTTTGAGTATTGAATCCTGAGAATTCAGGATATTCTATTGAGTATTGAGAATTGAGGATTGATGGTTGCGTATCGAAGACTGAGGATTGAGGATTGAAGGTTGAGCATTGAGGATTCAGAATTGAGGTGTGAGGACTGAGGATTGAGGATTGAAGATTGAGTATTGACGATTGAAGATTGAGGATTGAGGATTGAGGATTCAGGATGATGTCTGAGGGTTGAGGATTGAGGTTTGAGGACTGAGGACTGAGGATTGAGGACTGAGGATTGAGGCTGAGGGCTGAGTATCGGGAATTGAGGTTTGACGACTGAGGACTGAGCATTGAGGATTGAGAATTGAGGATTGATGATTGAGTATTGAAGATTGAGGATTGGGTATTGAGGATTGAAGAATGAGGACTGAGGATTGAGGATTGAGGATTGAGGATTGAGGATCTAGGATTGGAGATTGATTATTGAGGGTTGAAGATTGAGGATTGAGGATTGAGGGTTGAGGATCTAGGATAGGAGATTGATTATTGAGGATTGAATATTGAGGATTGATGATTGAGGATTGAGAATTGAGAATTGAGGATGAGGACTGAGGGTTGAGGATTGAGGTTTGAGAAATGAGGATTGAGGATTGAGGATTGAGGATTGAGGATTGAGGATTGAGGATTGAGTATTGAAGATTGAGTATTGATCACTGATGATTGATCACTGATGATTGAGGATTGAGGATTGAGGATTGAAGATTGAATGTTGAGGATTGAAGATTGAGGATTGATGACTGAGGTTTGAGGATGGAGGATGAGGACGGACGGTTGAGGATTGAGGTATGAGGATTGAGGATTGAGGATTGAGAACTGAGGATTGAGGATTGAGGATTGAGCATTGAGCATTGGACATTGAGAACTGGGGATTGAGGATTGAAGGTTGAGGATTAAGGATTGAAGATTGGGGATTGAGGATCTAGGATTGGAGATTGATTATTGAGGATTGAAGATTGAGGATTGAGGATTGAGTATTGAGGATTGAGGGTTGAAGATTGAGGATTAAGGATTGAGGATTGAGGATTGAGGATTGAGGATTAAAGATTGAATATTGATGATTGAAGATTGAGGATTGAGGATTGAGGGTTGTGGATTGAGGACGAGTACTGAGGGTGGAATATTGATGTTTGAGGCCTGAGGATTGAGGATTGAGGATTGAGGATTGAGAATTGATGATTCAGGATTGAGGATAGAAGATTGTGGATTGGGTATTGAGGATTGAAGATTGAGGATTCAGGATTGAGGATTGAGGATTGAGGATTGGGGATTGAGGATTGAGGATTGAAGATTGAGTACTGAGGGTTGAACATTGAGGATTGAGGATTGAGGATTGAGGATTGAGGATTGAGCGTTGAAGATTGAGGATTGGGGATCGAGGATTGACGATTGAGGATTGAGGATTGAGAATTGATGATTCAGGATTGAGGATTGAAGATTGTGGATAGGGTATTGAGGATTGAAGATTGAGGATTCAGGATTGAGTATTGAGGATTGAAGGTTGAGTATTGATGATTGAAGATTGAGGATTGAGGATTGAGTGTTGAGGATTGAGGACGAGGACTGACGGTTGAGGATTGAGGATTGAGCATGGAGGATTGAAGATTGAGGACTGGGGATTGGGGATTGAAGATTGAAGATCAAGGATTGAAGATTGGGGATTGAGGATCTAGGATTGGATATTGATTATTGAGGATTGAACATTGAGGATTGAGGATTGAGAATTGAGAATTGAGAATGAGGACTGAGGGTTGAGGATTGAGGATTGAGGATTGAGGCTTGAGGATTGAGGATTGAAGATTGAGGATTGGGTATTGTGGATTGAAGAATGAGGATCGAGTATTGAGGATTGAGGATTGAGGATTCAGGACTGAGGATTGAGGATTGAGGATTGAAGATTGAGGATTGACGATTGAGGATTGAAGTTTGAGGATTGAGGATTGAAGATTGAATATTGATGATTGAAGATTGAGGATTGAGGGTTGAGGTTTGTGGATTGAGGACGAGAACTGAGGGTTGAATATTGATGTTTGAGGTCTGAGGATTGAGGATTGAGGATTGAGGATTGAGGATAAAGATTGAGGATTGAGGATTGAGGATTGAAGATTGAGGATTGGGGATTGAGGATTGACGATTGAGGATTGAGTATGAGAATTGAGGATTGAGGATTGAAATTGAGTATTGAGGATTGGAGATTGAGGATTGAGATTTGATTATTGAATATTGTGGGTTGAGTATTGAACCATGAGAATTCAGGATATTCTATTGAGACTTGAGGATTGAGGATTGATGGTTGAGTATTGAGGATTGATGGCTGAGGGTTGTGTGTTGAATATTGAGGATCGAGGAATGAGGATTGTGGATTGAGGATCTAGGATCGGAGATTGATTATTGAGGATTGAAGATTGAGGGTTGAGGATTGAGGATTGAGAATTGAGAATTGAGGATGAGGACTGAGAGTTGAGGATTGAGGTTTGAGGAATGAGGTTTGAGGGTTGAGGATTGAGGATTGAGGATTGAGGATTGAGGATTGAGTATTGAAGATTGAGTGTTGATGCCTGAGGATTGAGGATTGAGGATTGAGGATTGAGGATTGAGGATTGAAGTTTGAGTATTTTGGATTGAAGATTGAGGATTGAGGATTGAGGATTGAGGACGGAGAATGAGGACTGACGGTTGAGGATTGAGGTTTGAGGATTGAGGATTAAGGATTGAAGATTGGGGATTGAGGATCTCGGATTGGAGATTGATTATTGAGGATTGAAGATTGAGGATTGAGGATTGAGCATTGAAGATTGAAGATTGAGGACTGGGGATAGAGGATTGAAGATTGAGGATTAAGGATTGAAGATTGGGGATTGAGGATCTAGGATTGGAGATTGATTATTGAGGATTGAAGATTGAGGATTGAGGATTGAGGATTGAAAATTGAGAATTGAGTATGAGGACTGAGGGTTGAGGATTGAGGTTTGAGGAATGAGGATTGAGGGTTGAGGATAGAGGATTGAGGATTGAGGATTGTGTATTGAAGATTGAGTATTGATGCCTGAGGGTTGAGGACTGACGATTGAGGATTGAGGATTGAGGATCGAGGATTGAAGATTGAGTATTGAGGATTGAAGATTGAGGATTGAGGATTGAGGATTGAGGATGGAGGGTGAGGGCTGAGGGTTGAGGGTTGAGGTTTGAGGACTGAGGACTGAGGATTGAGGACTGAGGATTGAGGATGAGGGCTGAGGGTCGGGGATTAAGGTTTGACGACTGAAGACTGAGGATTGAGGATTGAGAATTGAGGATTGAAATTGAGTATTGAGGATCGAAGATTGAGGATTGAGATTTGATTATTGAATATTGTGGATTGAGTATAGAACCATGCGAATTCAGGATATTCTATTGAGTATTGAGAATTGAGGATTGATGGTTGAGTATTGAGGACTGTTGGCTGAGGGTTGTGTGTTGACTATTGAGGATTGAGGATTGAATATTGAGGATTGAGGATTGAGGTTTGAGGATTGAGGACGAGGACTGACGGTAGAGGATTGAGGTTTGAGGATTGAGGATTGAGGACTGAGGATTGAGGATGAGGGCTGAGGGTCGGGGATTGAGGTTTGACGACTGAGGACTGAGGATTGAGGATTCAGAATTGAGGACTGATGATTGAGGATTGATGATTGATGATTGGGTATTGAGGATTGAAGAATGGGGATTGAGGATTGAGGATTGAGGATTGCGGTTTGAGGACCTGGGATTGGAGATTAATTATTGACGATTGAAGATTGGGGATTGAGGATTGAGGATTGAGGATCTAGGTTTAGAGATTGATTATTGAGGATTGAGGTTTGAGGTCTGACGACTGAGGATTGAGGATTGAGAATTGAGGATTGAGGATTGAGGATTGAAGATTGAGGATGGGGGACTGAGTGTTGAGGGTTGAGTGATGAGAATTGAAGTTTGTGGATAGAGATTTTAAGATTGCAGATTGAGTATTGAGTATTGCAATGTGTGAATTGATGATATTCGATTGAGGATTGAGAATTGACGACTGATTGTTCAGGACTGAGGTCTGAAGATTGAGGATTGAGGATTGAGGATTGAGAATTGAGAATTGAGGATGAGGACTGAGGGTTGAGGATTGAGGTTTGAGCAATGAGGATTGAGGATTGAGGATTGAGGATTGGGGATTGAAGATTGAGTATTGAGTATTGAAGATTGAGAATTGAGGATTGAGGATTGAGGATTGAGGATTGAAGATTGAGGATTGAGGATTGAGGATTGAGGATTCAGGATTGAGGATTGAGGATTGAGGATTGAAGATTGAGGATTGATGATTGAGGATTGAAGTTTGAGGATTGAGGATTGAAGATTGAATATTGATCATTGAAGATTGAGGATTGAGGGTTGAGGGTTGTGGATTGAGGACGAGAACTGAGGGTTGAATATTGATGTTTGAGGCCTGAGGATTGAGGATTGAGGATTGAGGATTGAGAATTGATGATTCAGGATTGAGGATAGAAGATTGTGGATTGGGTATTGAGGATTGAAGATTGAGGATTCAGGATTGAGGATTGAGGATTGAGGATTGGGGATTGAGGATTGAGGATTGAAGATTGAGTACTGAGGGTTGAACATTGAGGATTGAGGATTGAGGATTGAGGATTGAGGATTGAGCGTTGAAGATTGAGGATTGGGGATCGAGGATTGACGATTGAGGATTGAGGATTGAGAATTGATGATTCAGGATTGAGGATTGAAGATTGTGGATAGGGTATTGAGGATTGAAGATTGAGGATTCAGGATTGAGTATTGAGGATTGAAGGTTGAGTATTGATGATTGAAGATTGAGGATTGAGGATTGAGTGTTGAGGATTGAGGACGAGGACTGACGGTTGAGGATTGAGGATTGAGCATGGAGGATTGAAGATTGAGGACTGGGGATTGGGGATTGAAGATTGAAGATCAAGGATTGAAGATTGGGGATTGAGGATCTAGGATTGGATATTGATTATTGAGGATTGAACATTGAGGATTGAGGATTGAGAATTGAGAATTGAGAATGAGGACTGAGGGTTGAGGATTGAGGATTGAGGATTGAGGCTTGAGGATTGAGGATTGAAGATTGAGGATTGGGTATTGTGGATTGAAGAATGAGGATCGAGTATTGAGGATTGAGGATTGAGGATTCAGGACTGAGGATTGAGGATTGAGGATTGAAGATTGAGGATTGACGATTGAGGATTGAAGTTTGAGGATTGAGGATTGAAGATTGAATATTGATGATTGAAGATTGAGGATTGAGGGTTGAGGTTTGTGGATTGAGGACGAGAACTGAGGGTTGAATATTGATGTTTGAGGTCTGAGGATTGAGGATTGAGGATTGAGAATTGAGGATTGAGGACTGAGGATTGAAGATTGAGGATTGGGGATTGAGGATTGACGATTGAGGATTGAGTATTGAGGATTGAGAATTGAGGTTTGAGGATTGAAATTGAGTATTGAGGATTGAAGATCGAGGATTGAGGTTTGATTATTGAACATTGTGGATTGAGTATTGAACCATGAGAATTCAGGATATTCTATTGAGTATTGAGAATTGAGGATTGATGGTTGAGTATTGAGGATTGATGTCTGAAGGTTGTGTGTTGAATATTGAGGATCGAGGACTGAGGATTGAGGATAGAGGATTGAGGATTGAAGATTGAGTATTGATGATTGAATATTGAGGATTGAGGATTGAGGTTTGAGCATTGAGGACGAGGACTGACGGTTGAGGATTGAGGTTTGAGGATTGAGGATTGAGGATTGAGGATTGAGGACTGAGGATTGAGGATTGAGGATTGAGCATTGAGGATTGAAGATTGATGACTGGGGATTGAGGATTGAAGATTGAGGATTAAGGATTGAAGATCTGGGTTTGAGGATCTAGGATTGGAGATCGATTATTGAGGATTGAAGATTGAGGATTGAGGATTCAGGATTGACGATTGAGGATTGAGAATTGAGGATTGAGGATTGAGGATTGAGGATTGAGGATTGAGAAATGAGAATTGAGGATGAGGACTGAGGGTTGAGGATTGAGGATTGAAGACTGAGGATTGAGGATTGAGGATTGAGGATTGAGGATTGAGGATTGAGGATTGAGGACGAGAACTGAGGGTTGAATATTGATGTTTGAGGTCTGAGGATTGAGGATTGAGGATTGAGGATTGAGGATTGAGGATTGAGGACTGAGGATTGAGGATTGAGGATTGAGCATTGAGGATTGAAGATTGATGACTGGGGATTGAGGATTGAAGATTGAGGATTAAGGATTGAAGATCTGGGTTTGAGGATCTAGGATTGGAGATCGATTATTGAGGATTGAAGATTGAGGATTGAGGATTCAGGATTGACGATTGAGGATTGAGAATTGAGTATTGAAGATTGAGGATTGGCTATTGAGGATTGAAGTATGAGCATTGAGGATTGAAGATTGAGGATTGAGGATTGCAGATTGAGTATTGAGGATTGAGGATTGAGGATTGAGGATTGAGGATTGAGGATTGAGGATTGAGGATTGAAGATTGAGTATTGAGGATTGAAGATTGAGGATTGAGGATAAAGATTGAGGATTGAGGATTGAGGATTGAAGATTGAGGATTGGGGATTGAGGATTGACGATTGAGGATTGAGTATGAGAATTGAGGATTGAGGATTGAAATTGGGTATTGAGGATTGGAGATTGAGGATTGAGATTTGATTATTGAATATTGTGGGTTGAGTATTGAACCATGAGAATTCAGGATATTCTATTGAGTCTTGAGGATTGAGGATTGATGGTTGAGTATTGAGGATTGATGGCTGAGGGTTGTGTGTTGAATATTGAGGATCGAGGAATGAGGATTGTGGATTGAGGATCTAGGATCGGAGATTGATTATTGAGGATTGAAGATTGAGGGTTGAGGATTGAGGATTGAGAATTGAGAATTGAGGATGAGGACTGAGAGTTGAGGATTGAGGTTTGAGGAATGAGGTTTGAGGGTTGAGGATTGAGGATTGAGGATTGAGGATTGAGGATTGAGTATTGAAGATTGAGTGTTGATGCCTGAGGATTGAGGATTGAGGTTTGAGGACTGAGGACTGAGGATTGAGGACTGAGGATTGAGGATGAGGGCTGAGGGTCGGGGATTAAGGTTTGACGACTGAAGACTGAGGATTGAGGATTGAGAATTGAGGATTGAAATTGAGTATTGAGGATCGAAGATTGAGGATTGAGATTTGATTATTGAATATTGTGGATTGAGTATTGAACCATGCGAATTCAGGATATTCTATTGAGTATTGAGAATTGAGGATTGATGGTTGAGTATTGAGGACTGTTGGCTGAGGGTTGTGTGTTGACTATTGAGGATTGAGGATTGAATATTGAGGATTGAGGATTGAGGTTTGAGGATTGAGGACGAGGACTGACGGTAGAGGATTGAGGTTTGAGGATTGAGGATTGAGGACTGAGGATTGAGGATGAGGGCTGAGGGTCGGGGGTGAGGTTTGACGACTGAGGACTGAGGATTGAGGATTGAGAATTGAGGACTGATGATTGAGGATTGAAGATTGATGATTGGGTATTGAGGATTGAAGAATGGGGATTGAGGATTGAGGATTGAGGATTGCGGTTTGAGGACCTGGGATTGGAGATTAATTATTGAGGATTGAAGATTGGGGATTGAGTATTGAGGATTGAGGATCTAGGTTTGGAGATTGATTATTGAGGATTGAGGTTTGAGGTCTGACGACTGAGGATTGAGGATTGAGAATTGAGGATTGAGGATTGAGTATTGAAGATTGAGGATGGGGGACTGAGTGTTGAGGGTTGAGTGATGAGAATTGAAGTTTGTGGATAGAGATTTTAAGATTGCAGATTGAGTATTGAGTATTGCAATGTGTGAATTGATGATATTCGATTGAGGATTGAGAATTGACGACTGATTGTTCAGGACTGAGGTCTGAAGATTGAGGATTGAGGATTGAGGATTGAGAATTGAGAATTGAGGATGAGGACTGAGGGTTGAGGATTGAGGTTTGAGCAATGAGGATTGAGGTTTGAGGATTGAGGATTGGGGATTGAAGATTGAGTATTGAGTATTGAAGATTGAGAATTGAGGATTGAGGGTTGAGGATTGAGGATTGACGATTGAGGATTGAGGATTGAGGATTGAGGATTCAGGATTGAGGATTGAGGATTGAGGATTGAAGATTGAGGATTGATGATTGAGGATTGAAGTTTGAGGTTTGAGGATTGAAGATTGAATATTGATCATTGAAGATTGAGGATTGAGGGTTGAGGGTTGTGGATTGAGGACGAGAACTGAGGGTTGAATATTGATGTTTGAGGTCTGAGGATTGAGGATTGAGGATTCAGAATTGGGGATTGAGGATTGAGGATTGAAGATTGAGGATTGGGGATTGAGGATTGATGATTGAGGATTGAGTATTGAGGATTGACAATTGAGGTTTGAGGATTGAAATTGAGTATTGAGGATTGAAGATTGAGGATTGAGATTTGATTATTGAACATTGTGGATTGAGTATTGAACCATGAGAATTCAGGATATTCTATTGAGTATTGAGAATTGAGGATTGATGGTTGAGTATTGAGGATTGATGGCTGAGGGTTGTGTGTTGAATATTGAGGATCGAGGACTGAGGATTGAGGATAGAGGATTGAGGATTGAAGATTGAGTATTGATGATTGAATATTGAGGATTGAGGATTGAGGTTTGAGGATTGAGGACGAGGACTGACGGTTGAGGATTGAGGTTTGAGGATTGAGGATTGAGGATTGAGGATTGAGGACTGAGGATTGAGGATTGAGGATTGAGCATTGAGGATTGAAGATTGATGACTGGGGATTGAGGATTGAAGATTGAGGATTAAGGATTGAAGATCTGGGTTTGAGGATCTAGGATTGGAGATCGATTATTGAGGATTGAAGATTGAGGATTGAGGATTGAGGATTGAGGATTGAGGATTGAGAATTGAGGATGAGGACTGAGGGTTGAGGATTGAAGTTTAAGGAATGAGGATTGAGGGTCGAGGATTGAGGATTGAGGATTGAGGGTTAAGGATTGAAGATTGGGGATTGTGGATCTAGGATTGGAGGTTCATTATTGAGGATTGAAGATTGAGGATTGAGGATTGAGGATTGAAAATTGAGAATTGAGGATGGGGACTGAGGGTTGAGGATTGAGGTTTGAGGAATGAGGATTGAGGATTGAGGATTGAGGATTGGGGATTGAAGATTAAGTATTGAGGATTGAAGATTGAGAATTGAGGATTGAGGATTGAGGATTGAGGATTGAGGATTGAGGATTGAGAATTGAGAATTGAGGATGAGGAGTGAGGGTTGAGGATTGAGGTTTGAGGAATGAGGATTGAGGATTGAGGGTTGAGGATTGAGTATTGAAGATTGAGGATTGATGGTTGAGGATTGAGGATTGAGGATCGAGCATTGAGGATTGAATATTGAGGATTGAGGATTGAGAATTGAGGATTGAGTATTGAGGATTGATAATTAAGGATTGAAGATTGGGGGTTGAGGATCTATGATTGGAGATTGATTATTGAAGATTGAAGATTGAGAATTGAGGGTTGAGGATTGAGGATTGAGGATTGAAGACTGAGGATTGAGTATTGAAGATTGAGGAGTGAGGATTGAGGATTGAGGATTGAGGATTGAAGATTGAATATTGATGATTGAAGATTGAGGATTGAGGATTGATGGTTGTGGATTGAGGACGAGAACTGAGGGTTGAATATTGATGTTTGAGGTCTGAGGATTGAGGACTGAGGATTGAGAATTGAGGATTGGGGATTGAGTATTGAAGAATGAGGATTGGCTATTGAGGATTGAAGAATGAGCATTGAGGATTGAAGATTGAGGATTGAGGATTGCAGATTGAGTATTGAGGATTGAGGATTGAGGATTGAGGATTGAGGATTGAGGATTGAGGATTGAGGATTGAGGATTGAGGATTGAAGATTGAGTATTGAGGATTGAAGATTGAGGATTGAGGATTGAGGATTGATGATTGAGGATTGAGGATTGAAGATTGAGGATTGGGGATTGAGGATTGACGATTGAGGATTGAGTATTGAGGATTGAGAATTGAGGATTAAGGATTGAAATTGAGTATTGAGGATTGGAGATTGAGGATTGAGATTTGATTATTGAATATTGTGGGTTGAGTATTGAACCATGAGAATTCAGGATATTCTATTGAGTGTTGAGGATTGAGGATTGATGGTTGAGTATTGAGGATTGATGGCTGAGGGTTGTGTGTTGAATATTGAGGATCGAGGATTGAGGATTGAGGATTGAGCATTGAGGATTGAAGATTGATGACTGGGGATTGAGGACTGAAGATTGAGGATTAAGGACTGAAGATTGTGGATTGAGGATCTAGGATCGGAGATTGATTATTGAGGATTGAAGATTGAGGGTTGAGGAATGAGGATTGAGAATTGAGAATTGAGGATGAGGACTGAGAGTTGAGGATTGAGGTTTGAGGAATGAGGTTTGAGGGTTGAGGATTGAGGATTGAGGATTGAGGATTGAGGATTGAGTATTGAAGATTGAGTGTTGATGCCTGAGGATTGAGGATTGAGGATTGAGGATTGAGGATTGAGGATTGAAGTTTGAGTATTTTGGATTGAAGATTGAGGATTGAGGATTGGGGATTGAGGACGGAGGATGAGGACTGACGGTTGAGGATTGAGGTTTGAGGATTGAGGATTAAGGATTGAAGATTGGGGATTGAGGATCTCGGATTGGAGATTGATTATTGAGGATTGAAGATTGAGGATTGAGGATTGAGCATTGAAGATTGAAGATTGAGGACTGGGGATAGAGGATTGAAGATTGAGGATTAAGGATTGAAGATTGGGGATTGAGGATCTAGGATTGGAGATTGATTATTGAGGATTGAAGATTGAGGATTGAGGATTGAGGATTGAAAATTGAGAATTGAGTATGAGGACTGAGGGTTGAGGATTGAGGTTTGAGGAATGAGGATTGAGGGTTGAGGATAGAGGATTGAGGATTGAGGATTGAGGATTGTGTATTGAAGATTGAGTATTGATGCCTGAGGGTTGAGGACTGACGATTGACGATTGAGGATTGAGGATCGAGGATTGAAGATTGAGTATTGAGGATTGAAGATTGAGGATTGACGATTGAGGATTGAGGATTGAGGATGGAGGGTGAGGGCTGAGGGCTGAGGGTTGAGGGTTGAGGTTTGAGGACTGAGGACTGAGGATTGAGGACTGAGGATTGAGGATGAGGGCTGAGGGTCGGGGATTAAGGTTTGACGACTGAAGACTGAGGATTGAGGATTGAGAATTGAGGATTGAAATTGAGTATTGAGGATCGAAGATTGAGGATTGAGATTTGATTATTGAATATTGTGGATTGAGTATTGAACCATGCGAATTCAGGATATTCTATTGAGTATTGAGAATTGAGGATTGATGGTTGAGAATTGAGGACTGTTGGCTGAGGGTTGTGTGTTGACTATTGAGGATTGAGGATTGAATATTGAGGATTGAGGATTGAGGTTTGAGGATTGAGGACGAGGACTGACGGTAGAGGATTGAGGTTTGAGGATTGTGGATTGAGGACTGAGGATTGAGGATGAGGGCTGAGGGTCGGGGATTGAGGTTTGACGACTGAGGACTGAGGATTGAGGATTGAGAATTGAGGACTGATGATTGAGGATTGAAGATTGATGATTGGGTATTGAGGATTGAAGAATGGGGATTGAGGATTGAGGATTGAGGATTGCGGTTTGAGGACCTGGGATTGGAGATTAATTATTGAGGATTGAAGATTGGGGTTTGAGGATTGAGGATTGAGGATCTAGGTTTGGAGATTGATTATTGAGGATTGAGGTTTGAGGTCTGACGACTGAGGATTGAGGATTGAGAATTGAGGATTGAGGATTGAGGATTGAAGATTGAGGATGGGGGACTGAGTGTTGAGGGTTGAGTGATGAGAATTGAAGTTTGTGGATACAGATTTTAAGATTGCAGATTGAGTATTGAGTATTGCAATGTGTGAATTGATGATACTCGATTGAGGATTGAGAATTGACGACCGATTGTTCAGGACTGAGGTCTGAAGATTGAGGATTGAGGATTGAGGATTGAGAATTGAGAATTGAGGATGAGGACTGAGGGTTGAGGATTGAGGTTTGAGCAATGAGGATTGAGGAGTGAGGATTGAGGATTGGGGATTGAAGATTGAGTATTGAGTATTGAAGATTGACAATTGAGGATTGAGGATTGAGGATTGAGGATTGAAGATTGAGGATTGAGGATTGAGGATTGAGGATTCAGGATTGAGGATTGAGGATTGAGGATTGAAGATTGAGGATTGATGATTGAGGATTGAAGTTTGAGGATTGAGGATTGAAGATTGAATATTGATCATTGAAGATTGAGGATTGAGGGTTGAGGGTTGTGGATTGAGGACGAGAACTGAGGGTTGAATATTGATGTTTGAGGTCCGAGGATTGAGGATTGAGGATTCAGAATTGAGGATTGAGGATTGAGGATTGAAGATTGAGGATTGGGTATTGAGGATTGACGATTGAGGATTGAGTATTGAGGATTGAGAATTGAGGTTTGAGGATTGAAATTGAGTATTGAGGATTGAAGATTGAGGATTGAGATTTGATTATTGAGCATTGTGGATTGAGTATTGAACCATGAGAATTCAGGATATTCTATTGAGTATTGAGAATTGAGGATTGATGGTTGAGTATTGAGGATTGATGGCTGAGGGTTGTGTGTTGAATATTGAGGATCGAGGACTGAGGATTGAGGATAGAGGATTGAGGATTGAAGATTGAGTATTGATGATTGAATATTGAGGATTGAGGATTGAGGTTTGAGGATTGAGGACGAGGACTGACGGTTGAGGATTGAGGTTTGAGGATTGAGGATTGAGGATTGAGGATTGAGGACTGAGGATTGAGGATTGAGGATTGAGCATTGAGGATTGAAGATTGATGACTGGGGATTGAGGATTGAAGATTGAGGATTAAGGATTGAAGATCTGGGTTTGAGGATCTAGGATTGGAGATCGATTATTGAGGATTGAAGATTGAGGATTGATGATTGAGGATTGAGGATTGAGGATTGAGAATTGAGGATGAGGACTGAGGGTTGAGGATTGAAGTTTAAGGAATGAGGATTGAGGGTCGAGGATTGAGGATTGAGGATTGATCATTGAGGATTGAGGATTGAGGATTAAGGATTGAAGATTGGGGATTGTGGATCTAGGATTGGAGGTTGATTATTGAGGATTGAAGATTGAGGATTGAGGATTGAGGATTGAGAATTGAGAATTGAGGATGGGGACTGAGGGTTGAGGATTGAGGTTTGAGGAATGAGGATTGAGGATTGAGGATTGAGGATTGGGGATTGAAGATTAGGTATTGAGGATTGAAGATTGAGAATTGAGGATTGAGGATTGAGGATTGAGGATTGAGGATTGAGAATTGAGAATTGAGGATGAGGAGTGAGGGTTGAGGATTGAGGTTTGAGGAATGAGGATTGAGGATTGAGGGTTGAGGATTGAGTATTGAAGATTGAGGATTGATGGTTGAGGATTGAGGATTGAGGATCGAGCATTGAGGATTGAATATTGAGGATTGAGGATTGAGAATTGAGGATTGAGTATTGAGGATTGAGGATTAAGGATTGAAGATTGGGGGTTGAGGATCTATGATTGGAGATTGATTATTGAAGATTGAAGATTGAGAATTGAGGGTTGAGGATTGAGGATTGAGGATTGAAGACTGAGGATTGAGTATTGAAGATTGAGGAGTGAGGATTGAGGATTGAGGATTGAGGATTGAAGATTGAATATTGATGATTGAAGATTGAGGATTGAGGATTGATGGTTGTGGATTGAGGACGAGAACTGAGGGTTGAATATTGATGTTTGAGGTCTGAGGATTGAGGATTGAGGATTGAGAATTGAGGTTTGGGGATTGAGTATTGAAGAATGAGGATTGGCTATTGAGTATTGAAGAATGAGCATTGAGGATTGAAGATTGAGGATTGAGGATTGCAGATTGAGTATTGAGGATTGAGGATTGAGGATTGAGGATTGAGGATTGAGGATTGAGGATTGAGGATTGAGGATTGAGGATTGAAGATTGAGGATTGGAGATTGAGGATTGACGATTGAGGATTGAGTATTGAGGATTGAGAATTGAGGATTAAGGATTGAAATTGAGTATTGAGTATTGGAGATTGAGGATTGAGATTTGATTATTGAATATTGTGGGTTGAGTATTGAACCATGAGAATTCAGGATATGCTATTGAGTGTTGAGGATTGAGGATTGATGGTTGAGTATTGAGGATTGAGGATTGAGGATTGAGGATTGAGGATTGAGGATTGAGGATTGAGGTTTGAAGATTGAGTATTGAGGATTGAAGATTGAGGATTGAGGATTGAGGATTGAGGATTGAGGATTGAGTATTGAAGATTGAGTGTTGATGCCTGAGGATTGAGGATTGAGGATTGAGGATTGAGGGTTGAGGATTGAAGATTGAGTATTGGGGATTGAAGATTGAGGATTGATGATTGAGGGTTGAGGACGGAGGATGAGGACTGACGGTTGAGGATTGAGGACGGAGGATGAGGACTGACGGTTGAGGATTGAGGTTTGAGGATTGAGGATTGAGGATTGAGGACTGAGGATTAAGGATTGAGGACTGAGCATTGAAGATTGAAGATTGAGGACTGGGGATTGAGGATTGAAGATTGAGGATTAAGGATTGAAGATTGGGGATTGAGGATCTAGGATTGGAGATTGATTATTGAGGATTGAAGATTGAGGATTGAGGATTGAGGATTGAAAATTGAGAATTGAGTATGAGGACTGAGGGTTGAGGATTGAGGTTTGAGGATTGAGGATTGAGGATTGAGGACTGAGGATTGAGGATTGAGGATTGAGCATTGAAGATTGAAGATTGAGGACTGGGGATTGAGGATTGAAGATTGAGGATTAAGGATTGGAGATTGGGGATTGAGGATCTAGGATTGGAGATTGATTATTGAGGATTGAGGATTGAGGATTGAGGATTGAGGATTGAAGATTGAGTATTGAGGATTGAAGATTGAGGATTGAGGATTGAGGATTGATGATTGAGGATTGAGGATTGAAGATTGAGGATTGGGGATTGAGGATTGACGATTGAGGATTGAGTATTGAGGATTGAGAATTGAGGATTAAGGATTGAAATTGAGTATTGAGGATTGGAGATTGAGGATTGAGATTTGATTATTGAATATTGTGGGTTGAGTATTGAACCATGAGAATTCAGGATATTCTATTGAGTGTTGAGGATTGAGGATTGATGGTTGAGTATTGAGGATTTATGGCTGAGGGTTGTGTGTTGAATATTGAGGATCGAGGATTGAGGATTGAGGATTGAGCATTGAGGATTGAAGATTGATGACTGGGGATTGAGGATTGAAGATTGAGTATTAAGGACTGAAGATTGTGGATTGAGGATCTAGGATCGGAGATTGATTATTGAGGATTGAAGATTGAGGATTGAGGATTGAGGATTGAGAATTGAGAATTGAGGATGAGGACTGAGAGTTGAGGACTGAGGTTTGAGGAATGAGGTTTGAGGGTTGAGGATTGAGGATTGAGGATTGAGGATTGAGGATTGAGTATAGAAGATTGAGTGTTGATGCCTGAGGATTGAGGATTGAGGATTGAGGATTGAGGGTTGAGGATTGAAGATTGAGTATTGGGGATTGAAGATTGAGGATTGATGATTGAGGATTGAGGACGGGGGATGAGGACTGACGGTTGAGGATTGAGGTTTGAGGATTGAGGATTGAGGATTGATGCCTGAGGGTTGAGGACTGAGGATTGAGGATTGAGGATTGAGGATCGAGGATTGAAGATTGAGTATTGAGGATTGAAGATTGAGGATTGAGGATTGAGGATTGAGGATGGAGGATGAGGGCTGAGGGTTGAGGGTTGAGGATTGAGGACGAGGACTGACGGTTGAGGATTGAGGTTTGAGGATTGAGGATTGAGGATTGAGGATTGAGGACTGAGGATTGAGGATTGAGGTTTGAACATTGAGGATTGAAGATTGATGACTGGGGATTGAGGATTGAAGATTGAGGATTAAGGATTGAAGATCTGGGTTTGAGGATCTAGGATTGGAGATCGATTATTGAGGATTGAAGATTGAGGATTGAGGATTGAGGATTGAGTATTGAGGATTGAGAATTGAGGATGAGGACTGAGGGTTGAGGATTGAGGTTTGAGGAATGAGGATTGAGGGTCGAGGATTGAGGATTGAGGATTGATCATTGAGGATTGAGGATTGAGGATTAAGGATTGATGATTGGGGATTGAGGATCTAGGATTGGAGGTTGATTATTGAGGATTGAAGATTGAGGATTGAGGATTGAGGATTGAGAATTGAGAATTGAGGATGGGGACTGAGGGTTGAGGATTGAGGTTTGAGGAATGAGGATTGAGGATTGAGGATTGGGGATTGGGGTTTGAAGATTGAGTATTGAGGATTGAAGATTGAGAATTGAGGATTGAGGATTGAGGGTTGAGGATTGAGGATTGAGAATTGTGAATTGAGGATGAGGACTGAGGGTTGAGGATTGAGGTTTGAGGAATGAGGATTGAGGATTGAGGGTTGAGGATTGAGTATTGAAGATTGAGGATTGATGGTTGAGGATTGAGGATTGAGGATCGAGCATTGAGGATTGAATATTGAGGATTGAGGATTGAGGATTGAGGATTGAGTATTGAGGATTGAGGATTAAGGATTGAAGATTGGGGGTTGAGGATCTATGATTGGAGATTGATTATTGAAGATTGAAGATTGAGAATTGAGGGTTGAGGATTGAGGATTGAGGATTGAAGACTGAGGATTGAGGATTGAGGATTGAGGATTGAGGATTGAGGATTGAGGATTGAGGATTGAGGATTGAGGAATGAGGATTGAGGGTCGAGGATTGAGGATTGAGGATTGATCATTGAGGATTGAGGATTGAGGATTAAGGATTGAAGATTGGGGATTGAGGATCTAGGATTGGAGGTTGATTATTGAGGATTGAAGATTGAGGATTGAGGATTGAGGATTGAGAATTGAGAATTGAGGATGGGGACTGAGGGTTGAGGATTGAGGTTTGAGGAATGAGGATTGAGGATTGAGGATTGAGGATTGGGGATTGAAGATTGAGTATTGAGGATTGAAGATTGAGAATTGAGGATTGAGGATTGAGGATTGAGGATTGAGGATTGAGGATTGAGGATTGAGGATTGAGAATTGAGAATTGAGGATGAGGACTGAGGGTTGAGGATTGAGTTTTGAGCAATGAGGATTGAGGATTGAGGATTGAGGATTGGGGATTGATGATTGAGTATTGAGTATTGAAGATTGAGAATTGAGGATTGAGGATTGAGGATTGAGGATTGAACATTGAGGATTGAGGATTGAGGATTGAGGATTCAGGATTGAGGATTGAGGATTGAGGATTGAAGATTGAGGATTGATGATTGAGGATTGAAGTTTGAGGATTGAGGATTGAAGATTGAATATTGATGATTGAAGATTGAGGATTGAGGGTTGAGGGTTGTGGATTGAGGATTGAGGATTCAGGATTGAGGATTGAAGACTGAGGATTGAGGATTGAGGATTGAGGATTGAGGATTGAGGATTGAGGATTGAGGATTGAGGACGAGAACTGAGGGTTGAATATTGATGTTTGAGGTCTGAGGATTGAGGATTGAGGATTGAGAATTGAGGATTGGGGATTGAGTATTGAAGATTGAGGATTGGCTATTGAGGATTGAAGTATGAGCATTGAGGATTGAAGATTGAGGATTGAGGATTGCAGATTGAGTATTGAGGATTGAGGATTGAGGATTGAGGATTGAGGATTGAGGATTGAGGATTGAGGATTGAAGATTGAGTATTAAGGATTGAAGATTGAGGATTGAGGATAAAGATTGAGAATTGAGGATTGAGGATTGAAGATTGAGGATTGGGTATTGAGGATTGACGATTGAGGATTGAGTATGAGAATTGAGGATTGAGGATTGAGGATTGAAATTGAGTATTGAGGATTGGAGATTGAGGATTGAGATTTGATTATTGAATATTGTGGGTTGAGTATTGAACCATGAGAATTCAGGATATTCTATTGAGTCTTGAGGATTGAGGATTGATGGTTGAGTATTGAGGATTGATGGCTGAGGGTTGTGTGTTGAATATTGAGGATCGAGGAATGAGGATTGTGGATTGAGGATCTAGGATCGGAGATTGATTATTGAGGATTGAAGATTGAGGGTTGAGGATTGAGGATTGAGAATTGAGAATTGAGGATGAGGACTGAGAGTTGAGGATTGAGGTTTGAGGAATGAGGTTTGAGGGTTGAGGATTGAGGATTGAGGATTGAGGATTGAGGATTGAGGATTGAGTATTGAAGATTGAGTGTTGATGCCTGAGGATTGAGGATTGAGGATTGAGGATTGAGGATTGAGGATTGAAGTTTGAGTATTTTGGATTGAAGATTGAGGATTGAGGATTGAGGATTGAGGACGGAGGATGAGGACTGACGGTTGAGGATTGAGGTTTGAGGATTGAGGATTAAGGATTGAAGATTGGGGATTGAGGATCTCGGATTGGAGATTGATTATTGAGGATTGAAGATTGAGGATTGAGGATTGAGCATTGAAGATTGAAGATTGAGGACTGGGGATAGAGGATTGAAGATTGAGGATTAAGGATTGAAGATTGGGGATTGAGGATCTAGGATTGGAGATTGATTATTGAGGATTGAAGATTGAGGATTGAGGATTGAGGATTGAAAATTGAGAATTGAGTATGAGGACAGAGGGTTGAGGATTGAGGTTTGAGGAATGAGGATTGAGGGTTGAGGATAGAGGATTGAGGATTGAGGATTGAGGATTGTGTATTGAAGATTGAGTATTGATGCCTGAGGGTTGAGGACTGACGATTGAGGATTGAGGATTGAGGATCGAGGATTGAAGATTGAGTATTGAGGATTGAAGATTGAGGATTGAGGATTGAGGATTGAGGATGGAGGGTGAGGGCTGAGGGTTGAGGGTTGAGGTTTGAGGACTGAGGACTGAGGATTGAGGACTGAGGATTGAGGATGAGGGCTGAGGGTCGGGGATTAAGGTTTGACGACTGAAGACTGAGGATTGAGGATTGAGAATTGAGGATTGAAATTGAGTATTGAGGATCGAAGATTGAGGATTGAGATTTGATTATTGAATATTGTGGATTGAGTATTGAACCATGCGAATTCAGGATATTCTATTGAGTATTGAGAATTGAGGATAGATGGTTGAGTATTGAGGACTGTTGGCTGAGGGTTGTGTGTTGACTATTGAGGATTGAGGATTGAATATTGAGGATTGAGGATTGAGGTTTGAGGATTGAGGACGAGGACTGACGGTAGAGGATTGAGGTTTGAGGATTGAGGATTGAGGACTGAGGATTGAGGATGAGGGCTGAGGGTCGGGGATTGAGGTTTGACGACTGAGGACTGAGGATTGAGGATTGAGAATTGAGGACTGATGATTGAGGATTGATGATAGATGATTGGGTATTGAGGATTGAAGAATGGGGATTGAGGATTGAGGATTGAGGATTGCGGTTTGAGGACCTGGGATTGGAGATTAATTATTGAGGATTGAAGATTGGGGATTGAGGATTGAGGATTGAGGATCTAGGTTTGGAGATTGATTATTGAGGATTGAGGTTTGAGGTCTGACGACTGAGGATTGAGGATTGAGAATTGAGGATAGAGGATTGAGGATTGAAGATTGAGGATGGGGGACGGAGTGTTGAGGGTTGAGTGATGAGAATTGAAGTTTGTGGATAGAGATTTTAAGATTGCAGATTGAGTATTGAGTATTGCAATGTGTGAATTGATGATATTCGATTGAGGATTGAGAATTGACGACTGATTGTTCAGGACTGAGGTCTGATGATTGAGGATTGAGGATTGAGGATTGAGGATTGAGAATTGAGGATTGGGGATTGAGTATTGAAGATTGAGGATTGGCTATTGAGGATTGAAGTATGAGCATTGAGGATTGAAGATTGAGGATTGAGGATTGCAGATTGAGTATTGAGGATTGAGGATTGAGGATTGAGGATTGAGGATTGAGGATTGAGGATTGAGGATTGAAGATTGAGTATTGAGGATTGAAGATTGAGGATTGAGGATAAAGATTGAGGATTGAGGATTGAGGATTGAAGATTGAGGATTGGGGATTGAGGATTGACGATGGAGGATTGAGTATGAGAATTGAGGATTGAGGATTGAAATTGAGTATTGAGGATTGGAGATTGAGGATTGAGATTTGATTATTGAATATTGTGGGTTGAGTATTGAACCATGAGAATTCAGGATATTCTATTGAGTCTTGAGGATTGAGGATTGATGGTTGAGTATTGAGGATTGATGGCTGAGGGTTGTGTGTTGAATATTGAGGATCGAGGAATGAGGATTGTGGATTGAGGATCTAGGATCGGAGATTGATTATTGAGGATTGAAGATTGAGGGTTGAGGATTGAGGATTGAGAATTGAGAATTGAGGATGAGGACTGAGAGTTGAGGATTGAGGTTTGAGGAATGAGGTTTGAGGGTTGAGGATTGAGGATTGAGGATTGAGGATTGAGGATTGAGTATTGAAGATTGAGTGTTGATGCCTGAGGATTGAGGATTGAGGATTGAGGATTGAGGATTGAGGATTGAAGTTTGAGTATTTTGGATTGAAGATTGAGGATTGAGGATTGAGGTTTGAGGACGGAGGATGAGGACTGACGGTTGAGGATTGAGGTTTGAGGATTGAGGATTAAGGATTGAAGATTGGGGATTGAGGATCTCGGATTGGAGATTGATTATTGAGGATTGAAGATTGAGGATTGAGGATTGAGCATTGAAGATTGAAGATTGAGGGCTGGGGATAGAGGATTGAAGATTGAGGATTAAGGATTGAAGATTGGGGATTGAGGATCTAGGATTGGAGATTGATTATTGAGGATTGAAGATTGAGGATTGAGGATTGAGGATTGAAAATTGAGAATTGAGTATGAGGACTGAGGGTTGAGGATTGAGGTTTGAGGAATGAGGATTGAGGGTTGAGGATAGAGGATTGAGGATTGAGGATTGAGGATTGTGTATTGAAGATTGAGTATTGATGCCTGAGGGTTGAGAACTGACGATTGAGGATTGAGGATTGAGGATCGAGGATTGAAGATTGAGTATTGAGGATTGAAGATTGAGGATTGAGGATTGAGGATTGAGGATGGAGGGTGAGGGCTGAGGGTTGAGGGTTGAGGTTTGAGGACTGAGGACTGAGGATTGAGGACTGAGGATTGAGGATGAGGGCTGAGGGTCGGGGATTAAGGTTTGACGACTGAAGACTGAGGATTGAGGATTGAGAATTGAGGATTGAAATTGAGTATTGAGGATCGAAGATTGAGGATTGAGATTTGATTATTGAATATTGTGGATTGAGTATTGAACCATGCGAATTCAGGATATTCTATTGAGTATTGAGAATTGAGGATTGATGGTTGAGTATTGAGGACAGTTGGCTGAGGGTTGTGTGTTGACTATTGAGGATTGAGGATTGAATATTGAGGATTGAGGATTGAGGTTTGAGGATTGAGGACGTGGACTGACGGTAGAGGATTGAGGTTTGAGGATTGAGGATTGAGGACTGAGGATTGAGGATGAGGGCTGAGGGTCGGGGATTGAGGTTTGACGACTGAGGACTGAGGATTGAGGATTGAGAATTGAGGACTGATGATTGAGGATTGATGATTGATGATTGGGTATTGAGGATTGAGGATTGAGGATTGCGGTTTGAGGACCTGGGATTGGAGATTAATTATTGACGATTGAAGATTGGGGATTGAGGATTGAGGATTGAGGATCTAGGTTTGGAGATTGATTATTGAGGATTGAGGTTTGAGGTCTGACGACTGAGGATTGAGGATTGAGAATTGAGGATTGAGGATTGAGGATTGAAGATTGAGGATGGGGGACTGAGTGTTGAGGGTTGAGTGATGAGAATTGAAGTTTGTGGATAGAGATTTTAAGATTGCAGATTGAGTATTGAGTATTGCAATGTGTGAATTGATGATATTCGATTGAGGATTGAGAATTGACGACTGATTGTTCAGGACTGAGGTCTGAAGATTGAGGATTGAGGATTGAGGATTGAGAATTGAGAATTGAGGATGAGGACTGAGGGTTGAGGATTGAGGTTTGAGCAATGAGGATTGAGGATTGAGGATTGAGGATTGGGGATTGAAGATTGAGTATTGAGTATTGAAGATTGAGAATTGAGGATTGAGGATTGAGGATTGAGGATTGAAGATTGAGGATTGAGGATTGAGGATTGAGGATTCAGGATTGAGGATTGAGGATTGAGGATTGAAGATTGAGGATTGATGATTGAGGATTGAAGTTTGAGGATTGAGGATTGAAGATTGAATATTGATCATTGAAGATTGAGGATTGAGGGTTGAGGGTTGTGGATTGAGGACGAGAACTGAGGGTTGAATATTGATGTTTGAGGTCTGAGGATTGAGGATTGAGGATTCAGAATTGAGGATTGAGGATTGAGGATTGAAGATTGAGGATTGGGGATTGAGGATTGACGATTGAGGATTGAGTATTGAGGATTGAGAATTGAGGTTTGAGGATTGAAGTTGAGTATTGAGGATTGAAGATTGAGGATTGAGATTTGATTATTGAACATTGTGGATTGAGTATTGAACCATGAGAGTTCAGGATATTCTATTGAGTATTGAGAATTGAGGATTGATGGTTGAGTACTGAGGATTGATGGCTGAGGGTCGTGTGTTGAATATTGAGGATCGAGGACTGAGGATTGAGGATAGAGGATTCAGGATTGAAGATTGAGTATTGATGATTGAATATTGAGGATTGAGGATTGAGGTTTGAGGATTGAGGACGAGGACTGACGGTTGAGGATTGAGGTTTGAGGATTGAGGATTGAGGATTGAGGATTGAGGACTGAGGATTGAGGATTGAGGATTGAGCATTGAGGATTGAAGATTGATGACTGGGGATTGAGGATTGAAGATTGAGGATTAAGGATTGAAGATCTGGGTTTGAGGATCTAGGATTGGAGATCGATTATTGAGGATTGAAGATTGAGGATTGAGGATTGAGGATTGAGGATTGAGGATTGAGAATTGAGGATGAGGACTGAGGGTTGAGGATTGAAGTTTAAGGAATGAGAATTGAGGGTCGAGGATTGAGGATTGAGGATTGATCATTGAGGATTGAGGATTGAGGATTAAGGATTGAAGATTGGGGATTGTGGATCTAGGATTGGAGGTTGATTATTGAGGATTGAAGACTGAGGATTGAGGATTGAGGATTGAGAATTGAGAATTGAGGATGGGGACTGAGGGTTGAGGATTGAGGTTTGAGGAATGAGGATTGAGGATTGAGGATTGAGGATTGGGGACTGAAGATTGAGTATTGAGGATTGAAGATTGAGAATTGAGGATTGAGGATTGAGGATTGAGGATTGAGGATTGAGAATTGAGAATTGAGGATGAGGAGTGAGGGTTGAGGATTGAGGTTTGAGGAATGAGGATTGAGGATTGAGGGTTGAGGATTGAGTATTGAAGATTGAGGATTGATGGTTGAGGATTGAGGATTGAGGATCGAGCATTGAGGATTGAATATTGAGGATTGAGGATTGTGAATTGAGGATTGAGTATTGAGGATTGAGGGTTAAGGATTGAAGATTGGGGGTTGAGGATCTATGATTGGAGATTGATTATTGAAGATTGAGGAGTGAGGATTGAGGATTGAGGATTGAGGATTGAAGATTGAATATTCATGATTGAAGATTGAGGATTGAGGATTGATGGTTGTGGATTGAGGACGAGAACTGAGGGTTGAATATTGATGTTTGAGGTCTGAGGATTGAGGATTGAGGATTGAGAATTGAGGATTGGGGATTGAGTATTGAAGAATGAGGATTGGCTATTGAGGATTGAAGAATGAGCATTGAGGATTGAAGATTGAGGATTGAGGATTGCAGATTGAGTATTGAGGATTGAGGATTGAGGATTGAGGATTGAGGATTGAGGATTGAGGATTGAGGATTGAGGATTGAGGATTGAAGATTGAGTATTGAGGATTGAAGATTGAGGATTGAGGATTGAGGATTGATGATTGAGGATTGATTATTGAATATTGTGGGTTGAGTATTGAACCATGAGAATTCAGGATATTCTATTGAGTGTTGAGGATTGAGGATTGATGGTTGAGTATTGAGGATTGATGGCTGAGGGTTGTGTGTTGAATATTGAGGATCGAGGATTGAGGATTGAGGATTGAGCATTGAGGATTGAAGATTGATGACTGGGGATTAAGGACTGAAGATTGAGGATTAAGGACTGAAGATTGTGGATTGAGGATCTAGGATCGGAGATTGATTATTGAGGATTGAAGATTGTGGATTGGGTATTGAGGATTGAAGATTGAGGATTCAGGATTGAGGATTCAGGATTGAGGATTGGGGATTGAGGATTGAGGATTGAAGATTGAGTACTGAGGGTTGAACATTGAGGATTGAGGATTGAGGATTGAGGATTGAGGATTGAGCATTGAAGATTGAGGGTTGGGGATCGAGGATTGACGATTGAGTATTGAGGATTGAGAATTGATGATTCAGGATTGAGGATTGAAGATTGTGGATAGGGTATTGAGGATTGAAGATTGAGGATTCAGGATTGAGTATTGATAATTGAAGGTTGAGTATTGATGATTGAAGATTGAGGATTGAGGATTGAGTGTTGAGGATTGAGGACGAGGACTGACGGTTGAGGATTGAGGATTGAGCATTGAGGATTGAAGATTGAGGACTGGGGATTGGGGATTGAAGATTGAAGATCAAGGATTGAAGATTGGGGATTGAGGATCTAGGATTGGATATTGATTATTGAGGATTGAACATTGAGGATTGAGGATTGAGAATTGAGAATTGAGAATGAGGACTGAGGGTTGAGGATTGAGGATTGAGGATTGAGGCTTGAGGATTGAGGATTGAAGATTGAGGATTGGGTATTGTGGATTGAAGAATGAGGATCGAGTATTGAGGATTGATGATTGAGGATTCAGGACTGAGGATTGAGGATTGAGGATTGAAGATTGAGGATTGATGATTGAGGATTGAAGTTTGAGGATTGAGGATTGAAGATTGAATATTGATGATTGAAGATTGAGGATTGAGGGTTGAGGTTTGTGGATTGAGGACGAGAACTGAGGGTTGAATATTGATGTTTGAGGTCTGAGGATTGAGGATTGAGGATTGAGAATTGAGGATTGAGGACTGAGGATTGAAGATTGAGGATTGGGGATTGAGGATTGACGATTGAGGATTGAGTATTGAGGATTGAGAATTGAGGTTTGAGGATTGAAATTGAGTATTGAGGATTGAAGATCGAGGATTGAGATTTGATTATTGAACATTGTGGATTGAGTATTGAACCATGAGAATTCAGGATATTCTATTGAGTATTGAGAATTGAGGATTGATGGTTGAGTATTGAGGATTGATGTCGGAGGGTTGTGTGTTGAATATTGAGGATCGAGGACTGAGGATTGAGGATAGAGGATTGAGGATTGAAGATTGAGTATTGATGATTGAATATTGAGGATTGAGGATTGAGGTTTGAGCATTGAGGACGAGGACTGACGGTTGAGGATTGAGGTTTGAGGATTGAGGATTGAGGATTGAGGATTGAGGACTGAGGATTGAGGATGGAGGATTGAGCATTGAGGATTGAAGATTGATGACTGGGGATTGAGGATTGAAGATTGAGGATTAAGGATTGAAGATCTGGGTTTGAGGATCTAGGATTGGAGATCGATTATTGAGGATTGAAGATTGAGGATTGAGGATTGAGGATTGAGGATTGAGGATTGAGAATTGAGGATGAGGACTGAGGGTTGAGGATTGAAGTTTAAGGAATGAGGATTGAGGTTCGAGGATTGAGGATTGAGGATTGATCATTGAGGATTGAGGATTGAGGATTAAGGATTGAAGATTGGGGATTGTGGATCTAGGATTGGAGGTTGATTATTGAGGATTGAAGACTGAGGATTGAGGATTGAGGATTGAGAATTGAGAATTGAGGATGGGGACTGAGGGTTGAGGATTGAGGTTTGAGGAATGAGGATTGAGGATTGAGGATTGAGGATTGGGGACTGAAGATTGAGTATTGAGGATTCAAGATTGAGAATTGAGGATTGAGGATTGAGGATTGAGGATTGAGGATTGAGAATTGAGAATTGAGGATTGAGTATTGAGGATTGAGGATTGAGGATTAAGGATTGAAGATTGGGGGTTGAGGATTGAGTATTGAAGATTGAGGATTGATGGTTGAGGATTGAGGATTGAGGATCGAGCATTGAGGATTGAATATTGAGGATTGAGGATTGAGAATTGAGGATTGAGTATTGAGGATTGAGGATTAAGGATTGAAGATTGGGGGTTGAGGATCTATGATTGGAGATTGATTATTGAAGATTGAAGATTGAGAATTGAGGGTTGAGGATTGAGGATTGAGGATTGAAGACTGAGGATTGAGTATTGAAGATTGAGGAGTGAGGATTGAGGATTGAGGATTGAGGATTGAAGATTGAATATTGATGATTGAAGATTGAGGATTGAGGATTGATGGTTGTGGTTTGAGGACGAGAACTGAGGGTTGAATATTGATGTTTGAGGTCTGAGGATTGAGGATTGAGGATTGAGAATTGAGGATTGGGGATTGAGTATTGAAGAATGAGGATTGGCTATTGAGGATTGAAGAATGAGCATTGAGGATTGAAGATTGAGGATTGAGGATTGCAGATTGAGTATTGAGGATTGAGGATTGAGGATTGAGGATTGAGGATTGAGGATTGAGGATTGAGGATTGAGGATTGAGGATTGAAGATTGAGTATTGAGGATTGAAGATTGAGGATTGAGGATTGAGGATTGATGATTGAGGATTGAGGATTGAAGATTGAGGATTGGGGATTGAGGATTGACGATTGAGGATTGAGTATTGAGGATTGAGAATTGAGGATTAAGGATTGAAATTGAGTATTGAGGATTGGAGATTGAGGATTGAGATTTGATTATTGAATATTGTGGGTTGAGTATTGAACCATGAGAATTCAGGATATTCTATTGAGTGTTGAGGATTGAGGATTGATGGTTGAGTATTGAGGATTGATGGCTGAGGGTTGTGTGTTGAATATTGAGGATCGAGGATTGAGGATTGAGGATTGAGCATTGAGGATTGAAGATTGATGACTGGGGATTAAGGACTGAAGATTGAGGATTAAGGACTGAAGATTGTGGATTGAGGATCTAGGATCGGAGATTGATTATTGAGGATTGAAGATTGTGGATTGGGTATTGAGGATTGAAGATTGAGGATTCAGGATTGAGGATTGAGGATTGAGGATTGGGGATTGAGGATTGAGGATTGAAGATTGAGTACTGAGGGTTGAACATTGAGGATTGAGGATTGAGGATTGAGGATTGAGGATTGAGCATTGAAGATTGAGGATTGGGGATCGAGGATTGACGATTGAGGATTGAGGATTGAGAATTGATGATTCAGGATTGAGGATTGAAGATTGTGGATAGGGTATTGAGGATTGAAGATTGAGGATTCAGGATTGAGTATTGAGGATTGAAGGTTGAGTATTGATGATTGAAGATTGAGGATTGAGGATTGAGTGTTGAGGATTGAGGACGAGGACTGACGGTTGAGGATTGAGGATTGAGCATTGAGGATTGAAGATTGAGGACTGGGGATTGGGGATTGAAGATTGAAGATCAAGGATTGAAGATTGGGGATTGAGGATCTAGGATTGGATATTGATTATTGAGGATTGAACATTGAGGATTGAGGATTGAGAATTGAGAATTGAGAATGAGGACTGAGGGTTGAGGATTGAGGATTGAGGATTGAGGCTTGAGGATTGAGGATTGAAGATTGAGGATTGGGTATTGTGGATTGAAGAATGAGGATCGAGTATTGAGGATTGATGATTGAGGATTCAGGACTGAGGATTGAGGATTGAGGATTGAAGATTGAGGATTGATGATTGAGGATTGAAGTTTGAGGATTGAGGATTGAAGATTGAATATTGATGATTGAAGATTGAGGATTGAGGGTTGAGGTTTGTGGATTGAGGACGAGAACTGAGGGTTGAATATTGATGTTTGAGGTCTGAGGATTGAGGATTGAGGATTGAGAATTGAGGATTGAGGACTGAGGATTGAAGATTGAGGATTGGGGATTGAGGATTGACGATTGAGGATTGAGTATTGAGGATTGAGAATTGAGGTTTGAGGATTGAAATTGAGTATTGAGGATTGAAGATCGAGGATTGAGATTTGATTATTGAACATTGTGGATTGAGTATTGAACCATGAGAATTCAGGATATTCTATTGAGTATTGAGAATTGAGGATTGATGGTTGAGTATTGAGGATTGATGTCGGAGGGTTGTGTGTTGAATATTGAGGATCGAGGACTGAGGATTGAGGATAGAGGATTGAGGATTGAAGATTGAGTATTGATGATTGAATATTGAGGATTGAGGATTGAGGTTTGAGCATTGAGGACGAGGACTGACGGTTGAGGATTGAGGTTTGAGGATTGAGGATTGAGGATTGAGGATTGAGGACTGAGGATTGAGGATGGAGGATTGAGCATTGAGGATTGAAGATTGATGACTGGGGATTGAGGATTGAAGATTGAGGATTAAGGATTGAAGATCTGGGTTTGAGGATCTAGGATTGGAGATCGATTATTGAGGATTGAAGATTGAGGATTGAGGATTGAGGATTGAGGATTGAGGATTGAGAATTGAGGATGAGGACTGAGGGTTGAGGATTGAAGTTTAAGGAATGAGGATTGAGGGTCGAGGATTGAGGATTGAGGATTGATCATTGAGGATTGAGGATTGAGGATTAAGGATTGAAGATTGGGGATTGTGGATCTAGGATTGGAGGTTGATTATTGAGGATTGAAGACTGAGGATTGAGGATTGAGGATTGAGAATTGAGAATTGAGGATGGGGACTGAGGGTTGAGGATTGAGGTTTGAGGAATGAGGATTGAGGATTGAGGATTGAGGATTGGGGACTGAAGATTGAGTATTGAGGATTGAAGATTGAGAATTGAGGATTGAGGATTGAGGATTGAGGATTGAGGATTGAGAATTGAGAATTGAGGATGAGGAGTGAGGGTTGAGGATTGAGGTTTGAGGAATGAGGATTGAGGATTGAGGGTTGAGGATTGAGTATTGAAGATTGAGGATTGATGGTTGAGGATTGAGGATTGAGGATCGAGCATTGAGGATTGAATATTGAGGATTGAGGATTGAGAATTGAGGATTGAGAATTGAGGATTGAGGATTAAGGATTGAAGATTGGGGGTTGAGGATCTATGATTGGAGATTGATTATTGAAGATTGAAGATTGAGAATTGAGGGTTGAGGATTGAGGATTGAGGATTGAAGACTGAGGATTGAGTATTGAAGATTGAGGAGTGAGGATTGAGGATTGAGGATTGAGGATTGAAGATTGAATATTGATGATTGAAGATTGAGGATTGAGGATTGATGGTTGTGGATTGAGGACGAGAACTGAGGGTTGAATATTGATGTTTGAGGTCTGAGGATTGAGGATTGAGGATTGAGAATTGAGGATTGGGGATTGAGTATTGAAGAATGAGGATTGGCTATTGAGGATTGAAGAATGAGCATTGAGGATTGAAGATTGAGGATTGAGGATTGCAGATTGAGTATTGAGGATTGAGGATTGAGGATTGAGGATTGAGGATTGAGGATTGAGGATTGAGGATTGAGGATTGAGGATTGAGGATTGAAGATTGAGTATTGAGGATTGAAGATTGAGGATTGAGGATTGAGGATTGATGATTGAGGATTGAGGATTGAAGATTGAGGATTGGGGATTGAGGATTGACGATTGAGGATTGAGTATTGAGGATTGAGAATTGAGGATTAAGGATTGAAATTGAGTATTGAGGATTGGAGATTGAGGATTGAGATTTGATTATTGAATATTGTGGGTTGAGTATTGAACCATGAGAATTCAGGATATTCTATTGAGTGTTGAGGATTGAGGATTGATGGTTGAGTATTGAGGATTGATGGCTGAGGGTTGTGTGTTGAATATTGAGGATCGAGGATTGAGGATTGAGGATTGAGTATTGAGGATTGAAGATTGATGACTGGGGATTAAGGACTGAAGATTGAGGATTAAGGACTGAAGATTGTGGATTGAGGATCTAGGATCGGAGATTGATTATTGAGGATTGAAGATTGTGGATTGGGTATTGAGGATTGAAGATTGAGGATTCAGGATTGAGGATTGAGGATTGAGGATTGGGGATTGAGGATTGAGGATTGAAGATTGAGTACTGAGGGTTGAACATTGAGGATTGAGGATTGAGGATTGAGGATTGAGGATTGAGCATTGAAGATTGAGGATTGGGGATCGAGGATTGACGATTGAGGATTGAGGATTGAGAATTGATGATTCAGGATTGAGGATTGAAGATTGTGGATAGGGTATTGAGGATTGAAGATTGAGGATTCAGGATTGAGTATTGAGGATTGAAGGTTGAGTATTGATGATTGAAGATTGAGGATTGAGGATTGAGTGTTGAGGATTGAGGACGAGGACTGACGGTTGAGGATTGAGGATTGAGCATTGAGGATTGAAGATTGAGGACTGGGGATTGGAGATTGAAGATTGAAGATCAAGGATTGAAGATTGGGGATTGAGGATCTAGGATTGGATATTGATTATTGAGGATTGAACATTGAGGATTGAGGATTGAGAATTGAGAATTGAGAATGAGGACTGAGGGTTGAGGATTGAGGATTGAGGATTGAGGCTTGAGGATTGAGGATTGACGATTGAGGATTGGGTATTGTGGATTGAAGAATGAGGATCGAGTATTGAGGATTGATGATTGAGGATTCAGGACTGAGGATTGAGGATTGAGGATTGAAGATTGAGGATTGATGATTGAGGATTGAAGTTTGAGGATTGAGGATTGAAGATTGAATATTGATGATTGAAGATTGAGGATTGAGGGTTGAGGTTTGTGGATTGAGGACGAGAACTGAGGGTTGAATATTGATGTTTGAGGTCTGAGGATTGAGGATTGAGGATTGAGAATTGAGGATTGAGGACTGAGGATTGAAGATTGAGGATTGGGGATTGAGGATTGACGATTGAGGATTGAGTATTGAGGATTGAGAATTGAGGTTTGAGGATTGAAATTGAGTATTGAGGATTGAAGATCGAGGATTGAGATTTGATTATTGAACATTGTGGATTGAGTATTGAACCATGAGAATTCAGGATATTCTATTGAGTATTGAGAATTGAGGATTGATGGTTGAGTATTGAGGATTGATGTCGGAGGGTTGTGTGTTGAATATTGAGGATCGAGGACTGAGGATTGAGGATAGAGGATTGAGGATTGAAGATTGAGTATTGATGATTGAATATTGAGGATTGAGGATTGAGGTTTGAGCATTGAGGACGAAGACTGACGGTTGAGGATTGAGGTTTGAGGATTGAGGATTGAGGATTGAGGATTGAGGACAGAGGATTGAGGATGGAGGATTGAGCATTGAGGATTGAAGATTGATGACTGGGGATTGAGGATTGAAGATTGAGGATTAAGGATTGAAGATCTGGGTTTGAGGATCTAGGATTGGAGATCGATTATTGAGGATTGAAGATTGAGGATTGAGGATTTAGGATTGAGGATTGAGGATTGAGAATTGAGGATGAGGACTGAGGGCTGAGGATTGAGGTTTGAGGAATGAGGATTGAGGGTCGAGGATTGAGGATTCAGGATTGATCATTGAGGATTGAGGATTGATGATTAATGATTGAAGATTGGGGATTGAGGATCTAGGATTGGAGGTTGATTATTGAGGATTGAAGATTGAGGATTGAGGATTGAGGATTGAGAATTGAGAATTGAGGATGGGTACTGAGGGTTGAGGATTGAGGTTTGAGGAATGAGGATTGAGGATTGAGGATTGAGGATTGGGGATTGAAGATTGAGTATTGAGGATTGAAGATTGAGAATTGAGGATTGAGGATTGAGGATTGAGGATTGAGGATTGAGAATTGAGAATTGAGGATGAGGACTGAGGGTTGAGGATTGAGGTATGAGGAATGAGGATTGAGGATTGAGGGTTGAGGATTGAGTATTGAAGATTGAAGATTGATGGTTGAGGATAGAGGATTGAGGATCGAGCATTGAGGATTGAATATTGAGGATTGAGGATTGAGTATTGAGGATTGAGTATTGAGGATTGAGGATTAAGGATTGAAGGTTGGGTGTTGAGGATCTATGATTGGAGATTGATTATTGAAGATTGAAGATTGAGAATTGAGGATTGAGGATTGAGGATTGAGGATTGAAGACTGAGGATTGAGGATTGAGGATTGAGGATTGAGGATTGAGGATTGAGGATTGAGGATTGAGGACGAGAACTGAGGGTTGAATATTGATGTTTGAGGTCTGAGGATTGAGGATTGGGGATTGAGAATTGAGGATTGGGGATTGAGTATTGAAGATTGAGGATTGGCTATTGAGGATTGAAGTATGAGCATTGAGGATTGAAGATTGAGGATTGAGGATTGCAGATTGAGTATTGAGGATTGAGGATTGAGGATTGAGGATTGAGGATTGAGGATTGAGGATTGAGGATTGAAGATTGAGTATTGAGGATTGAAGATTGAGGATTGAGGATAAAGATTGAGGATTGAGGATTGAGGATTGAAGATTGAGGATTGGGGATTGAGGATTGACGATTGAGGATTGAGTATGAGAATTGAGGATTGAGGATTGAAATTGAGTATTGAGGATTGGAGATTGAGGATTGAGATTTGATTATTGAATATTGTGGGTTGAGTATTGAACCATGAGAATTCAGGATATTCTATTGAGTCTTGAGGATTGAGGATTGATGGTTGAGTATTGAGGATTGATGGCTGAGGGTTGTGTGTTGAATATTGAGGATCGAGGAATGAGGATTGTGGATTGAGGATCTAGGATCGGAGATTGATTATTGAGGATTGAAGATTGAGGGTTGAGGATTGAGGATTGAGAATTGAGAATTGAGGATGAGGACTGAGAGTTGAGGATTGAGGTTTGAGGAATGAGGTTTGAGGGTTGAGGATTGAGGATTGAGGATTGAGGATTGAGGATTGAGTATTGAAGATTGAGTGTTGATGCCTGAGGATTGAGGATTGAGGATTGAGGATTGAGGATTGAGGATTGAAGTTTGAGTATTTTGGATTGAATATTGAGGATTGAGGATTGAGGATTGAGGACGGAGGATGAGGACTGACGGTTGACGATTGAGGTTTGAGGATTGAGGATTAAGGATTGAAGATTGGGGATTGAGGATCTCGGATTGGAGATTGATTATTGAGGATTGAAGATTGAGGATTGAGGATTGAGCATTGAAGATTGAAGATTGAGGACTGGGGATAGAGGATTGAAGATTGACGATTAAGGATTGAAGATTGGGGATCGAGGATCTAGGATTGGAGATTGATTATTGAGGATTGAAGATTGAGGATTGAGGATTGAGGATTGAAAATTGAGAATTGAGTATGAGGACTGAGGGTTGAGGATTGAGGTTTGAGGAATGAGGATTGAGGGTTGAGGATAGAGGATTGAGGATTGAGGATTGAGGATTGTGTATTGAAGATTGAGTATTGATGCCTGAGGGTTGAGGACTGACGATTGAGGATTGAGGATTGAGGATCGAGGATTGAAGATTGAGTATTGAGGATTGAAGATTGAGGATTGAGGATTGAGGATTGAGGATGGAGGGTGAGGGCTGAGGGTTGAGGGTTGAGGTTTGAGGACTGAGGACTGAGGATTGAGGACTGAGGATTGAGGATGAGGGCTGAGGGTCGGGGATTAAGGTTTGACGACTGAAGACTGAGGATTGAGGATTGAGAATTGAGGATTGAAATTGAGTATTGAGGATCGAAGATTGAGGATTGAGATTTGATTATTGAATATTGTGGATTGAGTATTGAACCATGCGAATTCAGGATATTCTATTGAGTATTGAGAATTGAGGATTGATGGTTGAGTATTGAGGACTGTTGGCTGAGGGTTGTGTGTTGACTATTGAGGATTGAGGATTGAATATTGAGGATTGAGGATTGAGGTTTGAGGATTGAGGACGAGGACTGACGGTAGAGGATTGAGGTTTGAGGATTGAGGATTGAGGACTGAGGATTGAGGATGAGGGCTGAGGGTCGGGGATTGAGGTTTGACGACTGAGGACTGAGGATTGAGGATTGAGAATTGAGGACTGATGATTGAGGATTGATGATTGATGATTGGGTATTGAGGATTGAAGAATGGGGATTGAGGATTGAGGATTGAGGATTGCGGTTTGAGGACCTGGGATTGGAGATTAATTATTGAGGATTGAAGATTGGGGATTGAGGATTGAGGATTGAGGATCTAGGTTTGGAGATTGATTATTGAGGATTGAGGTTTGAGGTCTGACGACTGAGGATTGAGGATTGAGAATTGAGGATTGAGGATTGAGGATTGAAGATTCAGGATGGGGGACGGAGTGTTGAGGGTTGAGTGATGAGAATTGAAGTTTGTGGATAGAGATTTTAAGATTGCAGATTGAGTATTGAGTATTGCAATGTGTGAATTGATGATATTCGATTGAGGATTGAGAATTGACGACTGATTGTTCAGGACTGAGGTCTGAAGATTGAGGATTGAGGATTGAGGATTGAGAATTGAGAATTGAGGATGAGGACTGAGGGTTGAGGATTGAGGTTTGAGCAATGAGGATTGAGGTTTGAGGATTGAGGATTGGGGATTGAAGATTGAGTATTGAGTATTGAAGATTGAGAATTGAGGATTGAGGGTTGAGGATTGAGGATTGACGATTGAGGATTGAGGATTGAGGATTGAGGATTCAGGATTGAGGATTGAGGATTGAGGATTGAAGATTGAGGATTGATGATGGAGGATTGAAGTTTGAGGTTTGAGGATTGAAGATTGAATATTGATCATTGAAGATTGAGGATTGAGGGTTGAGGGTTGTGGATTGAGGACGAGAACTGAGGGTTGAATATTGATGTTTGAGGTCTGAGGATTGAGGATTGAGGATTCAGAATTGGGGATTGAGGATTGAGGATTGAAGATTGAGGATTGGGGATTGAGGATTGATGATTGAGGATTGAGTATTGAGGATTGACAATTGAGGTTTGAGGATTGAAGATTGAGTATTGATGATTGAATATTGAGGATTGAGGATTGAGGTTTGAGGATTGAGGACGAGGACTGACGGTTGAGGATTGAGGTTTGAGGATTGAGGATTGAGGATTGAGGATTGAGGACTGAGGATTGAGGATTGAGGATTGAGCATTGAGGATTGAAGATTGATGACTGGGGATTGAGGATTGAAGATTGAGGATTAAGGATTGAAGATCTGGGTTTGAGGATCTAGGATTGGAGATCGATTATTGAGGATTGAAGATTGAGGATTGAGGATTGAGGATTGAGGATTGAGGATTGAGGATTGAGGATTGAGAATTGAGGATGAGGACTAAGGGTTGAGGATTGAAGTTTAAGGAATGAGGATTGAGGGTCGAGGATTGAGGATTGAGGATTGAGGGTTAAGGATTGAAGATTGGGGATTGTGGATCTAGGATTGGAGGTTCATTATTGAGGATTGAAGATTGAGGATTGAGGATTGAGGATTGAAAATTGAGAATTGAGGATGGGGACTGAGGGTTGAGGATTGAGGTTTGAGGAATGAGGAATGAGGATTGAGGATTGAGGATTGAGGATTGGGGATTGAAGATTAAGTATTGAGGATTGAAGATTGAGAATTGAGGATTGAGGATTGAGGATTGAGGATTGAGGATTGAGGATTGAGAATTGAGAATTGAGGATGAGGAGTGAGGGTTGAAGATTGAGGTTTGAGGAATGAGGATTGAGGATTGAGGGTTGAGGATTGAGTATTGAAGATTGAGGATTGATGGTTGAGGATTGAGGATTGAGGATCGAGCATTGAGGATTGAATATTGAGGATTGAGGATTGAGAATTGAGGATTGAGTATTGAGGATTGATAATTAAGGATTGAAGATTGGGGGTTGAGGATCTATGATTGGAGATTGATTATTGAAGATTGAAGATTGAGAATTGAGGGTTGAGGATTGAGGATTGAGGATTGAAGACTGAGGATTGAGTATTGAAGATTGAGGAGTGAGGATTGAGGATTGAGGATTGAGGATTGAAGATTGAATATTGATGATTGAAGATTGAGGATTGAGGATTGATGGTTGTGGATTGAGGACGAGAACTGAGGGTTGAATATTGATGTTTGAGGTCTGAGGATTGAGGACTGAGGATTGAGAATTGAGGATTGGGGATTGAGTATTGTAGAATGAGGATTGGCTATTGAGGATTGAAGAATGAGCATTGAGGATTGAAGATTGAGGATTGAGGATTGCAGATTGAGTATTGAGGATTGAGGATTGAGGATTGAGGATTGAGGATTGAGGATTGAGGATTGAGGATTGAGGATTGAGGATTGAAGATTGAGTATTGAGGATTGAAGATTGAGGATTGAGGATTGAGGATTGATGATTGAGGATTGAGGATTGAAGATTGAGGATTGGGGATTGAGGATTGACGATTGAGGATTGAGTATTGAGGATTGAGAATTGAGGATTAAGGATTGAAATTGAGTATTGAGGATTGGAGATTGAGGATTGAGATTTGATTATTGAATATTGTGGGTTTAGTATTGAACCATGAGAATTCAGGATATTCTATTGAGTGTTGAGGATTGAGGATTGATGGTTGAGTATTGAGGATTGATGGCTGAGGGTTGTGTGTTGAATATTGAGGATCGAGGATTGAGGATTGAGGATTGAGCATTGAGGATTGAAGATTGATGACTGGGGATTGAGGACTGAAGATTGAGGATTAAGGACTGAAGATTGTGGATTGAGGATCTAGGATCGGAGATTGATTATTGAGGATTGAAGATTGAGGGTTGAGGAATGAGGATTGAGAATTGAGAATTGAGGATGAGGACTGAGAGTTGAGGATTGAGGTTTGAGGAATGAGGTTTGAGGGTTGAGGATTGAGGATTGAGGATTGAGGATTGAGGATTGAGTATTGAAGATTGAGTGTTGATGCCTGAGGATTGAGGATTGAGGATTGAGGATTGAGGATTGAGGATTGAAGTTTGAGTATTTTGGATTGAAGATTGAGGATTGAGGATTGGGGATTGAGGACGGAGGATGAGGACTGACGGTTGAGGATTGAGGTTTGAGGATTGAGGATTAAGGATTGAAGATTGGGGATTGAGGATCTCGGATTGGAGATTGATTATTGAGGATTGAAGATTGAGGATTGAGGATTGAGCATTGAAGATTGAAGATTGAGGACTGGGGATAGAGGATTGAAGATTGAGGATTAAGGATTGAAGATTGGGGATTGAGGATCTAGGATTGGAGATTGATTATTGAGGATTGAAGATTGAGGATTGAGGATTGAGGATTGAAAATTGAGAATTGAGTATGAGGACTGAGGGTTGAGGATTGAGGTTTGAGGAATGAGGATTGAGGGTTGAGGATAGAGGATTGAGGATTGAGGATTGAGGATTGTGTATTGAAGATTGAGTATTGATGCCTGAGGGTTGAGGACTGACGATTGACGATTGAGGATTGAGGATCGAGGATTGAAGATTGAGTATTGAGGATTGAAGATTGAGGATTGACGATTGAGGATTGAGGATGGAGGGTGAGGGCTGAGGGTTGAGGGTTGAGGTTTGAGGACTGAGGACTGAGGATTGAGGACTGAGGATTGAGGATGAGGGCTGAGGGTCGGGGATTAAGGTTTGACGACTGAAGACTGAGGATTGAGGATTGAGAATTGAGGATTGAAATTGAGTATTGAGGATCGAAGATTGAGGATTGAGATTTGATTATTGAATATTGTGGATTGAGTATTGAACCATGCGAATTCAGGATATTCTATTGAGTATTGAGAATTGAGGATTGATGGTTGAGAATTGAGGACTGTTGGCTGAGGGTTGTGTGTTGACTATTGAGGATTGAGGATTGAATATTGAGGATTGAGGATTGAGGTTTGAGGATTGAGGACGAGGACTGACGGTAGAGGATTGAGGTTTGAGGATTGTGGATTGAGGACTGAGGATTGAGGATGAGGGCTGAGGGTCGGGGATTGAGGTTTGACGACTGAGGACTGAGGATTGAGGATTGAGAATTGAGGACTGATGATTGAGGATTGAAGATTGATGATTGGGTATTGAGGATTGAAGAATGGGGATTGAGGATTGAGGATTGAGGATTGCGGTTTGAGGACCTGGGATTGGAGATTAATTATTGAGGATTGAAGATTGGGGTTTGAGGATTGAGGATTGAGGATCTAGGTTTGGAGATTGATTATTGAGGATTGAGGTTTGAGGTCTGACGACTGAGGATTGAGGATTGAGAATTGAGGATTGAGGATTGAGGATTGAAGATTGAGGATGGGGGACTGAGTGTTGAGGGTTGAGTGATGAGAATTGAAGTTTGTGGATAGAGATTTTAAGATTGCAGATTGAGTATTGAGTATTGCAATGTGTGAATTGATGATACTCGATTGAGGATTGAGAATTGACGACTGATTGTTCAGGACTGAGGTCTGAAGATTGAGGATTGAGGATTGAGGATTGAGAATTGAGAATTGAGGATGAGGACTGAGGGTTGAGGATTGAGGTTTGAGCAATGAGGATTGAGGAGTGAGGATTGAGGATTGGGGATTGAAGATTGAGTATTGAGTATTGAAGATTGAGAATTGAGGACTGAGGATTGAGGATTGAGGATTGAAGATTGAGGATTGAGGATTGAGGATTGAGGATTCAGGATTGAGGATTGAGGATTGAGGATTGAAGATTGAGGATTGATGATTGAGGATTGAAGTTTCAGGATTGAGGATTGAAGATTGAATATTGATCATTGAAGATTGAGGATTGAGGGTTGAGGGTTGTGGATTGAGGACGAGAACTGAGGGTTGAATATTGATGTTTGAGGTCCGAGGATTGAGGATTGAGGATTCAGAATTGAGGATTGAGGATTGAGGATTGAAGATTGAGGATTGGGTATTGAGGATTGACGATTGAGGATTGAGTATTGAGGATTGAGAATTGAGGTTTGAGGATTGAAATTGAGTATTGAGGATTGAAGATTGAGGATTGAGATTTGATTATTGAACATTGTGGATTGAGTATTGAACCATGAGAATTCAGGATATTCTATTGAGTATTGAGAATTGAGGATTGATGGTTGAGTATTGAGGATTGATGGCTGAGGGTTGTGTGTTGAATATTGAGGATCGAGGACTGAGGATTGAGGATAGAGGATTGAGGATTGAAGATTGAGTATTGATGATTGAATATTGAGGATTGAGGATTGAGGTTTGAGGATTGAGGACGAGGACTGACGGTTGAGGATTGAGGTTTGAGGATTGAGGATTGAGGATTGAGGATTGAGGACTGAGGATTGAGGATTGAGGATTGAGCATTGAGGATTGAAGATTGATGACTGGGGATTGAGGATTGAAGATTGAGGATTAAGGATTGAAGATCTGGGTTTGAGGATCTAGGATTGGAGATCGATTATTGAGGATTGAAGATTGAGGATTGATGATTGAGGATTGAGGATTGAGGATTGAGAATTGAGGATGAGGACTGAGGGTTGAGGATTGAAGTTTAAGGAATGAGGATTGAGGGTCGAGGATTGAGGATTGAGGATTGATCATTGAGGATTGAGGATTGAGGATTAAGGATTGAAGATTGGGGATTGTGGATCTAGGATTGGAGGTTGATTATTGAGGATTGAAGATTGAGGATTGAGGATTGAGGATTGAGAATTGAGAATTGAGGATGGGGACTGAGGGTTGAGGATTGAGGTTTGAGGAATGAGGATTGAGGATTGAGGATTGAGGATTGGGGATTGAAGATTAAGTATTGAGGATTGAAGATTGAGAATTGAGGATTGAGGATTGAGGATTGAGGATTGAGGATTGAGAATTGAGAATTGAGGATGAGGAGTGAGGGTTGAGGATTGAGGTTTGAGGAATGAGGATTGAGGATTGAGGGTTGAGGATTGATGGTTGAGGATTGAGGATTGAGGATCGAGCATTGAGGATTGAGGATCGAGCATTGAGGATTGAATATTGAGGATTGAGGATTGAGAATTGAGGATTGAGTATTGAGGATTGAGGATTAAGGATTGAAGATTGGGGGTTGAGGATCTATGATTGGAGATTGATTATTGAAGATTGAAGATTGAGAATTGAGGGTTGAGGATTGAGGATTGAGGATTGAAGACTGAGGATTGAGTATTGAAGATTGAGGAGTGAGGATTGAGGATTGAGGATTGAGGATTGAAGATTGAATATTGATGATTGAAGATTGAGGATTGAGGATTGATGGTTGTGGATTGAGGACGAGAACTGAGGGTTGAATATTGATGTTTGAGGTCTGAGGATTGAGGATTGAGGATTGAGAATTGAGGATTGGGGATTGAGTATTGAAGAATGAGGATTGGCTATTGAGTATTGAAGAATGAGCATTGAGGATTGAAGATTGAGGATTGAGGATTGCAGATTGAGTATTGAGGATTGAGGATTGAGGATTGAGGATTGAGGATTGAGGATTGAGGATTGAGGATTGAGGATTGAGGATTGAAGATTGAGGATTGGAGATTGAGGATTGACGATTGAGGATTGAGTATTGAGGATTGAGAATTGAGGATTAAGGATTGAAATTGAGTATTGAGTATTGGAGATTGAGGATTGAGATTTGATTATTGAATATTGTGGGTTGAGTATTGAACCATGAGAATTCAGGATATGCTATTGAGTGTTGAGGATTGAGGATTGATGGTTGAGTATTGAGGATTGAGGATTGAGGATTGAGGATTGAGGATTGAGGATTGAGGATTGAGGTTTGAAGATTGAGTATTGAGGATTGAAGATTGAGGATTGAGGATTGAGGATTGAGGATTGAGGATTGAGTATTGAAGATTGAGTGTTGATGCCTGAGGATTGAGGATTGAGGATTGAGGATTGAGGGTTGAGGATTGAAGATTGAGTATTGGGGATTGAAGATTGAGGATTGATGATTGAGGGTTGAGGACGGAGGATGAGGACTGACGGTTGAGGATTGAGGACGGAGGATGAGGACTGACGGTTGAGGATTGAGGTTTGAGGATTGAGGATTGAGGATTGAGGACTGAGGATTAAGGATTGAGGATTGAGCATTGAAGATTGAAGATTGAGGACTGGGGATTGAGGATTGAAGATTGAGGATTAAGGATTGAAGATTGGGGATTGAGGATCTAGGATTGGAGATTGATTATTGAGGATTGAAGATTGAGGATTGAGGATTGAGGATTGAAAATTGAGAATTGAGTATGAGGACTGAGGGTTGAGGATTGAGGTTTGAGGATTGAGGATTGAGGATTGAGGACTGAGGATTGAGGATTGAGGATTGAGCATTGAAGATTGAAGATTGAGGACTGGGGATTGAGGATTGAAGATTGAGGATTAAGGATTGGAGATTGGGGATTGAGGATCTAGGATTGGAGATTGATTATTGAGGATTGAGGATTGAGGATTGAGGATTGAGGATTGAAGATTGAGTATTGAGGATTGAAGATTGAGGATTGAGGATTGAGGATTGATGATTGAGGATTGAGGATTGAAGATTGAGGATTGGGGATTGAGGATTGACGATTGAGGATTGAGTATTGAGGATTGAGAATTGAGGATTAAGGATTGAAATTGAGTATTGAGGATTGGAGATTGAGGATTGAGATTTGATTATTGAATATTGTGGGTTGAGTATTGAACCATGAGAATTCAGGATATTCTATTGAGTGTTGAGGATTGAGGATTGATGGTTGAGTATTGAGGATTGATGGCTGAGGGTTGTGTGTTGAATATTGAGGATCGAGGATTGAGGATTGAGGATTGAGCATTGAGGATTGAAGATTGATGACTGGGGATTGAGGATTGAAGATTGAGTATTAAGGACTGAAGATTGTGGATTGAGGATCTAGGATCGGAGATTGATTATTGAGGATTGAAGATTGAGGATTGAGGATTGAGGATTGAGAATTGAGAATTGAGGATGAGCACTGAGAGTTGAGGACTGAGGTTTGAGGAATGAGGTTTGAGGGTTGAGGATTGAGGATTGAGGATTGAGGATTGAGGATTGAGTATAGAAGATTGAGTGTTGATGCCTGAGGATTGAGGATTGAGGATTGAGGATTGAGGGTTGAGGATTGAAGATTGAGTATTGGGGATTGAAGATTGAGGATTGATTATTGAGGATTGAGGACGGGGGATGAGGACTGACGGTTGAGGATTGAGGTTTGAGGATTGAGGATTGAGGATTGAGGACTGAGGACTGAGGATTGAGGATTGAGCATTGAAGATTGAAGATTGAGGACTGGGGATTGAGGATTGAAGATTGAGGATTAAGGATTGAAGATTGGGGGTTGAGGATCTAGGATTGGAGATTGATTATTGAGGATTGAAGATTGAGGATTGAGGATTGAGGATTGAAAATTGAGAATTGAGTATGAGGACTGAGGGTTGAGGATTGAGGTTTGAGGAATGAGGATTGAGGGTTGAGGATAGAGGATTGAGGATTGAGGATTGAGGTTTGTGTTTTGAAGATTGAGTATTGATGCCTGAGGGTTGAGGACTGAGGATTGAGGATTGAGGATTGAGGATCGAGGATTGAAGATTGAGTATTGAGGATTGAAGATTGAGGATTGAGGATTGAGGATTGAGGATGGAGGATGAGGGCTGAGGGTTGAGGGTTGAGGATTGAGGACGAGGACTGACGGTTGAGGATTGAGGTTTGAGGATTGAGGATTGAGGATTGAGGATTGAGGACTGAGGATTGAGGATTGAGGTTTGAACATTGAGGATTGAAGATTGATGACTGGGGATTGAGGATTGAAGATTGACGATTAAGGATTGAAGATCTGGGTTTGAGGATCTAGGATTGGAGATCGATTATTGAGGATTGAAGATTGAGGATTGAGGATTGAGGATTGAGTATTGAGGATTGAGAATTGAGGATGAGGACTGAGGGTTGAGGATTGAGGTTTGAGGAATGAGGATTGAGGGTCGAGGATTGAGGATTGAGGATTGATCATTGAGGATTGAGGATTGAGGATTAAGGATTGATGATTGGGGATTGAGGATCTAGGATTGGAGGTTGATTATTGAGGATTGAAGATTGAGGATTGAGGATTGAGGATTGAGAATTGAGAATTGAGGATGGGGACTGAGGGTTGAGGATTGAGGTTTGAGGAATGAGGATTGAGGATTGAGGATTGAGGATTGGGGATTGAAGATTGAGTATTGAGGATTGAAGATTGAGAATTGAGGATTGAGGATTGAGGATTGAGGATTGAGGATTGAGAATTGAGAATTGAGGATGAGGACTGAGGGTTGAGGATTGAGGTTTGAGGAATGAGGATTGAGGATTGAGGGTTGAGGATCGAGTATTGAAGATTGAGGATTGATGGTTGAGGATTGAGGATTGAGGATCGAGCATTGAGGATTGAATATTGAGGATTGAGGATTGAGGATTGAGGATTGAGTATTGAGGATTGAGGATTAAGGATTGAAGATTGGGGGTTGAGGATCTATGATTGGAGATTGATTATTGAAGATTGAAGATTGAGAATTGAGGGTTGAGGATTGAGGATTGAGGATTGAAGACTGAGGATTGAGGATTGAGGATTGAGGATTGAGGATTGAGGATTGAGGATTGAGGATTGAGGATTGAGGAATGAGGATTGAGGGTCGAGGATTGAGGATTGAGGATTGATCATTGAGGATTGAGGATTGAGGATTAAGGATTGAAGATTGGGGATTGAGGATCTAGGATTGGAGGTTGATTATTGAGGATTGAAGATTGAGGATTGAGGATTGAGGATTGAGAATTGAGAATTGAGGATGGGGACTGAGGGTTGAGGATTGAGGTTTGAGGAATGAGGATTGAGGATTGAGGATTGAGGATTGGGGATTGAAGATTGAGTATTGAGGATTGAAGATTGAGAATTGAGGATTGAGGATTGAGGATTGAGGATTGAGGATTGAGGATTGAGGATTGAGGATTGAGAATTGAGAATTGAGGATGAGGACTGAGGGTTGAGGATTGAGTTTTGAGCAATGAGGATTGAGGATTGAGGATTGAGGATTGGGGATTGATGATTGAGTATTGAGTATTGAAGATTGAGAATTGAGGATTGAGGATTGAGGATTGAGGATTGAACATTGAGGATTGAGGATTGAGGATTGAGGATTCAGGATTGAGGATTGAGGATTGAGGATTGAAGATTGAGGATTGATGATTGAGGATTGAAGTTTGAGGATTGAGGATTGAAGATTGAATATTGACGATTGAAGATTGAGGATTGAGGGTTGAGGGTTGTGGATTGAGGACGAGAACTGAGGGTTGAATATTGATGTTTGAGGTCTGAGGATTGAGGATTGAGGATTGAGAATTGAGGATTGAGGATTGAGGATTGAAGATTGAGGATTGGGAATTGAGGATTGACGATTGAGGATTGAGTATTGAGGATTGAGAATTGAGGTTTGAGGATTGAAATTGAGTATTGAGGATTGAAGATTGAGGATTGAGATTTGATTATTGAACATTGTGGATTGAGTATTGAACCATGAGAATTCAGGATATTCTATTGAGTATTGAGAATTGAGGATTGATGGTTGAGTATTGAGGATTGATGGCTGAGGGTTGTGTGTTGAATATTGAGGATCGAGGACTGAGGATTGAGGATAGAGGATTGAGGATTGAAGATTGAGTATTGATGATTGAATATTGAGGGTTGAGGATTGAGGTTTGAGGATTGAGGACGAGGACTGACGGTTGAGGATTGAGGTTTGAGGATTGAGGATTGAGGATTGAGGATTGAGGATTGAGGATTGAGGAATGAGGATTGAGGGTCGAGGATTGAGGATTGAGGATTGATCATTGAGGATTGAGGATTGAGGATTAAGGATTGAAGATTGGGGATTGAGGATCTAGGATTGGAGGTTGATTATTGAGGATTGAAGATTGAGGATTGAGGATTGAGGATTGAGAATTGAGAATTGAGGATGGGGACTGAGGGTTGAGGATTGAGGTTTGAGGAATGAGGATTGAGGATTGAGGATTGAGGATTGGGGATTGAAGATTGAGTATTGAGGATTGAAGATTGAGAATTGAGGATTGAGGATTGAGGATTGAGGATTGAGGATTGAGGATTGAGGATTGAGGATTGAGAATTGAGAATTGAGGATGAGGACTGAGGGTTGAGGATTGAGTTTTGAGCAATGAGGATTGAGGATTGAGGATTGAGGATTGGGGATTGATGATTGAGTATTGAGTATTGAAGATTGAGAATTGAGGATTGAGGATTGAGGATTGAGGATTGAACATTGAGGATTGAGGATTGAGGATTGAGGATTCAGGATTGAGGATTGAGGATTGAGGATTGAAGATTGAGGATTGATGATTGAGGATTGAAGTTTGAGGATTGAGGATTGAAGATTGAATATTGACGATTGAAGATTGAGGATTGAGGGTTGAGGGTTGTGGATTGAGGACGAGAACTGAGGGTTGAATATTGATGTTTGAGGTCTGAGGATTGAGGATTGAGGATTGAGAATTGAGGATTGAGGATTGAGGATTGAAGATTGAGGATTGGGAATTGAGGATTGACGATTGAGGATTGAGTATTGAGGATTGAGAATTGAGGTTTGAGGATTGAAATTGAGTATTGAGGATTGAAGATTGAGGATTGAGATTTGATTATTGAACATTGTGGATTGAGTATTGAACCATGAGAATTCAGGATATTCTATTGAGTATTGAGAATTGAGGATTGATGGTTGAGTATTGAGGATTGATGGCTGAGGGTTGTGTGTTGAATATTGAGGATCGAGGACTGAGGATTGAGGATAGAGGATTGAGGATTGAAGACTGAGTATTGATGATTGAATATTGAGGGTTGAGGATTGAGGTTTGAGGATTGAGGACGAGGACTGACGGTTGAGGATTGAGGTTTGAGGATTGAGGATTGAGGATTGAGGATTGAGGACTGAGGATTGAGGATTGAGGATTGAGCATTGAGGATTGAAGATTGATGACTGGGGATTGAGGATTGAAGATTGAGAATTAAGGATTGAAGATCTGGGTTTGAGGATCTAGGATTGGAGATCGATTATTGAGGATTGAAGATAGAGGATTGAGGATTGAGGACTGGGGATTGAAGATTGAGTATTGAGGATTGAAGATTGAGAATTGAGGATTGAGGATTGAGGATTGAGGATTGAGGATTGAGAATTGAGAATTGAGGATGAGGAGTGAGGGTTGAGGATTGAGGTTTGAGGAATGAGGATTGAGGATTGAGGGTTGAGGATTGAGTATTGAAGATTGAGGATTGATGGTTGAGGATTGAGGATTGAGGATCGAGCATTGAGGATTGAATATTGAGGATTGAGGATTGAGGATTGAGGATTGAGTATTGTGGATTGAGGATTAAGGATTGAAGATTGGGGGTTGAGGATCTATGATTGGAGATTGATTATTGAAGATTGAAGATTGAGAATTGAGGGTTGAGGATTGAGGATTGAGGATTGAAGACTGAGGATTGAGTATTGAAGATTGAGGAGTGAGGATTGAGGATTGAGGATTGAGGATTGAAGATTGAATATTGATGATTGAAGATTGAGGATTGAGGATTGATGGTTGTGGATTGAGGACGAGAACTGAGGGTTGAATATTGATGTTTGAGGTCTGAGGATTGAGGATTGAGGATTGAGAATTGAGGATTGGGGATTGAGTATTGAAGAATGAGGATTGGCTATTGAGGATTGAAGAATGAGCATTGAGGATTGAAGATTGAGGATTGAGGATTGCAGATTGAGTATTGAGGATTGAGGATTGAGGATTGAGGATTGAGGATTGAGGATTGAGGATTGAGGACTGGGGATTGAGGACTGAAGAATGAGCATTGAGGATTGAAGATTGAGGATCTAGGATTGGAGATTGATTATTGAGGATTGAGGATTGAGGATTGAGGATTGAGGATTGAGCATTGAGGATTGAAGATTGATGACTGGGGATTGAGGATTGAAGATTGAGTATTAAGGACTGAAGATTGTGGATTGAGGATCTAGGATCGGAGATTGATTATTGAGGATTGAAGATTGAGGATTGAGGATTGAGGATTGAGAATTGAGAATTGAGGATGAGGACTGAGAGTTGAGGACTGAGGTTTGAGGAATGAGGTTTGAGGGTTGAGGATTGAGGATTGAGGATTGAGGATTGAGGATTGAGTATTGAAGATTGAGTGTTGATGCCTGAGGATTGAGGATTGAGGATTGAGGATTGAGGGTTGAGAATTGAAGATTGAGTATTGGGGATTGAAGATTGAGGATTGATGATTGAGGATTGAGGACGGAGGATGAGGACTGACGGTTGAGGATTGAGGTTTGAGGATTGAGGATTGAGCATTGAGGACTGAGGACTGAGGATTGAGGATTGAGGATTGAGCATTGAAGATTGAAGATTGAGGACTGGGGATTGAGGATTGAAGATTGAGGATTAAGGATTGAAGATTGGGGATTGAGGATCTAGGATTGGAGATTGATTATTGAGGATTGCAGATTGAGGATTGAGGATTGAGGATTGAAAATTGAGAATTGAGTATGAGGACTGAGGGTTGATGATTGAGGTTTGAGGAATGAGGATTGAGGGTTGAGGATAGAGGATTGAGGATTGAGGATTGAGGATTGTGTTTTGAAGATTGAGTATTGATGCCTGAGGGTTGAGGACTGAGGATTGAGGATTGAGGATTGAGGATCGAGGATTGAAGATTGAGTATTGAGGATTGAAGATTGAGGATTGATGATTGAGGATTGAGGATGGAGGATGAGGGCTGAGGGTTGAGGGTTGAGGATTGAGGACGAGGACTGACGGTTGAGGATTGAGGTTTGAGGATTGAGGATTGAGGATTGAGGATTGAGGACTGAGGATTGAGGATTGAGGATTGAAAATTGAGAATTGAGTATGAGGACTGAGGGTTGATGATTGAGGTTTGAGGAATGAGGATTGAAGATTGAGGATTGAGGATTGAGGATTGAGAATTGAGAATTGAGGATGGGGACTGAGGGTTGAGGATTGAGGTTTGAGGAATGAGGATTGAGGATTGAGGATTGAGGATTGGGGATTGAAGATTGAGTATTGAGGATTGAAGATTGAGAATTGAGGATTGAGGATTGAGGATTGAGGATTGAGGATTGAGAATTGAGAATTGAGGATGAGGACTGAGGGTTGAGGATTGAGGTTTGAGGAATGAGGATTGAGGATTGAGGGTTGAGGATTGAGTATTGAAGATTGAGGATTGATGGTTGAGGATTGAGGATTGAGGATCGAGCATTGAGGATTGAATATTGAGGATTGAGGATTGAGGATTGAGGATTGAGGATTGAGTATTGAGGATTGAGGATTAAGGATTGAAGATTGGGGGTTGAGGATCTATGATTGGAGATTGATTATTGAAGATTGAAGATTGAGAATTGAGGGTTGAGGATTGAGGATTGAGGATTGAAGACTGAGGATTGAGGATTGAGGATTGAGGATTGAGGATTGAGGATTGAGGATTGAGGATTGAGGATTGAGGAGTGAGGATTGAGGATTGAGGATTGAAGATTGAGGATTGAGGATTGAGGATTGAGGATTGAGGGTTGAGGATTGAAGATTGATGATTGGGGATTGAGGATTGACGATTGAGGATTGAGAATTGAGGATTGAGAATTGAGGGTTAAGGACTGAAATTGAGTATTGAGGGTTGGAGATTGAGGATTGAGATTTGATTATTGAATATTGTGGGTTGAGTATTGAACCATGAGAATTCAGGATATTCTATTGAGTATTGAGGATTGAGGATTGATGGTTGAGTATTGAGGATTGATGGCTGAGGGTTGTGTGTTGAATATTGAGGATCGAGTATTGAGGATTGAGGATAGAGGATTGAGGATCGAAGATTGAGTATTGATGATTGAATATTGAGGATTGAGGATTGAGGATTGAGAATTGAGAATTGAGGATGGGGACTGAGGGTTGAGGATTGAGGTTTGAGGAATGAGGATTGAGGATTGAGGATTGAGGATTGGGGATTGAAGATTGAAGATTGGGGATTGAGGATCTAGGATTGGAGGTTGATTATTGAGGATTGAAGATTGAGGATTGAGGATTGAGGATTGAGAATTGAGAATTGAGGATGGGGACTGAGGGTTGAGGATTCAGGTTTGAGGAATGAGGATTGAGGATTGAGGATTGAGGATTGGGGATTGAAGATTGAGTATTGAGGATTGAAGATTGAGAATTGAGGATTGGGGATTGAAGATTGAGGATTGAGGATTGAGAATTGAGTATTGAGGATGAGGACTGAGGGTTGAGGATTGAGGTTTGAGGAATGAGGATTGAGGATTGAGGGTTGAGGATTGAGTATTGAAGATTGAGGATTGATGGTTGAGGATTGAGGATTGAGGATCGAGCATTGAGGATTGAATATTGAGGATTGAGGATTGAGGATTGAGGATTGAGGATTGAGTATTGAGGATTGAGGATTAAGGATTGAAGATTGGGGGTTGAGGATCTATGATTGGAGATTGATTATTGAAGATTGAAGATTGAGAATTGAGGGTTGAGGATTGAGGATTGAGGATTGAAGACTGAGGATTGAGGATTGAAGATTGAGGATTGAGGATTGAGGATTGAGGATTGAGGATTGAAGATTGAGGAGTGAGGATTGAGGATTGAGGACTGAGGATTGAAGATTGAATATTGATGATTGAAGATTGAGGATTGAGGATTGATGGTTGTGGATTGAGGACGAGAACTGAGGGTTGAATATTGATGTTTGAGGTCTGAGGATTGAGGATTGAGGATTGAGGATTGAGGATTGAGCATTGAGGATTGAAGATTGATGACTGGGGATTGAGGATTGAAGATTGAGGAATAAGGACTGAAGATTGTGGATTGAGGATCTAGGATCGGAGATTGATTATTGAGGATTGATGATTGAGGATTGAGGATTGAGGATTGAGAATTGAGAATTGAGGATGAGGACTGAGAGTTGAGGACTGAGGTTTGAGGAATGAGGTTTGAGGGTTGAGGATTGAGGATTGAGGATTGAGGATTGAGGATTGAGTATTGAAGATTGAGTGTTGATGCCTGAGGATTGAGGATTGAGGATTGAGGATTGAGGGTTGAGGATTGAGGATTGAGGACGGAGGATGAGGACTGACGGTTGAGGATTGAGGTTTGAGGATTGAGGATTGAGGATTGAGGACTGAGGATTGAGGATTGAGGATTGAGCATTGAAGATTGAAGATTGGGGACTGGGGATTGAGGATTGAAGATTGAGGATTAAGGATTGAAGATTGGGGATTGAGGATCTAGGATTGGAGATTGATTATTGAGGATTGAAGATTGTGTATTGAAGATTGAGTATTGATGCCTGAGGGTTGAGGACTGACGATTGAGGATTGAGGTTTGAGGATCGAGGATTGAAGATTGAGTATTGAGGATTGAAGATTGAGGATTGGGGATTGAGGATTGAGGATGGAGGATGAGGGCTGAGGGTTGAGGGTTGAGGTTTGAGGACTGAGGACTGAGGATTGAGGACTGAGGATTGAGGATGAGGGCTGAGGGTCGGGGATTAAGGTTTGACGACTGAAGACTGAGGATTGAGGATTGAGAATTGAGGATTGAAATTGAGTATTGAGGATCGAAGATTGAGGATTGAGATTTGATTATTGAATATTGTGGATTGAGTATTGAACCATGCGAATTCAGGATATTCTATTGAGTATTGAGAATTGAGGATTGATGGTTGAGTATTGAGGACTGTTGGCTGAGGGTTGTGTGTTGACTATTGAGGATTGAGGATTGAATATTGAGGATTGAGGATTGAGGTTTGAGGATTGAGGACGAGGACTGACGGTAGAGGATTGAGGTTTGAGGATTGAGGATTGAGGACTGAGGATTGAGGATGAGGGCTGAGGGTCGGGGATTGAGGTTTGACCACTGAGGACTGAGGGTTGAGGATTGAGAATTGAGGACTGATGATTGAGGATTGAAGATTGATGATTGGGTATTGAGGATTGAAGAATGGGGATTGAGGATTGAGGATTGAGGATTGCGGTTTGAGGACCTGGGATTGGAGATTAATTATTGAGGATTGAAGATTGGGGATTGAGGATTGAGGATTGAGGATCTAGGTTTGGAGATTGATTATTGAGGATTGAGGTTTGAGGTCTGACGACTGAGGATTGAGGATTGAGAATTGAGGATTGAGGATTGAGGATTGAAGATTGAGGATGGGCGACTGAGTGTTGAGGGTTGAGTGATGAGAATTGAAGTTTGTGGATAGAGATTTTAAGATTGCAGATTGAGTATTGAGTATTGAAATGTGTGAATTGATGATATTCGATTGAGGATTGAGAATTGACGACTGATTGTTCAGGACTGAGGTCTGAAGATTGAGGATTGAGGATTGAGGATTGAGAATTGAGAATTGAGGATGAGGACTGAGGGTTGAGGATTGAGGTTTGAGCAATGAGGATTGAGGGTTGAGGATTGAGGATTGGGGATTGAAGATTGAGTATTGAGTATTGAAGATTGAGAGTTGAGGATTGAGGATTGAGGATTGAGGATTGAAGATTGAGGATTGAGGATTGAGGATTGAGGATTCAGGATTGAGGATTGAGGATTGAGGATTGAAGATTGAGGATTGATGATTGAGGATTGAAGTTTGAGGATTGAGGATCGAAGATTGAATATTGATGATTGAAGATTGAGGATTGAGGGTTGAGTGTTGTGGATTGAGGACGAGAACTGAGGGTTGAATATTGATGTTTGAGGTCTGAGGATTGAGGATTGAGGATTGAGAATTGAGGATTGAGGATTGAGGATTGAAGATTGAGGATTGGGGATCGAGGATTGACGATTGAGGATTGAGTATTGAGGATTGAGGTTTGAGGATTGAAATTGAGTATTGAGGATTGAGGATTGAGGATTGAGATTTGATTATTGAACATTGTGGATTGAGTATTGAACCATGAGAATTCAGGATATTCTATTGAGTATTGAGAATTGAGGATTGATGGTTGAGTATTGAGGATTGATGGCTGAGGGTTGTGTGTTGAATATTGAGGATCGAGGACTGAGGATTGAGGATAGAGGATTGAGGATTGAAGATTGAGTATTGATGATTGAATATTGAGGATTGAGGATTGAGGTTTGAGGATTGAGGACGAGGACTGTCGGTTGAGGATTGAGGTTTGAGGATTGCGGATTGAGGATTGAGGATTGAGGATTGAGGATTGAGGAGTGAGGATTGAGGATTGAGGAGTGAAGATTGAGGATTGAGGATTGAGGATTGAGGATTGAGGATTGAGGATTGAAGATTGAGGATTGGGGATTGAGGATTGACGATTGAGGATCGAGTATTGAGGATTTAGGATTGAGGATTCAGGACTGAGGATTGAGGATTGAGGATTGAAGATTGAAGATTGATGATTGAGGATTGAAGTTTGAGGATTGAGGATTGAGGATTGGGGATTGAATATTGAGTACTGAGGATTGAAGATTGAGGATTGAGGATTGAGGATTGAGGATGGAGGATGAGGGCTGAGGGTTGAGGATTGAGGTTTGAGTATTGAATCCTGAGAATTCAGGATATTCCATTGAGTATTGAGAATTGAGGAATGATGATTGAGTATTGAGGACTGAGGATTTAGGCTTGAAGGCTGAAAATTGAAGATTCAGGATTGAGGTTTGAGGACTGAGGATTGAGGATTGAAGATTGAGTATTGAGGATTTAAGGTTGAGGATTGAGGATTGAGGATTGAGGATTGAGGGTTGAGGATGATGTCTGAGGGTTGAGGATTGAGGTTTGAGGACTGAGGGCTGAGGATTGAAGACTGAGGGTTGAGGATGGGGGCAGAGGGTCGGGGATTGAGGTTTGACGACTGACGATTGAGGATTGAGGATTGAAGGTTGAGTATTGAGGATTGAAGATTGACGATTGAGGATTGAGGATTGAGGATTCAGGATTGAAGATTGAAGATTGAGGATTGTGGATTGAAGATTGAGAATTGGGTATTGATGATTGACGGTTGAGGATTGAGTATTGAGGATTGAGAATTGAGGATTTAGGATTGAAATTGAGTATTGAGGATTGAAGATTGATAGTTGAGTATTCAGGATTCATGGCTGAGGGTTGTGTGTTGAATATTGAGGGTTGAGGATTGAGGATTGAGGATTGAGGATTGAAGATTGAGTATTGATGATTGAATACTGAGGATTGAGGATTGAGGTTTGAGGATTGAGGACGAGGATAGATGGTAGAGGATTGAGGTTTGAGGATTGAGGATTGAGGATTGAGGACTGATGATTGAGGATTGAGGATTAAGCATTGAGGATTGAAGATTGAAGACTGGGGATTGAGGATTGATGATTGAAGGTTGAGTATTGAGGATTGAAGATTGACGATTGAGGATTGAGGATTGAGGATTCAGGATTGAAGATTGAAGATTGAGGATTGTGGATTGAAGATTGAGAATTGGGTATTGATGATTGACGGTTGAGGATTGAGTATTGAGGATTGAGAATTGAGGATTTAGGATTGAAATTGAGTATTGAGGATTGAAGATTGATAGTTGAGTATTCAGGATTCATGGCTGAGGGTTGTGTGTTGAATATTGAGGGTTGAGTATTGAGGATTGAGGATTGAGGATTGAAGATTGAGTATTGATGATTGAATACTGAGGATTGAGGATTGAGGTTTGAGGATTGAGGACGAGGACAGATGGTAGAGGATTGAGGTTTGAGGATTGAGGATTGAGGATTGAGGACTGATGATTGAGGATTGAGGATTAAGCATTGAGGATTGAAGATTGAAGACTGGGGATTGAGGATTGATGATTGAGAATTAAGGATTGAAGATTGTGGATTGAGGATCTAGGATTGGAGATCGATTATTGAGGATTGATGAATGAGGATTGAGGATTGAGGATTGAGGATTGAGAATTGAGAATGAGGACTGAGGGTTGAGGATTGAGGTTTGAGGAATGAGGATTGAGGGTTGAGGTTTGAGGATTGAGGATTGAGGATTGAGGATTGAGTATTGAAGATTGAGTATTGATGCCTGAGGATTGAGGATTGAGGATTGAGGATTGAGGATTGGGGATTGAATATTGAGTACTGAGGATTGAAGATTGAGGATTGAGGATTGAGGATTGAGGATGGAGGATGAGGGCTGAGGGTTGAGGATTGAGGTTTGACTATTGAATCCTTAGAATTCAGGATATTCTATTGAGTACTGAGAATTGAGGATTGATGGTTGAGTACTGAGGACTGAGGATCGAGGATTGAAGGTTGAGTATTGAGCATTCAGAATTGAGGTTTGAGGACTGAGGAATGAGGATTGAAGATTGAGTATTGAGGATTGAAGATTGAGGGTTGAGGATTGAGGATTGAGGATTGAGGATGATGTCTGGGTGTTGGGGATTGAGGTTTGAGGACTGAGGACTGAGGATTGAGGACTGAGGTTTGAGGATGAGGGCTGAGGGTCGGGGATTGAGGTTTGACGACTGAGGATTGAGGATTGAGGACTGAGAATTGAGGATTGATGATTGAGGATTGAAGATAGAGGATTGGGTATTCAGGATTGAAGAATGAGGATTTAGGATTGAGGATTGAGGATTGAGGATTGAGGATTGAGGATCTAGAATTGGAGATTGATTATTGAGGTTTGAAGATTGAGGATTGATGATTGAGGATTAAGAACTGAGAATTGAGGACGAGGACTGGGGGTTGAGGATTGAGGTTTGAGAAATGAGGATTGAGGATTGAGGACTGAGGACTGAGGATTGAGGATTGAGGATTGTGTATTGAAGATTGAGTATTGATCACTGAGGATTGAGGATTGAGGATTGAGGATTGAGGATTGAGGATTGAGGGTTGAAGATTGAATATTGAGGTTTGAAGATTGAGGATTGATGACTAAGGATTGAGGATGGAGGATGGGGGCTGAGGGTTGAGGATTGAGGTTTGAGGACTGAGGACTGAGGATTGAGGATTGAGAATTGAGAATTGAGTATTGAGGATTGAGGATTGAAAATTGAGCATTGAGGATTGATGATAGAGGATTGAGGATTGACGATTGAGGATTGAGGATTGAAGATTGAGTATTGAGGATTGAAGATTGAGGATTGAGGATTGAGGATTGAGGATTGAGGATTGAGGATTGAAGATTGAAGATTGAGGATTGAGGATTGACGATTGAGGATTGAGGATTGAAGATTGAGAATTCAGTATTGATGATTGAAGATTGAGGATTGAGGATTGAGGATTGAGGATTGAAGATTGAGGATTGAGGATTGAGGATTGAGGATTGAGCATTGAGGATTGAAGATTGAATATTGATGATTGAAGATTGAGGATTGAGGATTGAGGGTTGTGGATTGAAGATTGAGGATTGGGGATTGAGGATTGGCGATTGAGGATTGAGTATTGAGAATTGAGTATTGATGGTTGAGTATTGAGTATTCATGGCTGTGGGTTGTTTGTTGAATATTGAGGGTTGAGGATTGAGGATTTAGGATTGAGGATTGAGGATTGAAGATTGAGTATTGATGATTGAATATTGAGGATTGAGTATTGAGGTTTGAGGATTGAGGACGAGGGCTGACGGTAGAGGACTGAGGTTTGAGGATTGAGGACTGAGGATTGAGAACTGAGGATTGAGGATTGAGGATTGAGCATTGAGGATTGAAGATTGAAGACTGGGGATTCAGGATTGAAGATTGAGAATTTAGGATTGAAGATTGTGGATTGAGGATCTAGGATTGGAGATTGATTATTGAGGATTGAGGATTGAGGATTGAGGATTGAGGATTGAGGATTGAGAATTGAGGATGAGGACTGAGGGTTGAGGATTGAGGTTTGAGGAATGAGGATTGAGGGTTGAGGATTGAGGATTGAGGATTGAGGATTGAGGATTGAGGATTGAGGAATGGGGATTGAATATTGATTACTGAGGATTGAAGATTGAGGATTGAGGATTGAGGATTGAGGATTGAGGACTGAGGACTGAGGATTGAGGATTGAGGATTGAGCATTGAGGATTGAATATTGAAGACTGGGGATTCAGGATTGAAGGTTGAGTATTGAGGATTGAAGATTGAGGATTGAGGATTGAGGATTGAGGATTGAGGATGATGTCTGAGGGTTGAGGATTGAGGTTTGAGGACCGAGGACTGAGGATTGAGGACTGAGGATTGAGGATGAGGGCTGAGGGTCGGGGATTGAGGTTTGACGACTGAGGACTGAGGATTGAGGATTGAGAATTCAGGATTGTTGACAGAGGGTTGAAGAATGAGGATTGGGTATTGAGGATTGAAGAATGAGGATTGAGGATTGAGGATTGAGGATTGAGGGTTGAGGATTTAGAATTGGAGATTGATTATTGTGGATTGAAGATTGGGGATTGAGGATTGAGGGTTGAGGATCTAGAATTGGAGATTGATTATTGTGGATTGAAGATTGGGGATTGAGGATTGTGGGTTGAGGATCTAGGATTGGAGATTGATTATTGAGGATTGAAGATTGAGGGTTGAGGATTGAGGATTGAGGATTGAGAATTGAGGATGAGGACTGAGGGTTGAGGATTGAGGTTTGAGAAATGAGGATTGAGGATTGAGGATTGAGGGTTGAAGATTGAGTATTGAGAATTGAGGATTGAGAATTGAGTATTGAGGATTGAAAATTGAGGATGAGGACTGAGGGTTGAGAATTGAGGTTTGAGAAATGAGGATTGAGGTGTGAGGATTGAGGATTGAGTGTTGAGGATTGATGATTGAGTATTGAAGATTGAGTGTTGATCACTGAGGATTGAGGATTGAGGATTGAGGATTGAGGATTGAGGATTGAAGATTGAATATTGAGGATTGAAGATTGAGGATTGAGGATTGAGGGTTGAGGATGGAGGATGAGGGCTGAGGGTTGAGGATTGAGGTTTGAGGACTGAGGACTGAGGATTGAGGATCGAGAGTTGAGGATTGAGGATTGAGGATTGAGGATTGAGGATTGAGAATTGAGGATTGATGATTGAGGGATGAAGATTGAATATTGAGGATTGAAGACTGAGTATTGATGATTAAGGATTGAGGATAGAGGATGAGAGCTGAGGGTTGAGGATTGAGGTTTGAGGACTGAGGACTGAGGATTGAGGATTGAGAATTGAGGATTGAGGGTTGAGGATTGAAGATTGAGGATTGGGTATTGAGGACTGAAGAATGAGGATTGAGGATTGAGGATTGAGGATTGAGGATTGAAGATTGAGTACTGGGGATTGAAGATTGACGATTGAGGATTGAGGATTGAGGATTGAGGATTGAGGATAGAGGATTGAAGATTGAGGTTTGGGTATTGAGGACTGAACATTGAGGATTGAGGATTGAGGATTGAAGGTTGAATATTGATGAATGAAGATTAACGATTGAGGATTGAGGGTTGTGGATTGAGGACGAGTACTGAGGGTTGAATATTGATGATTGAGGTCTGAGGATTGACGATTGAGGATTGAAAATTGAGGATCGAGGATTGAGGAATGAGGATTGAGGATTGAAGATTGAGTATTGAGGATTGAAGATTGAGGATTGAGGATTGAGGATTGAGGATTGATGATTGAAGATTGTGTATTGAAGATTGAAGATTGAGGATTGAGGATTGAGGATTGAGGATGGAGGATGAGGGATGAGGGTTGAGGATTGAGGTTTGAGTATTGAATCCTGAGAATTCAGGGTATTCTATTGAGTATTGAGAATTGAGGATTGATGGTTGAGTACAGAGGACTGAGGATTGAGATTTGAAGGTTGAGTATTGAGGATTCAGAATTGAGGTTTGAGGACTGAGGATTGAGGATTGAGAATTAAGGATTGTTGATAGAGTATTGAAGATTGAGGATTGGGTACTGAGGATTGAAGAATGAGGATTGAGGATTGAGGATTGAGGATATAGGATTGGAGATTGATTATTGAGGATTGAAGATTGGGGATTGAGGATTGAGGATTGATGGTTGAGTACTGAGGACTGAGGATTGAGGATTGAAGGTTGAGTATTGAGGATTCAGAGTAGAGGGTTGAGGACTGAGGATCGAGGATTGAAGATTGAGTATTGGGGATTGAAGATTGAGGATTGAGGATTGAGGATTGAGGATTGAGGATGATGTCTGAGGGTTGAGGATTGAGGTTTGGGGACTGAGGACTGAGGATTGAGGACTGAGGTTTGAGGATGAGGGCTGATGGTCGGGGATTGAGGTTTGACGGCTGAGGACTGAGGATTGAGAATTGAGAATTAAGCATTGTTGATAGAGGATTGAAGATTGTGGATTGGGTATTGAGGATTGAAGAATGAGGATTGAGGATTGAGGATTGAGGATTCAGGGTTGTGGATCTAGGATTTGAGATTGATTATTGAGTATTGAAGATTGGGGATTGAGGATTGAGGATTGAGGATATAGGATTGGAGATTGATTATTGAGGATTGAAGATTGGGGATTGAGGATTGAGGATTGAGGATCTAGGATTGGAGATTGAAGATTGAAGATTGAGGATTGAGGGTTGAGGATTGAGGACGGGGACTGACGGTTGAGGATTGAGGTTTGAGAATTCAGGATTGAGGATTGAGGACTGAGGCTTGAGGATTGAGGATTGAGCATTGAGGATTGAAGATTGAGGACTGGCGATTGAGGATTGAAGATTGAGGATTAAGGATTGAGGATTGGGGATTGAGGATGTAGGATTGGAGATTGATTATTGAGGATTGAAGATTGAGGATTGAGGATTGAGGATTGAGGATTGAGGATGATGACTGAGGGTTGAGGATTGAGGTTTGAGGACTGAGGACTGAGGATTGAAGACTGAGGGCTGAGGATGAGGGCAGAGGGTCGGGGATTGAGGTTTGACGACTGAGGATTGAGGATTGAGGACTGAGAATTGAGGATTGATGATTGAGGATTGTAGATAGAGGATTGGGTATTGAGGATTGAAGAATGAGGATTGAAGATTGAGGATTGATGATTAAGGATGTAGGATGGAGGATGAGGGCTGAGGGTTGAGGATTGAGGTTTGAGGAATGAGGACTGAGGGTTGAGGATTGTGAATTGAGAATTGAGGATTGAGGATTGAGGATTGAAAATTGAGTATTGAGGATTGATGATTGAGGATTGAGGATTGACGAATGAGGATTGAGGATTGAAGATTGAGTATTGAGGATTGAAGATTGAGGATCGAGGATTGAGGATTGAGGATTGAGTATTGAATATTGAAGATTGAGGATTGAGGATTGACGATTGAGGATTGAGGATTGAAGATTGAGTATTGAGGATTGAAGATTGAGGATTGAGGATTGAGGATTGAGGATTGAGGATTGAAGATTGAGGATTCAGGATTGAGGATTGAGGATTGAGCATTGAGGATTGAAGATTGAATATTGATGACTGAAGATTGAGGATTGAGGATTGAGGGTTGTGAATTGAAGATTGAGGATTGGGGATTGAGGATTGGCGATTGAGGATTGAGTATTGAGTATTGAGGATTGATGGTTGAGTATTGAGGATTCATGGCTGAGGGTTGTGTGTTGAATATTGAGGGTTGAGTATTGAGGATTGAGGATTGAGGATTGAGGATTGAAGATTGAGTATTGATGATTGAATATTGAGGATTGAGGATTGAGGTTTGAGGATTGAGGACGAGGACTGACGGTAGAGATTTGAGGTTTGACGACTGAGGATTGAGGATTGAGGATTGAGGATTGAGGATGATGTCTGAGGGTTGAGGATTGAGGTTTGAGGACTGAGGACTGAGGATTGAAGACTGAGGGTTGAGGATGAGGGCAGAGGGTCGGGGATTGAGGTTTGACGACTGAGGATTGAGGATTGAGGACTGAGAATTGAGGATTGATGATTGAGGATTGAAGATAGATGATTGGGTATTGAGGATTGAAGATAGAGGATTGAGGATTGAGGATTGAGGATTGAGGATGATGTCTGAGGGTTGAGGACTGAGGTTTGAGGTCTGAGGACTGAGGATTGAGGACTGAGGATTGAGGATGAGGGCTGAGGGTCGGGGATTGAGGTTTGACGGCTGAGGACTGAGTATTGAGGATTGAGAATTGAGGATTGCTGATAGAGGATTGAAGATTGAGGATTGGGTATTGAGAATTGAAGAATGAGGATTGAGGATTGAGGATTGGGGATTGAGGATGTAGGATTGGAGATTGATGAATGAGGATTGAAGATTGAGGATCGAGGGTTGAGAATTGAGAATTGAGAATTGAGGGTGAGGACTGAGGTTTGAGGATTGAGGTTTGAGGAACGAGAACTGAGGATTGAGGATTGAGGACTGAGGATTGACGATTGAGTATCGAAGATTGAGGATTGATGACTGAGGATTGAGGACTGAGGATTGAGGATTGAGGATTGAGGATTGAAGGTTGAGTATTGAGGATTGAAAGTTGAGGATTGTGGATTGAGGATTGAGGATTGAGGATTGAGGATTGAATATTGAGGATTGAGGACTGAGTATCTAGGATTGAAAATTGAGGATTGAGGATTGAGGATTGAAGATTGAGGATGGAGGATGAGGGCTGAGGGTTGAGGATTGAGGTTTGGGTATTGAATCCTTAGAATTCAGGATATTCTATTGAGTATTGAGAATTGAGGATTGATGGTTGAGTATTGAGGACTGAGGATTGAGGCTTGAAGGTTGAGTACCGAAGATTCAGGATTGAGGATTGAGGATTGAGGATTGAGGATGATGTCTGAGGGTTGAGGATTGAGGTTTGAGGACTGAGGACTGAGGATTGAAGGCTGAGGGTTGAGGATGAGGGCAGAGGGTCAGGGATTGAGGTTTGACGATTGAGGGTTGAGGATTGAGGATTGAGAATTGAGGATTGATGATTGAGGATTGAAGATTGAGGATTGGGTATTGAGGATTGAAGAATGAGGATTGAGGATTGAGGATTGAGGATTGAAGATTGAGGATCTAGGATTGGAGATTGATTATTGAGGATTGAAGATTCAGGATTGAGGACTGAGGATTGAGGATCTAAAATTGGAGATTGATTATTGAGGATTGAAGATTGAGGATTGACGATTGAGGATTGAGAATTGAGAATTGAGGATGAGGACTGAGGGTTGAGGATTGAGGTTTGAGAAATGAGGATTGAGGATTGAGGAATGAGGATTGAGGACTGAGTATTGAGGATTGTGTATTGAAGATTGTGTATTGATCACTGACGATTGAGGATTGAGGATTGGGGATTGAGGATTGAGGGTTGAAGACTGAACATTGAGGATTGAGGATTGAGGATTGAGGATTGAAGATTGAATATTGAGGATTGAAGATAGAGGATTGAGGATTGAGGGTTGAGGATGGAGGATGAGGGCTGAGGGTTGAGGATTGAGGTTTGAGTATTGAATCCTGAGAATTCAGGATATTCTATTGAGTATTGAGAATTGAGCATTGACGGTTGAGTACTGAGGACTGAGGATTGAGGATTGAAGGTTGAGTATTTATAACTGAGGATTGAGGACTGAGGATCGAGGATTGAGGATTGAGGATTGAAGATTGAATATTGAGGATTGAAGATTGAGGATTGAGGATTGAGGGTTGAGGATGGAGGATGAGGGCTGAGGGTTGAGGATTGAGGTTTGAGGACTGAGGACTGAGGATTGAGGATCGAGAGTTGAGTATTGAGGATTGAAGATTGAGGATTGAGGATTGAGGATTGAGGATTGAGGATTGAAGATTGAGGATTGAGGATTGAGGATTGAGGATTGAGTATTGAGCATTGAGGATTGAAGATTGAATATTGAGGATTGAGGATTGAAGATTGAGGTTTGAGGATTGAGGATTGAGGACTGAGGGTTGAATATTGATGATTGAGGTCTGACGATTGAGGATTGAGTATTGAAAATTGAGAATTGAGGATTGAGGATTGAGGATTGAGGATTGAGGATTGAAGATTGGATATTGAGGATTGAAGATTGAGGATTGAGGATTTAGGATTGAGGATTGATGATTGAAGATTGTGTATTGAGAATTGAAGATTGAGGATTGAGGATTGATTATTGAGGATTGAAGATTGAGGATTGGGGATTGAGGATTGAGGATTGAGGATTGAGTATGAGGACTGAGGGTTGAGGACTGAGGTTTGAGGAATGAGGATTGAGGGTTGAGGATTGAGGATTGAGGATTGAGGATTGAGGATTGAGGATTGAGGATTGGGTATCGAATATTGAGTACTGAGGATTGAAGATTGAGGATTGAGGATTGAGGATTGAGGATTGAGGGTTGTGGATGGAAGATTGAGGATTGGGGATTGAGGATGGCGATTGAGGATTGAGTATTGAGAATTGAGGATTGATGGTTGATTATTGAGGATTCATGGCTGAGGGTTGTGTGTTGAATATTGAGGGTTGAGGATTGAGGATTGAGGATTGAGGATTGAGGATTGAAGATTGAGTATTGATGATTGAATATTGAGGATTGAGTATTGAGGTTTGAGGATTGAGGACGAGGACTGACGGTAGATGATTGAGGTTTGAGGATTGAGGACTGAGGATTGAGGACTGAGGATTGAGGATTGAGGATTGAGCATTGAGGATTGAAGATTGAAGACTGGGGATTGAGGATTGAAGATTGAGCATAAAGGATTGAAGATTGTGGATTGAGGATCTAGGATTGCAGATTGATTATTGAGGATTGAAGATTGAGGATTGAGGATTGAGGATTGAGGATTGAGAATTGAGGATGAGGACTGAGGGTTGAGGATTGAGGTTTGAGGAATGAGGATTGAGGTTTGAGGATTGAGGATTGAGGATTGAGGATTGAGCATTGAGGATTGAAGATTGAATATTGAGGATTGAGGATTGAAGATTGAGTATTGAGGATTGAGGATTGAGGACTGAGGGTTGAATATTGATGATTGAGGTCTGAGGATTGAGGATTGAGTATTGAAAATTGAGGATTGAGGATTGAGTATTGAGGATTGAGGATTGAGGATTGAGGATTGAAGATTGAGTATTGATGATTGAATATTGAGGATTGAGGATTGAGGTTTGAGGATTGAGGACGAGGACTGACGGTAGAGGATTGAGGTTTGAGGATTGAGGACTGAGGATTGAGGACTGAGGATTGAAGATTGAGAATTAAGGATAGAAGATTGTGGATTGAGGATCTAGGATTGGAGATTGATTATTGAGGATTGAAGATTGAGGATTGAGGATTGAGGATTGAGGATTGAGAATTGAGAATGAGGACTGAGGGTTGAGGATTGAGGTTTGAGGAATGAGGATTGAGGGTTGAGGATTGAGGATTGAGGATTGGGGATTGAGGATTGAGGATTGAGGATTGGGGATTGAATATTGAGTACTGAGGATTGAAGATTGAGGATTGAGGATTGAGAATTGAGGATGGAGGATGAGGGCTGAGGATTGAGGATTGAGGATCTAGAATTGGAGATTGATTATTGAGGTTTGAAGATTGAGGATGATGATTGAGGTTTGAGAATTGAGAATTGTGGATGAGGACTGAGGGTTGAGGATTGAGGTTTGAGAAATGAGGATTGAGGATTGAGGATTGAGGTCTGAGGATTGAGGATTGAGGATTGTGTATTGAAGATTGAGTATTGATCACTGAGGATTGAGGATTGAGGATTGAGGATTGAGGATGAGGGTTGAAGATTGAATATTGAGGTTTGAAGATTGAGGATTGATGATTAAGGATTGAGGATGGAGGATGAGGGCTGAGGGTTGAGGATTGAGGTTTGAGGACTGAGGACTGAGGATTGAGGATTGAGAATTGAGAATTGAGGATTGAGGATTGAGGATTGAAAATTGAGTATTGAGGATTGATGATTAAGGATTGAGGATTGACGATTGAGGATTAAGGATTGAAGATTGAGTATTGAGGATTGAAGATTGAGGATTGAGGATTGAGGATTGAGGATTGAGGATTGAGGATTGAAGATTGAGGATTGTGGATTGACGGTTGAGGATTGAGGATTGAAGATTGAGTATTCGGGATTGAAGATTGAGGATTGAGGATTGAGGATTGAGGATTGAGGATTGAAGGTTGAGGATTGAGGATTGAGGATTGAGGATTGAGGATTGAGCATTGAGGATTGAAGATTGAATATTGATGATTGAGGATTGAGGATTGAGGATTGAGGGTTATGGATTGAAGATTGAGGATTGGGGATTGAGGATTGGCGATTGAGAATTGAGTATTGAGAATTGAGGATTGACGGTTGAGTATTGAGGATTCATGGCTGAGGGTTGTGTGTTGAATATTGAGGGTTGAGGATTGAGGATTGAGGATTGAGGATTGAGGATTGAAGATTGAGTATTGATGATTGAATATTGAGGATTGAGTATTGAGGTTTGAGGATTGAGGACGAGGACTGACGGTAGAGGATTGAGGTTTGAGGACTGAGGACTGAGGATTGAGGACTGATGATTGAGGATCGAGGATGGAGCATTGAGGATTGAAGATTGAAGACTGGGGATTGAGGATTGAAGATTGAGAATTAAGGATTGAAGATTGTGGATTGAGGATCTAGGATTGGAGATTGATTATTGAGGATTGAAGATTGAGGATTGAGGATTGAGGATTGAGGATTGAGGATTGAGGATTGAGGATTGAGGATTGAGGATTGAGGAATGGGGATTGAATATTGAGTACTGAGGATTGAAGATTGAGGATTGAGGATTGAGGGTTGAGGATGGAGGATGAGGGCTGAGGGTTGAGGATTGAGGTTTGGGTATTGAATCCTGAGAATTCAGGATATTCTATTGAGTATTGAGAATTGAGCATTGATGGTTGAGTACTGAGGACTGAGGATTGAGGATTGAAGGTTGAGTATTGAGGATGCAGAATTGAGGTTTGAGGGCTGAGGATTGAGGATTGAAGATTGAGTATTGAGGATTGAAGATTGAAGATTGAATATTGATGATTGAGGATTGTGGATTGAGGATTGAGGGTTATGGATTGAAGATTGAGGATTGGGGATTGAGGATTGGCGATTGAGAATTGAGTATTGAGAATTGAGGATTGACGGTTGAGTATTGAGGATTCATGGCTGAGGGTTGTGTGTTGAATATTGAGGGTTGAGTATTGAGGATTGAGGATTGAGGATTGAGGATTGAAGATTGAGTATTGATGATTGAATATTGAGGATTGAGTATTGAGGTTTGAGGATTGAGGACGAGGGCTGACGGTAGAGGATTGAGGTTTGAGGACTGAGGACTGAGGATTGAGGACTGATGATTGAGGATCGAGGATTGAGCATTGAGGATTGAAGATTGAAGACTGGGGATTGAGGATTGAAGATTGAGAATTAAGGATTGAAGATTGTGGATTGAGGATCTAGGATTGGAGATTGATTATTGAGGATTGAAGATTGAGGATTGAGGATTGAGGATTGAGGATAGAGGATTGAGGATTGAGGATTGAAAATTGAGTATTGAGGATTGAAGATTGAGGATTGAGGATTGACGATTGAGGATTGAGGATTGAAGATTGAGTATTGAGGATTGAAGGTTGAGGATTGAGGATTGAGGATTGAGGATTGAGGATTGAAGATTGAGAATTGAGAATTGAGGATGAGGGCTGAGGGATGAGGATTGAGGTTTGAGGAATGAGGATTGAGGTTTGAGGATTGAGGATTGAGGATTGAGGATTGAGGATTGAGGATTGAGGAATGGGGATTGAATATTGAGTACTGAGGATTGAAGATTGAGGATTGAGGATTGAGGATTGAGGATGGAGGATGAGGGCTGAGGGTTGAGGATTGAGGTTTGGGTATTGAATCCTGAGAATTCAGGATATTCTATTGAGTATTGAGAATTGAGCATTGATGGTTGAGTACTGAGGACTGAGGATTGAGGATTGAAGGTTGAGTATTGAGGATGCAGAATTGAGGTCTGAGGGCTGAGGATTGAGGATTGAAGATTGAGTATTGAGGATTGAAGATTGAGGATTGAGGATTGAGGATGGTGTCTGAGGGTTGAGGATTGAGGTTTGAGGACTGAGGACTGAGGATTGAGGATTGAGGATTGAGGTTTGAGGATTGAGGGTTGAATATTGAATATTGAGGTTTGAAGATTGAGGATTGATGATTAAGGATTGAGGATGGAGGATGAGGGCTGAGGGTTGAGGATTGAGGTTTGAGGACTGAGGACTGAGGATTGAGGATTGAGAATTGAGAATTAAGGATTGAGGATTGAGGATTGAAAATTGAGTATTGAGGATTGATGATTGAGGATTGAGGATTGACGATTGAGGATTGAGGATTGAAGATTGAGTATTGAGGATTGAAGATTGACGATTGGGGATTGAGGATTGAGGATTGAGGATTGAAGATTGAAGATTGAGGATTGTGGATTGAAGATTGAGAATTGGGGATTAATGATTGACGGTTGAGGATTGAGTATTGAGGATTGAGAATTGAGGATTTAGGATTGAAATTGAGTATTGAGGATTGAAGATTGAGGATTGAGATTTGATTATTGAATATTGTGGATTGATTATTGAACCATGAGAATTCAGGATATTCTATTGAGTATTGAGAATTGAGGATTGATAGTTGAGTATTGAGGATTCATGGCTGAGGGCTGTGTGTTGAATATTGAGGGTTGAGTATTGAGGATTGTGGATTGAGGATTGAGGATTGAAGATTGAGTATTGATGATTGAATACTGAGGATTGAGGATTGAGGTTTGAGGATTGACGACGAGGACTGATGGTAGAGGATTGAGGTTTGAGGATTGTGGATTGAGGATTGAGGACTGATGATTGAGGATTGAGGATTAAGCATTGAGGATTGAAGATTGAAGACTGGGGATTGAGGATTGATGATTGAGAATTAAGGATTGAAGATTGTGGATTGAGGATCTAGGATTGGAAATTGATTATTGAGGATTGAAGATTGAGGATTGAGGATTGAGGATTGAGGATTGAGAATTGAGAATGAGGACTGAGGGTTGAGGATTGAGGTTTGAGGTATGAGGATTGAGGGTTGAGGTTTGAGGATTGAGGATTGAGGATTGAGGATTGAGTATCGAAGATTGAGTATTGATGCCTGAGGATTGAGGATTGAGGATTGGGGATTGAATATTGAGTACTGAGGATTGAAGATTGAGGATTGAGGATTGAGGATTGAGGATGGAGGATGAGGGCTGAGGGTTGAGGATTGAGGTTTGACTATTGAATCCTGAGAATTCAGGATATTCTATTGAGTATTGAGAATTAAGGATTGATGGTTGAGTACTGAGGACTGAGGATTGAGGATTGACGGTTGAGTATTGAGGATTCAGAATTGAGGTTTGAGGACTGAGGATTGAGGATTGAAGATTGAGTATTGAGGATTGAAGGTTGAGGATTGAGGATTGAGGATTGAGGATTGAGGATGATGTCTGAGGGTTGAGGATTGAGGTTTGAGGACTGAGGACTGAGGATTGAGGACTGAGGTTTGAGGATGAGGGCTGAGGGTCGGGGATTGAGGTTTGACGACTGAGGATTGAGGTTTGAGGACTGAGGACTGAGGATTGAGGATTGAGAATTGAGAATTGAGGATTGAGGATTGAGGATTGAAAATTGAGGATTGAGGATTGATGATTGAATATTGAGGATTGAGGATTGAGTATCTAGGATTGAAGATTGAGGATTGAGGATTGAGGATTGAGGATTGAGAATTGAGGATGAGGACTGAGGGTTGAGGATTGAGGTTTGAGGTATGAGGATTGAGGGTTGAGGATTGAGGATTGAGGATTGAGGATTGAGGATTGAGGATTGAGGAATGGGGATTGAATATTGACTACTGAGTATTGAAGATTGAGGTTTGAGGATTGAGGATTGAGGATGGAGGATGAGGGCTGAGGGTTGAGGATTGACGTTTGAGTATTGAATCCTGAGAATTCAGGATATTCTATTGAGTATTGAGAATTGAGCATTGATGGTTGAGTACTGAGGACTGAGGATTGAGGATTGAAGGTTGAGTTTTGAGGATTCAGAATTGAGGTTTGAGGGCTGCGGATTGAGGACTGAAGATTGAGTATTGAGGATTGAAGATTGAGGATTGAGGATTGAGCATTGAGGATTGAGGATTGAGGATTGAGGATATAGAATTGGAGATTGATTATTGTGGATTGAAGATTGGGGATTGAGGATTGAGGGTTGAGGATCTAGGATTGGAGATTGATTATTGAGGATTGAAAATTGAGGATTGATGATTGAGGATTGAGAATTGAGAATTGAGGATGAGGTCTGAGGGTTGAGGAATGAGGTTTGAGAAATGAGGATTGAGGATTGAGGATTGAGGATTGGAGATTGACTATTGAGAATTGAGGATTGAGGATTGAGAATTGAGGATTGAGAATTGAGGATGAGGACTGAGGGTTGAGAATTGAGGTTTGAGAAATGAGGATTGAGGATTGAGGATTGAGGATTGAGGGTTGAGGATTGAGGATTGAGGATTGAGGATTGAGGATTGAGGATTGAGGATTGAGGATGAGGACTGAGGGTTGAGGATTGAGGTTTGAGAAATGAGGATTGAGGATTGAGGATTGAGGACTGAGGATTGAGGATTGAGGATTGTGTATTGAAGATTGAGTATTGATCACTGAGGATTGAGGATTGAGGATTGAGGTTTGAGGATTGAGGGTTGAATATTGAATATTGAGGATTGAAGATTGAGGATTGATGATTAAGGATTGAGGATGGAGGATGAGGGATGAGGGTTGAGGATTGAGGTTTGAGGACTGAGGACTGAGGATTGAGGATTGAGAATTGAGAATTAAGGACTGAGGATTGAGGATGGGAGGATTGAAGATTGAGTATTGAGGATTGAAGGTTGAGGATTGAGGATTGAGGATTGAGGATTGAGGATGATGTCTGAGGGTTGAGGATTGAGGTTTGAGGACTGAGGACTGAGGATTGAAGACTGAGGGTTGAGGATGGGGGCAGAGGGTCGGGGATTGAGGTTTGACGACTGAGGATTGAGGATTGAGGACTGAGAATTGAGGATTGATGATTGAGGATTGAAGATAGAGGATTTGGTATTGAGGATTGAAGAATGAGGATTGAGGATTGAGGATTGAGGATTGAGGATCTAGAATTGGAGATTGATTATTGAGGTTTGAATATTGAGGATTGATGATTGAGGATTGAGAATTGAGAATTGAGGATGAGGACTGAGGGTTGAGGATTGAGGTTTGAGAAATGAGGATTGAGGATTGAGGATTGAGGACTGAGGATTGAGGATTGAGGATTGTGTATTGAAGATTGAGTATTGATCACTGAGGATTGAGGATTGAGGATTGAGGTTTGAGGATTGAGGGTTGAATATTGAATATTGAGGATTGAAGATTGAGGATTGATGATTAAGGATTGAGGATGGAGGATGAGGGATGAGGGTTGAGGATTGAGGTTTGAGGACTGAGGACTGAGGATTGAGGATTGAGAATTAAGGACTGAGGATTGAGGATGGAGGATGAGGGCTGAGAGTTGAGTATTGAGGTTTGAGTATTGAACCCTGACAATTCAGGATATTCTATTGAGTATTGAGAATTGAGGATTGATGGTTGAGTACTGAGGACCGAGGATTGAGGATTGAAGGTTGAGTATTGAGGATTCAGAATTGAGGTTTGAGGACTGAGGATTGAGGATTGAAGATTGAGTATTGAGGATTGAAGATAGAGGATTGAGGATTGAGGATTGAGGATTGACGATGATGTCTGAGGGTTGAGGACTGAGGTTTGAGGACTGAGGACTGAGGATTGAGGACTGAGGATTGAGGATGAGGGCTGAGGGTCGGGGATTGAGGTTTGACGGCTGAGGACTGAGTATTGAGGATTGAGAATTAAGGATTGTTGATAGAGGATTGAAGATTGAGGATTGGGTATTGAGGATTGAAGAATGGGGATTGAGGATTGAGGATTGAGAATTGAGGATTGATGATTGAGGGTTGAAGATTGAATATTGAGGATTGAAGATTGAGTATTGATGATTAAGGATTGAGGATGGAGGATGAGGGCTGAGGGTTGAGGATTGAGGTTTCAGTACTGAGGACTGAGGATTGAGGATTGAGGATTGAGGATTGAGTATTGAGGATGATGTCTGAGGGTTGAGGATTGAGGTTTGAGGACTGAGGACTGAGGATTGAGGACTGAGGTTTGAGGATGAGGGCTGAGGGTCGGGGATTGAGGTTTGACGGCTGAGGACTGAGGATTGAGGATTGAGAATTAAGGATTGTTGATAGAGGATTGAAGATTGAGGATTGGGTATTGAGGATTGAAGAATGAGGATTGATGATTGAGGATTGGGTATTGAGGACTGAACATTGAGGATTGAGGATTGAGGATTGAAGGTTGAATATTGATGAATGAAGATTAACGATTGAGGTCTGAGGATTGAGGATTGAGGATTGAAAATTGAGGACTGAGGATTCAGGATTGAGGATTGAGGATTGAAGATTGAGTATTGAGGATTGAAGATTGAGGATTGAGGATTGAAGATTGAGTATTGAGGATTGAAGATTGAGGATTGAGGATTGAGGATTGAGGATTGAGGATGATGTCTGAGGGTTGAGGATTGAGGTTTGAGGACCGAGGACTGAGGATTGAGGACTGAGGCTTGAGGATGAGGGCTGAGGGTCGGGGATTGAGGTTTGACGGCTGAGGACTGAGGATTGAGAATTGAGAATTAAGGATTGTTGATAGAGGATTGAAGATTGAGGATTGGGTATTGAGGATTGAAGAATGAGGATTGAGGATTGAGGATTGAGGATTCAGGGTTGTGGATCTAGGATTTGAGATTGATTATTGAGTATTGAAGATTGGGGATTGAGGACTGAGGATTGAGGATATAGGATTGGAGATTGATTATTGAGGATTGAAGATTGGGGATTGAGGATTGAGGATTGAGGATCTAGGATTGGAGATTGAAGATTGAAGATTGAGGATTGAGGGTTGAGGATTGAGGACGGGGACTGACGGTTGAGGATTGAGGTTTGAGGATTCAGGATTGAGGATTGAGGACTGAGGCTTGAGGATTGAGGATTGAGCATTGAGGATTGAAGATTGAGGACTGGCGATTGAGGATTGAAGATTGAGGATTAAGGATTGAGGATTGGGGATTGAGGATGTAGGATTGGAGATTGATTATTGAGGATTGAAGGTTGAGGATTGAGGATTGAGGATTGAGGATTGAGGATGATGTCTGAGGGTTGAGGATTGAGGTTTGAGGACTGAGGACTGAGGATTGAAGACTGAGGGTTGAGGATGAGGGCAGAGGGTCGGGGATTGAGGTTTCACGACTGAGGATTTAGGATTGAGGACTGAGAATTGAGGATTGATGATTGAGGATTGAAGATAGAGGATTGGGTATTGAGGATTGAAGAATGAGGATTGAAGATTGAGGATTGATGATTAAGGATGTAGGATGGAGGATGAGGGCTGAGGGTTGAGGATTGAGGTTTGAGGACTGAGGACTGAGGATTGAGGATTGAGAATTGAGAATTGAGGATTGAGGATTGAGGATTGAAAATTGAGTATTGAGGATTGATGATTGAGGATTGAGGATTGACGAATGAGGATTGAGGATTGAAGATTGAGTATTGAGGATTGAAGATTGAGGATTGAGGATTGAGGATTGAGGATTGAGGATTGAATATTGAAGATTGAGGATTGAGGATTGACGATTGAGGATTGAGGATTGAAGATTGAGTATTGAGGATTGAAGATTGAGGATTGAGGATTGAGGATTGAGGATTGAGGATTGAAGATTGAGGATTCAGGATTGAGGATTGAGGATTGAGCATTGAGGATTGAAGATTGAATATTGATGACTGAAGATTGAGGATTGAGGATTGAGGGTTGTGAATTGAAGATTGAGGATTGGGGATTGAGGATTGGCGATTGAGTATTGAGTATTGAGTATTGAGGATTGATGGTTGAGTATTGAGGATTCATGGCTGAGGGTTGTGTGTTGAATATTGAGGGTTGAGTAATGAGGATTGAGGATTGAGGATTGAGGATTGAAGATTGAGTATTGATGATTGAATATTGAGGATTGAGGATTGAGGTTTGAGGATTGAGGACGAGGACTGACGGTAGAGGATTGAGGTTCGAGGATTGAGGACTGAGGATTGAGGACTGAGGATTGAGGATTCATGATTGAGCATTGAGGATTGAAGATTGAAGACTGGGGATTGAGGATTGAAGATTGAGAATTAAGGATTGAAGATTGTGGATTGAGGATCTAGGAATGGAGATTGATTATTGAGGATTGAAGATTGAGGATTGAGGATTGAGGATTGAGGATTGAGAATTGAGGATGAGGACTGAGGGTTGAGGATTGAGGTTTGAGGAATGAGGATTGAGGTTTGAGGACTGAACATTGAGGATTGAGGATTGAGGATTGAAGGTTGAATATTGATGAATGAAGATTAACGATTGAGGATTGAGTGTTGTGGATTGAGGACGAGTACTGAGGGTTGAATATTGATGATTGAGGTCTGAGGATTGAGGATTGAGGATTTAAACTTGAGGATCGAGGATTGAGGAATGAGGATTGAGGATTGAGGATTGAAGATTGAGGATTGGGGATTGATGATTGACGGTTGAGGATTGAGTATTGAGGATTGAGAATTGAGGATTGAGGATTGAAATTGAGTATTGATGCCTGAGGATTGAGGATTGAGGATTGAGGATTGGGGATTGAATATTGAGTACTCAGGATTGAAGATTGAGGATTGAGGATTGAGGACTGAGGATGGAGGATGAGGGCTGAGGGTTGAGGATTGAGGTTTGAGTATTGAACCCTGAGAATTCAGGATATTCCATTGAGTATTGAGAATTGAGGATTGATGGCTGAGTACTGAGGACTGAGGATTGAGGATTGAAGGTTGAGTATTGAGGATTCAGAATTGAGGTTTGAGGACTGAGGATTGAGGATTGAAGATTGAGTATTGAGGATTGCAGATAGAGGATTGAGGATTGAGGATTGAGGATTGAGGATGATGCCTGAGGGTTGAGGACTGAGGTTTGAGGACTGAGGACTGAGGATTGAGGACTGAGGATTGAGGATGAGGGCTGAGGGTCGGGGATTGAGGTTTGACGATTGAGGGTTGAGGATTGAGGATTGAGAATTGAGGATTGAGGATTGAGGATTGAGGATTGAGGATTGAGGATGGAGGATGAGGGCTGAGGGTTGAGGATTGAGGTTTGGGTATTGAATCCTTAGAATTCAGGATATTCTATTGAGTATTGAGAATTGAGGATTGATGGTTGAGTATTGAGGACTGAGGATTGAGGCTTGAAGGTTGAGTACTGAAGATTCAGGATTGAGGTTTGAGGACTGAGGATTGAGGATTGAAGATTGAGTATTAGGGATTGAAGATTGAGGATTGAGGATTGAGGATTGAGGATTGAGGATGATGTCTGAGGGTTGAGGATTGAGGTTTGAGGACTGAGGACTGAGGATTGAAGGCTGAGGGTTGAGGATGAGGGCAGAGGTTCAGGGATTGAGGTTTGACGATTGAGGGTTGAGGATTGAGGATTGAGAATTGAGGATTGATGATTGAGGATTGAAGATTGAGGATTGGGTATTGAGGATTGAAGAATGAGGATTGAGGATTGAGGATTGAGGATTGAAGATTGAGGATCTAGGATTGGAGATTGATTATTGAGGATTGAAGATTCAGGATTGAGGACAGAGGATTGAGGATCTAGAATTGGAGATTGATTATTGAGGATTGAAGATTGAGGATTGACGATTGAGGATTGAGAATTGAGAATTGAGGATGAGGACTGAGGGTTGAGGATTGAGGTTAGAGAAATGAGGATTGAGGATTGAGGAATTAGGATTGAGGACTGAGGATTCAGGATTGTTTATTGAAGATTGTGAATTGATCACTGAGGATTGAGGATTGAGGATTGGGGATTGAGGATTGAGGGTTGAAGATTGAACATTGAGGATTGAGGATTGAGGATTGATTATTAAGGATTGCGGATGGAGGATGAGGTCTGAGGGTTGAGGATTGAAGTTTGAGGACTGAGGACTGGGGATTGAGGGTTGAGAATTGAGGATTGAGGATTGAGGATTGACGGTTGAGGATTGAGGATTGAAGATTGAGTATTGAGGATTGAAGGTTGAGGCCTGAGGATTGAGGATTGAGGATTGAGGATTGAGGATTGAAGATTGAGAATTGAGAATTGAGGGTGAGGGCTGAGGGTTGAGGATTGTGGTTTGAGGACTGAGGACTGAGGATTGAGGATCGTGAGTTGAGGATTGAGCATTGAGGATTGAGAATTGAGGATTGATGATTGAGGGTTGAAGATTGAATATTGAGGATTGAAGATTGAGTATTCATGATTAAGGATTGAGGATGGAGGATGAGGTCTGAGGGTTGAGGATTGAGGTTTGAGGACTGAGGACTGAGGATTGAGGATTGAGAATTGAGGATTGAGGGTTGAGGATTGAAGATTGGGGATCGAGGATTGAAGGTTGAAGATTGAACATTGAGGATTGAAGATTGAGGTTTGATGATTAAGGATTGAGGATGGAGGATGAGGGCTGAGGGTTGAGGATTGAAGTTTGAGGACTGAGGACTGAGGATTGAGGATTGAGAATTGAGGATTGAGGATTGAGGATTGAGGATTGAAAATTGAGTATTGAGGATTGAAGGTTGAGGATTGAGGATTGACGATTGAGGATTGAGGATTGAAGATTGAGTATTGAGGATTGAAGATTGAGGATTGAGGATTGAGGATTGAGGATTGAGGATTGAATATTGAGGATTGAGGATTGAGGATTGAGGATTGAGCATTGAGGATTGAAGACTGAATATTGATGATTGAATGTTGATGATTGAGGATTGAGGGTTGTGGATTGAGGACGAGGACTGAGGGTTGAATATTGATGATTGAGGACTGAGGATTGAGGATTGAGGATTGAAAATTGAGAATTGAGTATTGAGGATTGAGGATTGAGGATTGAAGATTGGATATTGAAGATTGAAGATTGAGGATTGAGGATTGAGGATTGAGGATTGATGATTGAAGATTGTGTATTGAGAATTGAGGGTTGAGGATTGAGGATTGAGGATTGAGGATTCAAGATTGAGGATTGAGGATTGAGGATTGAGGATTGAGGATTGAGGATTGAGGATTGAGGCTTGAGGATCTAGAATTGGAGATTGATTATTGTGGATTGAAGATTGGGGATTGAGGATTGAGGGTTGAGGATCTAGGATTGGAGATTGATTATTGAGGATTGAAGATTGAGGATTGAAGGTTGAGGATTGAGTATTGAGGATTGAGGATTGAGGTTTGAAGATTGAGGATTGAGGATTGAGGATTGAGGATTGAGGATTGAGGATTGAAGATTGAATATTGATGATTGAATATTGAGGACTGAGGATTGAGTGTTGTGGATTGAGGACGAGGACTGAGGGTTGAATATTGATGTTTGAGGTCTGAGGATGAAGGATTGTGGATTGAGAATTGAGGATTGAGGATTGAGGATTGAAGATTGAGGATTGGTTATTGAGGGTTGAAGAATGGGGATTTAGGATTGAGGTTTGAGGATTGAGGATTGAGAATTGAGGATTGGGGATTGAAGATTGAGTATTGAGGATTGAAGATTGATGATTGAGGATTGAGGATTGAGGATTGAGGGTTGAGGATTGAGGATTGAGGATTGAGGATTGAGCATTGAAGATTGAGGATTGGGGATTGAGGATTGACGATTGAGGATTGAGTATTGAGGATTGAAGATTGAGTATTGATGATTGAAGATTGAGGATGATGATTGAGGGTTGAGGTCTGAGGACGAGGACTGACGGTTGAGGACTGAGGTTTGAGGATTGAGGTTTGTGGGTTGAGGACGATGACTGAAGGTTGAATATTGATGTTTGAGGCCTGAGGATTGAGGATTGCGGATTGAGCATTGAAGATTGAGGTTTGGGGATTGAGGATTGACGACTGAGGATTGAGTATTGAGGACTGAAGATTGAGTATTGATGATTGAAGATTGAGGATAGAGGATTGAGGGTTGAGGATTGAGGACGAGGACTGACGGATGAGGATTGAGGTTTGAGGATAGAGGGTTGTGGATTGAGGACGAGGACTGAGGGTTGAATATTGATGTTTGAGGCCTGAGGATTGAGGATTGAGGATTGAGAATTGATGGTTGAGGACCGAGGGTTGAAGATTGAGGATTGGGTATTGAGGATTGAAGAATGAGGATTGAGGTTTGAGGATTGAGGATTGAGGATTGCAGATTGAGTATTGAGGATTGAGGATTGAGGATTCAGGATTGACGATTGAGGATTGAGGATTGAGGGTTGAGGATTGAGGACGAGGACTGACGGTTGAGGATTGAGGATTGAGGATTGAGGATTGAGGATTGAGGACTGAGGCTTGAGGATTGACGATTGAGCATAGAGGATTGAAGATTGAGGACTGGCGATTGAGGATTGAAGATTGAGGACTAAGGACTGAGGATTGGGGATTGAGGGTCTAGGATTGGAGATTGATTTTTGGGGATTGATGACTGAGGATTGAGGACTGAGGATTGATGATTGAGGATTGATGATGGAAGATTCAGTATTGATGATTGAATATTGAGGACTGAGGATTGAGGATTGAGGATTGAGGACTGAAGATTGAGTATTCAGGATTGAAGGTTGTGGATTGTGGATTGAGGATTGAGGATTGAGGATTGAAGATTGAGGACTGAGTGTTGAGAATTGAGGATTGGGGATTGAAGATTGAGTATTGAGGATTGAAGATTGAGGATTGAGGGTTGAGGATTGAGGATTGAGCGTTGAAGACTGAGGATTGAGGATTGAGGATTGAGGATTAAAGATTGAATATTGATGATTGAAGATTGAGGATTGAGGATTGAGGGTTGTGGATTGAGGCCGAGGACTGAGGGTTGAATATTGATGTTTGAGGCCTGAGGATTGAGGATTGAGGATTGAGAGTTGAAGATTGAGAAATGGGTATTTAGGATTGAAGAATGAGGATTGAGGATTGAGGATTGAGGATTGAGGATTGCAGATTGAGTATTGAGGATTGAAGATTGAGGATTGAGGATTGAGGATTGAAGAATGAGGATTGAGGATTGAGGTTTGAGGATTGAGGATTGCAGATTGAGTATTGAGGATTGAAGATTGAGGATTGAGAATTGAGGATTGATGATTGAGGTTTGAGGATTGAGGATTGAGGATTGAGGATTGAGGATTGAAGATTGAGTATTGAGGATTGAAGATTGAGGATTGAGGATTGAATACTGAGAATTGAGGATTGAGGATTGAGGATTGAAGATTGAGAATTGAAGATTGAGTACTGAGGACTGAAGATTGACGATTGAGGATTGAGTATTGAGGATTGAAGATTGAGTATTGATGATTGAAGATTGAGGATTGAGGATGAGGGTTGATAATTGAGGATTGAGGATTGAAGATTGAGAATTGAAGATTGAGTATTGAGGACTGAAGATTGACGATTGAGGATTGAGTATTGAGGATTGAAGATTGAGTATTGATGATTGAAGATTGAGGATTGAGGATTGAGGGTTGAGGATTGAGGACGAGGACTGACGGTTGAGGATTGAGGTTTGAGGATTGAAGGTTGTGGATTGAGGACGAGGACTGAAGGTTGAATATTGATGTTTGAGGCCTGAGGACTGAGGATTGAGGATTGAGAATTGATGATTGAGGACTGAGGGATGAAGATTGAGGATTGGGTATTGAGGATTGAAGAATGGCGATTGAGGTTTGAGGTTTGAGGATTGAGGATTGAAGATTGAGTATTGAGGATTGAAGATTGAGTATTGAGGATTGAGAATTGAGGATTCAGGATTGAAGATTGAGTATTGAGGATTGAAGGTTGAGGATTGAGTATTGAGGATTGAGGATTGAGGTTTGAAGATTGAGGATTGAGGATTGAGGATTGATGATTGATGATTGAGGATTGAAGATTGAGTATTGATGATTGAATATTGAGGACTGAGGATTGAGGGTTGTGGATTGAGGACGAGGACTGAGGGTTGAATATTGATGTTTGATGTCTGAGGATTAAGGATTGAGGATTGAGAATTGAGGATTGAGGATTGAGGATTGAAGATTGAGGATTGGGTATTGAGGGTTGAAGAATGAGGATTGAGGATTGAGGTTTGAGGATTGAGGATTGCAGATTGAGTATTGAGGATTGAAGATTGAGTATTGAGGATTGTGGATTGAATATTGAGGATTGAGGATTGAGGATTGAGGATTGAGGATTGAAGATTGAGGATTGAGGATTGAGGATTGAGGATTGAGCGTTGAAGACTGAGGATTGAGGATTGAGGATTGAGGATTAAAGATTGAATATTGATGATTGAAGATTGAGGATTGAGGATTGAGTGTTGTGGATTGAGGACGAGGACTGAGGGTTGAATATTGATGTTTGAGGCCTGAGGATTGAGGATTGAGGATTGAGAGTTGAAGATTGAGGAATGGGTATTTAGGATTGAAGAATGAGGATTGGAGATTGAGGATTGGGTATTGAGGATATAAGAATGACGATTGAGGATTGAGGATTGAGGATTGAGGATTGCAGATTGAGTATTGTGGATTGAAGATTGAGGATTGAGGATTGAGGATTGAGGATTCAGGATTGAGGATTCAGGATTTATGTTTGAGGACTGAGGATTGAGGATTGAGGATTGAGGATTGAGGATTGGGGATTCAAGATTGAGGATTGAGGATTGAGGATTGAAGATTGAGGATTAAGGTCTGAGGATTGGGGATTGAGGATCTAGGATTGGAGATTGATATTTGGGTATTGAAGATTGAGGATTGAGTATTGAGGATTGAGAATTGAGAATTGAGGATGAGGACTGAGGGTTGAGGATTGAGGTTTGAGGAACGAGGATTGAAGATTGAGTATTGAGGATTGAAGATTGATGATTGAGGATTGAGGATTGAGGATTGAGTATTGAGGATTGACGCTTGAGGATTGAGGGTTGAGGATGTAGGATTGAAGAGAGAGGACTGAGTGTTGAGGATTGAGTGTTGAGAATTGATGCTTGAGGTTTGAGATTTGATTATTGAATATCCTGGATTGAGTAATGAACCATCAGAATTCAGGATGTTCTATTGAGTATTGAGAATTGAGGATTGATGGTTGAGTATTGAGGATTGATGGTTGAGGGTTGAGTGTTGAATATTGAGGATTGAGTATAGAATCCTGAGAATTCAGGATATTCTATTGAGCATTGGGAATTTAGCATTGTTGGTTGAGTATTGAGGATTGAGGGTTGAGGATTGAGTATTGAAGATTGAGGATTGATGATTGAGGATTGAGGATCAAGGGTTGGGGATTGAGGATTGAGGATTGATGATTGAGGATTGAAGATTGATTATTGATGATTGAAAATTGAGGATTGAGTATTGAGTGTTGAGGATTGAGGACGAGGACTGAAGGTTGAGGATTGAGGTTTGAGGATTGATAATTGAGGATTGAGGACTGAGGCTTGAGGATTGAGGATTGAGCATTGAGGATTGAAGACTGAGGACTGGCGATTGAGGATTGAAGATTGAGGATTAAGGATTGAGGATCGGGGATTGAGGATGTAGGATTTGAGATTGATTATTGATGATTGAAGGTTGAGGATTGAGGATTGAGGATTGAGGATTGAGAATTTAGTATTGAGGATAGAATATTGAGGGATGAGGATTGAGGATTGAGGATTGAGGGTTGAGGATTGAGGATTGAGGATTGAAGATTGAATATTGATGATTGAATATTGAGGACTGAGGATTGAGGGTTGTGGATTGAGGACGAGGACTGAGGGTTGAATATTGATGTTTGAGGTCTGAGGATTAAGGATTGTGGATTGAGAATTGAGGATTGAGGATTGAGGATTGAAGATTGAGGATTGGGTATTGAGGGTTGAAGAATGAGGATTTAGGATTGAGGTTTGAGGATTGAGGATTGAAGATTGAGTATTGAGGATTGAAGATTGAGTATTGAGGATTGAGGATTGAAGATTGAGGATTGAGGATTGAGGAGTGAGGATTGAGGATTGAAGATTGAGTATTGAGGATTGAAGATTGAGGATAGATTATTGAGTACTGAGGATTGAGGATTGAGGATTGAGGATTGACGATTGAGTATTGAAGATTGAGGATTGATGACTGAGGATTGAGGACTGAGGATTGAGGATTGAGGATTGATGATTGAAGATTGAGTATTGAGGATTGAATATTGAGGATTGAGGATTGAGGATTGAGGATTGAGAGTTGAGGATTGAGGATTGATGATTGAGTATTGAGGATTGAAGGTTGAGGATTGTGGATTGAGGATTGAGGATTGAGGATTGAATAATAAGGATTGGCGACTGAGTGTTGAGGGCTGAGTGATGAGGATTGATGCTTGTGGATAGAGATCTGAAGATTGCAGATTGAGTATTGAGTATTGAAAACTGTGAATTGATGATATTCTATGGAGGATTGAGGATTGACAACTGATTGTTGTGGACTGAGGGCTGAAGATTGAGGATTCAGGATTGAGGATTCAGGATTGAGGTTTGAGGACTGAGGATTGAGGATTGAGGATTGTGGATTGAGGATTGAGGATTGAGGATTGAGGATTGAGGATTGAGGATTGAGGATTGGGTATTGAGGATTGAACATTGAGGATTGAGGATTGAACATTCAGGATTGAGGATTGAGAATTGAGGATTGGGGATTGAAGATTGAGTATTGAGGATTGAAGATTGAGGATTGAGGATTGAGGATTCAGGATTGAGGATTGAAGATTGAGGATTGAGGATTGAGGATTGAGTATTGAGGATTGAGGATTGAGGATTGAGGACTGAGGCCTGAGGATTGACGATTGAGCATAGAGGATTGAAGATTGAGGACTGGCGATTGAGGATTGAAGATTGAGGACTAAGGACTGAGGATTGGGGATTGAGGGTCTAGGATTGGAGATTGATTTTTGGGGATTGATGACTGAGGATTGAGGACTGAGGATTGATGATTGAGGATTGATGATGGAAGATTCAGTATTGGGGATTGAATATTGAGGACTGAGGATTGAGGATTGAGGATTGAGGATTGAAGATTGAGTATTCAGGATTGAAGGTTGTGGATTGTGGATTGAGGATTGAGGATTGAGGATTGAGGATTGAGGACTGAGTGTTGAGAATTGAGGATTGGGGATTGAAGATTGAGTATTGAGGACTGAAGATTGAGGATTGAGGATTGAGGATTGAGGATTGAGCGTTGAAGACTGAGGATTGAGGATTGAGGATTGAGGATTAAAGATTGAATATTGATGATTGAAGATTGACGATTGAGGATTGAGGGTTGTGGATTGAGGCCGAGGACTGAGGGTTGAATATTGATGTTTGAGGCCTGAGGATTGAGGATTGAGGATTGAGAGTTGAAGATTGAGGAATGGGTATTTAGGATTGAAGAATGAGGATTGAGGATTGAGGATTGATGATTGAGGATTGCAGATTGAGTATTGAGGATTGAAGATTGAGGATTGAGGATTGAGGATAGAAGAATGAGGATTGAGGATTGAGGTTTGAGGATTGAGGATTGCAGATTGAGTATTGAGGATTGAAGATTGAGGATTGAGAATTGAGGATTGATGATTGAGGCTTGAGGATTGAGGATTGAGGATTGAGGATTGAAGATTGAGTATCGAGGATTGAAGATTGAGGATTGAGGATTGAATACTGAGAATTGAGGATTGAGGATTGAGGATTGAAGATTGAGAATTGAAGATTGAGTATTGAGGACTGAAGATTGACGATTGAGGATTGAGTATTGAGGATTGAAGATTGAGTATTGATGATTGAAGATTGAGGATTGAGGATGAGGGTTGAGGATTGAGGATTGAGGATTGAAGATTGAGAATTGAAGATTGAGTATTGAGGACTGAAGATTGACGATTGAGGATTGAGTATTGAGGATTGAAGATTGAGTATTGAAGATTGAAGATTGAGGATTGATGATTGATGACTGAGGATTGAAGATTGAGTATTAATGATTGAATATTGAGGACTGAGGATTGAGGGTTGTGGATTGAGGACGAGGACTGAGGGTTGAATATTGATGTTTGAGGTCTGAGTATTGAGGATTGAGGATTGAGAATTGATGATTGAGGACTGAGGGTTGAAGATTGAGGATTGATTATTGATGATTGAAGATTGAGGATTGAGGTTTGAGGGTTTAGGATTGAGGACGAGGACTGAAGGTTGAGGATTGAGGATTGGGTATTGAGGATTGAAGAATGAGTATTGAGGATTGAGGATTGAGGATTGAGGATTGAAGATTGAGGATTGAGGATTGAGGATTGAGGATTGAGCGTTGAAGACTGAGGATTGAGGATTGAGAATTGAGAATTAAAGATTGAATATTGATGATTGAAGATTGAGGATTGAGGATTGAGTGTTGTGGATTGAGGACGAGGACTGAGGGTTGAATATTGATGTTTGAGGCCTGAGGATTGAGGATTGAGGATTGAGAGTTGAAGATTGAGGAATGGGTATTTAGGATTGAAGAATGAGGATTGGAGATTGAGGATTGGGTATTGAGGATATAAGAATGAGGATTGAGGATTGAGGATTGAGGATTGAGGATTGCAGATTGAGTATTGAGGATTGAAGATTGAGGATTGAGGATTGAGGATTGAGGTTTGAGGAACGAGGATTGAAGATTGAGTATTGAGGATTGAAGATTGATGATTGAGGATTGAGGATTGAGGATTGAGTATTGAGGATTGACGCTTGAGGATTGAGGGTTGAGGATGTAGGATTGAAGAGAGAGGACTGAGTGTTGAGGATTGAGTGTTGAGAATTGATGCTTGAGGTTTGAGATTTGATTATTGAATATCCTGGATTGAGTAATGAACCATCAGAATTCAGGATGTTCTATTGAGTATTGAGAATTGAGGATTGATGGTTGAGTATTGAGGATTGATGGTTGAGGGTTGAGTGTTGAATATTGAGGATTGAGTATAGAATGCTGAGAATTCAGGATATTCTATTGAGCATTGGGAATTTAGCATTGTTGGTTGAGTATTGAGGATTGAGGGTTGAGGATTGAGTATTGAAGATTGAGGATTGATGATTGAAGATTGAGGATCAAGGATTGAGGATTGAGGATTGAGGATTGATGATTGAGGATTGAAGATTGATTATTGATGATTGAAAATTGAGGATTGAGTATTGAGTGTTGAGGATTGAGGACGAGGACAGAAGGTTGAGGATTGAGGTTTGAGGATTGATAATTGAGGATTGAGGACTGAGGCTTGAGGATTGAGGATTGAGCATTGAGGATTGAAGATTGAAGACTGGCGATTGAGGATTGAAGATTGAGGATTAAGGATTGAGGATTGAGGATTGAGGATTGCGGATTGAGCATTGAAGATTGAGGTTTGGGGATTGAGGATTGACGACTGAGGATTGAGTATTGAGGATTGAAGATTGAGTATTGATGATTGAGGATTGCGGATTGAGGATTGAGCATTGAAGATTGAGGATTGGGTATTGAGGATTGACGATTGAGGATTGAGTATTGAGGATTGAAGATTGAGTATTGATGATTGAAGATTGAGGATTGAGGATTGAGTGTTGAGGATTGAGGACGAAGACCGACGGTTGAGGATTGAGGTTTGAGGATTGAGGGTTGTGGATTGAGGACGAGGACTGAGGGTTGAATATTGATGTTTGAGGCCTGAGGATTGAGGATTGAGGATTGAGAATTGATGATTGAGGACTGAGGGTTGAAGATTGAGGATTGGGTATTGAGGATTGAAGAATGAGTATTGAGGATTGAGGATTAAGGATTGAGGATTGCAGATTGAGTATTGAGGAATGAAGATTGAGGATTCAGGACTGAGGATTGGGGATTGAGGATCTAGGATTGGAGATTGATTTTTGGGGATTGAAGATTGAGGATTGAGGATTGAGGATTGAGAATTGATAATTGAGAATGAGGACTGAGGGTTGAGGATTGAGGTTTGAGGAACGAGGAATGAGGATTGAGGATTGAGGACTGAGGATTGACGATTGAGTATTGAAGATTGAGGATTTATGACTGAGGATTGAGGATTGAGGATTGAGGATTGAGGATTGAAGACTGAGTATAGGGGATTGAATATTGAGGATTGAGGATTGAGGATTGAGAATGAGGGCTGAGGGTTGAGGATTGAGGTTTGAGTATAGAATCCTGAGAATTCAGGATATTCTATTGAGCATTGGGAATTTAGGATTGTTGGTTGAGTATTGAGGATTGAGGATTGAGTATTGAGGATTGAAGATTGAGTATTGAGGATTGAAGATTGATGATTGAGGATTGAGTATTAAGGATTGAGTATTGAGGATTGACGCTTGAGGATTGATTGCTGAGAATGTAGGATTGAAGAGAGAGGACTGAGGGTTGAGGATTGGGTGTTGAGAATTGATGCTTGAGGTTTGAGATTTGATTATTGAATATTCTGGATTGAGTATTGAACCATCAGAATTCAGGATGTTCTATTGAGAATTGAGAATTGAGGATTGATGGTTGAGTATTGAGGATTGATGGTTGAGGGTTGAGTGTTGAATATTGAGGATTGAGGATTGAGGATTGAGGATTGATGATTGAGGATTGAAGATTGATTATTGATCATTGAAGATTAAGGATTGAGGTTTGAGTGTTGAGGATTGAGGACGAGGACTGAAGGTTGAGGATTGAGGTTTGAGGATTGAGAATTGAGGATTGAGGACTGAGGATTGAGGATTGAGGATTGAGCATTGAGGATTGAAGATTGAGGACTGGCGATTGATGATTGAAGATTGAGGATTAAGGATTGAGGATCGGGGATTGAGGATGTAGGATTGGAGATTGATTATTGATGATTGAATATTGAGGATTGAGGATTGAGGATTGAGGATTGAGGATTGAGGATTCAAGATTGAGTATTGAGCATTGAAGGTTGAGGATTGTGGATTGAGTATTGAGGATTGAGGATTGAATATTGAAGATTGAGTATTGATGCCTGAGGATCGAAGATTGAGGATTGAGTATTGAGAATTGAGGATTGAGTGTTGAAGATTGAGGATTGATGATTGAAGATTGAGGATTGGGGTTGAGGATTGCGGAATGAGTATTGAAGATTGAGGGATGATGATTGAGGATTGAGGATTGAGGATTGGGTATTGAGGATTGAGCATTGAGGTTTGAGGACTGAGGGCTGAGGATTGAGGATTGAGGATTGAGGATTGATGATTGAGAATTGATGGTTGAGGACCGAGGGTTGAAGATTGAGGATTGGGTATTGAGGATTGAAGAATGAGGATTGAGGTTTGAGGATTGAGTATTGATGATTGAGTATTGAAGATTGAGGGTTGGGTATTGAGGATTGAAGAATGAGGATTGAGGATTGAGGATTGGGGATTGAGGATTGAGGATTGAAGATTGAGTATTGGGGATTGAAGATTGAGGATTGAGGATTGAGGATCGAAGATTGAGGATTGAGGATTGAGGATTGAGGATTGAGGATTGGGGATTGAAGATTGAGTATTGAGGATTGAAGATTGAGGATTGAGGATTGAGTACTGAGGATTGAGGATTGAGGACTGAGGATTGAAGATTGAGAATTGAAGATTGAGTATTGAGGACTGAATATTGACGACTGAGGATTGAAGATTGAGGATTGAGGATTGAGGATTGAGGATTGAGGATTGCGGACTGAGCATTGAAGATTGAGGTTTGGGGATTGAGGATTGACGACTGAGGATTGAGTATTGAGGATTGAAGATTGAGTATTGATGATTGAAGATTGAGGATAGAGGATTGAGGGTTGAGGATTGAGGACGAGGACTGACCGTTGATGATTGAGGTTTGAGGATAGAGAGTTGTGGATTGAGGACGAGGACTGAGGATGAATATTGATGTTTGAGGCCTGAGGATTGAGGATTGAGGATTGAGAATTGATGGTTGAGGACTGAGGGTTGAAGATTGAGGATTGGGTATTGAGGATTGAAGAATGAGGATTGAGGATTGAGGATTGAGGATTGAGGATTGCAGATTGAGTATTGAGGATTGAGGATTGAGGATTCGGGATTGACGATTGAGGATTGAGGATTGAGGGTTGAGGATTGAGGACGAGGACTGACGGTTGAGGATTGAGGATTGAGGATTGAGGATTGAGGATTGAGGACTGAGGCTTGAGGATTGACGATTGAGCATAGAGGATTGAAGATTGAGGACTGGCGATTGAGGATTGAAGATTGAGGACTAAGGACTGAGGATTGGGGATTGAGGGTCTAGGATTGGAGATTGATTTTTGGGGATTGATGACTGAGGATTGAGGACTGAGGATTGATGATTGAGGATTGATGATGGAAGATTCAGTATTGAGGATTGAATATTGAGGACTGAGGATTGAGGATTGAGGATTGAGGATTGAAGATTGAGTATTCAGGATTGAAGGTTGAGGATTGTGGATTGAGGATTGAGGATTGTGGATTGAAGATTGAGGACTGAGTGTTGAGAATTGAGGATTGGGGATTGAAGATTGAGTATTGAGGATTGAAGATTGAGGATTGAGGATTGAGGATTGAGGATTGAGCGTTGAAGACTGAGGATTGAGGATTGAGGATTGAGGATTAAAGATTGATTATTGATGATTGAAGATTGAGGATTGAGGATTGAGGGTTGTGGATTGAGGACGAGGACTGAGGGTTGAATATTGATGTTTGAGGCCTGAGGATTGAGGATTGAGGATCGAGAGTTGAAGATTGAGGAATGGGTATTTAGGATTGAAGAATGAGGATTGAGGATTGAGGATTGAGGATTGAGGATTGCAGATTGAGTATTGAGGATTGAAGATTGAGGATTGAGGATTGAGGATTGAAGAATGAGGATTGAGGATTGAGGTTTGAGGATTGAGGATTGCAGATTGAGTATTGAGGATTGAAGATTGAGGATTGAGAATTGAGGATTGATGATTGAGGATTGAGGATTGAGGATTGAGGATTGAGGATTGAAGATTGAGTATTGAGGATTGAAGATTGTGGATTGAGGATTGAATACTGAGAATTGAGGATTGAGGATTGAGGATTGAAGATTGAGAATTGAAGATTGAGTATTGAGGACTGAAGATTGACGATTGAGGATTGAGTATTGAGGATTGAAGATTGAGTATTGATGATTGAAGATTGAGGATTGAGGATGAGGGTTGAGGATTGAGGATTGAGGATTGAAGATTGAGAATTGAAGATTGAGTATTGAGGACTGAAGATTGACGATTGAGGATTGAGTATTGAGGATTGAAGATTGAGTATTGATGATTGAAGATTGAGGATTGAGGATTGAGGGTTGAGGATTGAGGACGAGGACTGACGGTTGAGGATTGAGGTTTGAGGATTGAAGGTTGTGGATTGAGGACGAGGACTGAAGGTTGAATATTGATGTTTGAGGCCTGAGGATTGAGGATTGAGGATTGAGAATTGATGATTGAGGACTGAGGGTTGAAGATTGAGGATTGGGTATTGAGGATTGAAGAATGACGATTGAGGTTTGAGGATTGAGGATTGAGGATTGAAGATTGAGTATTGAGGATTGAAGATTGAGTATTGAGGATTGAGAATTGAGGATTCAGGATTGAAGATTGAGTATTGAGGATTGAAGGTTGAGGATTGAGTATTGAGGATTGAGGATTGAGGTTTGAAGATTGAGGATTGAGGATTGAGGATTGATGATTGATGATTGATGATGGAAGATTCAGTATTGAGGATTGAGTATTGAGGACTGGGGATTGAGGATTGAGGAATGAGGATTGAAGATTGAGTATTCAGGATTGAAGGTTGAGGATTGTGGATTGAGGATTGAGGATTGAGGATTGAAGATTGAGGACTGAGTGTTGAGAATTGAGGATTGGGGATTGAAGATTGAGTATTGAGGATTGAAGATTGAGGATTGAGGATTGAGGATTGAGGATTGAGCGTTGAAGACTGAGGATTGAGGATTGAGGATTGAGCATTAAAGATTGAATATTGATGATTGAAGATTGAGGATTGAGGATTGAGGGTTGTGGATTGAGGACGAGGACTGAGGGTTGAATATTGATGTTTGAGGCCTGAGGATTGAGGATTGAGGATTGAGAGTTGAAGATTGAGGAATGGGTATTTAGGATTGAAGAATGAGGATTGAGGATTGAGGATTGAGGATTGAGGATTGCAGATTGAGTATTGAGGATTGAAGATTGAGGATTGAGGATTGAGGATTGAAGAATGAGGATTGAGGATTGAGGTTTGAGGATTGAGGATTGCAGATTGAGTATTGAGGATTGAAGATTGAGGATTGAGAATTGAGGATTGATGATTGAGGATTGAGGATTGAGCATTGAGGATTGAGGATTGAAGATTGAGTATTGAGGATTGAAGATTGTGGATTGAGGATTGAATACTGAGAATTGAGTATTGAGGATTGAGGATTGAAGATTGAGAATTGAAGATTGAGTATTGAGGACTGAAGATTGACGATTGAGGATTGAGTATTGAGGATTGAAGATTGAGTATTGATGATTGAAGATTGAGGATTGAGGATGAGGGTTGAGGATTGAGGATTGAGGATTGAAGATTGAGAATTGAAGATTGAGTATTGAGGACTGAAGATTGACGATTGAGGATTGAGTATTGAGGATTGAAGATTGAGTATTGATGATTGAAGATTGAGGATTGAGGATTGAGGGTTGAGGATTGAGGACGAGGACTGACGGTTGAGGATTGAGGTTTGAGGATTGAAGGTTGTGGGTTGAGGACGAGGACTGAAGGTTGAATATTGATGTTTGAGGCCTGAGGATTGAGGATTGAGGATTGAGAATTGAGGATTGAGGATTGAGGATTGAAGATTGAGGATTGGGTATTGAGGGTTGAAGAATGAGGATTGAGGATTGAGGTTTGAGGATTGAGGATTGCAGATTGAGTATTGAGGATTGAAGATTGAGTATTGAGGATTGTGGATTGAAGATTGAGGATTGAGGATTGAGGATTGAGGATTGAGGATTGAAGATTGAGGATTGATGATTGATGATTGAGGATTGAAGATTGAGTATTGATGATTGAATATTGAGGACTGAGGATTGAGGGTTGTGGATTCAGGACGAGGACTGAGGGTTGAATATTGATGTTTGAGGTCTGAGTATTCAGGATTGAGGATTGAGAATTGATGATTGAGGACTGAGGGTTGAAGACTGAGGATTGATTATTGATGATTGAAGATTGAGGATTGAGGTTTGGGGGTTTAGGATTGAGGACGAGGACTGAAGGTTGAGGATTGAGGATTGTGTATTGAGGATTGAAGAATGAGTATTGAGGATTGAGGATTGAGGATTGAGGATTGAAGATTGAGGATTGAGGATTGAGGATTGAGGATTGAGCGTTGAAGACTGAGGATTGAGGATTGAGGATTGAGGATTAAAGATTGAATATTGATGATTGAAGATTGAGGATTGAGGATTGAGGGTTGTGGATTGAGGACGAGGACTGAGGGTTGAATATTGATGTTTGAGGCCTGAGGATTGAGGATTGAGGATTGAGAGTTGAAGATTGAGGAATGGGTATTTAGGATTGAAGAATGAGGATTGGAGATTGAGGATTGGGTATTGAGGATATAAGAATGAGTATTGAGGATTGAGGATTGAGGATTGAGGATTGCAGATTGAGTATTGAGGATTGAAGATTGAGGATTGAGGATTGAGGATTGAGGATTCATGATTGAGGATTCAGGATTGATGTTTGAGGACTGAGGATTGAGGATTGAGGATTGAGGATTGAGGATTGGGGATTGAAGATTGAGGATTGAGGATTGAGGATTGAAGATTGAGGATTAAGGACTGAGGATTGGGGATTGAGGATCTAGGATTGGAGATTGATATTTGGGTATTGAAGATTGAGGATTGAGGATTGAGGATTGAGAATTGAGAATTGAGGATGAGGACTGAGGGTTGAGGATTGAGGTTTGAGGAACGAGGATTGAAGAGAGAGGACTGAGTGATGAGGATTGAGTGTTGAGAATTGATGCTTGAGGTTTGAGATTTGATTACTGAATATCCTGGATTGAGTAATGAACCATCAGAATTCAGGATGTTCTATTGAGTATTGAGAATTGAGGATTGATGGTTGAGTATTGAGGATTGATGGTTGAGGGTTGAGTGTTGAATATTGAGGATTGAGTATAGAATCCTGAGAATTCAGGATATTCTATTGAGCATTGGGAATTTAGCATTGTTGGTAGAGTATTGAGGATTGAGGGTTGAGGATTGAGTATTGAACATTGAGGATTGATGATTGAGGATTGAGGATCAAGGATTGAGGATTGAGGATTGAGGATTGATGATTGAGGATTGAAGATTGATTATTGATGATTGAAAATTGAGGATGGAGTATTGAGTGTTGAGGATTGAGGACGAGGACTGAAGGTTGAGGATTGAGGTTTGAGGATTGATAATTGAGGATTGAGGACTGAGGCTTGAGGATTGAGGTTTGAGCATTGAGGATTGAAGATTGAGGACTGGCGATTGAGGATTGAAGATTGAGGATTAAGGATTGAGGATCGGGGATTGAGGATGTAGGATTTGAGATTGATTATTGATGATTGAAGGTTGAGGATTGAGGATTGAGGATTGAGGATTGAGAATTGAGAATTGAGGATGACGACTGAGGGTTGAGGATTGAGGTTTGAGGAACGAGGACTGAGGATTGAGGATTGATGATTGAAGATTGAGTATTGAGGATAGAATATTGAGGGATGATGATTGAGGATTGAGGATTGAGGATTGAGGGTTGAGGATTGAGGACGAGGACTGACGGTTGAGGATTGAGGTTTGAGGATTGAGTGTTGTGGATTGAGGACGAGGACTGAAGGTTGAATATTTATGTTTGAGGCCTGAGGGTTGAGGATTGAGGATTGAGAATTGATGATTGAGGACTGAGGGTTGAAGATTGAGGATTGTGTATTGAGGATTGAAGAATGACGATTGAGGATTGAGGATTGTGGATTGAGGATTGAAGATTGAGTATAGAGGATTGAAGATTGTGTGTTGAGGATTGAGAATTGAGGATTCAGGATTGAAGATTGAGTATTGAGGATTGAAGGTTGAGGATTGAGTATTGATGATTGAGGATTGAGGTTTGAAGATTCAGGATTGAGGATTGAGGATTGAGGATTGAGGATTGAGGATTGAAGATTGAATATTGATGATTGAATATTGAGGACTGAGGATTGAGGGTTGTGGATTGAGGACGAGGACTGATGGTTGAATATTGATGTTTGAGGTCTGAGGATTAAGGATTGTGGATTGAGAATTGAGGATTGAGGATTGAGGATTGAAGATTGAGGATTGGGTATTGAGCGTTGAAGAATGAGGATTTAGGATTGAGGTTTGAGGATTGAGGATTGAAGATTGAGTATTGAGGATTGAAGATTGAGTATTGAGGATTGAGGATTGAAGATTGAGGATTGAGGATTGAGGAGTGAGGATTGAGGATTGAAGATTGAGTATTGAGGATTGAAGATTGAGGATAGATTATTGAGTACTGAGGATTGAGGATTGAGGATTGAGGATTGAAGATTGAGAATTGAAGATTGAGTATTGAGGACTGAAGATTGACGATTGAGGATTGAAGATTGAGTATTGAGGATTGAGGATTGCGGATTGAGGATTGAGCATTGAAGATTGAGGATTGGCGATTGAGGATTGACGATTGAGGATTGAGTATTGAGGATTGAAGATTGAGTATTGATGATTGAAGATTGAGGATTGAGGATTGAGGGTTGAGGATTGAGGACGAGGACTGACGGTTGAGCATTGAGGTTTGAGGGTTGAGAATTGAGGATTGAGGACTGAGGCTTGAGGATTGAGGATTGAGTATTGAAGATTGAGGATTGATGACTGAGGTTTGAGGACTGAGGATTGAGGATTGAGGATTGATGATTGAAGATTGAGTATTGAGGATTGAATATTGAGGATTGAGGATTGAGTATTGAGGATTGAGGGTTGAGGATTGAGGACTGAACATTGAGTATTGAGGATTGAAGGTTGAGGATTGTGGATTGAGGATTGAGGATTGAGGATTGAATAATGAGGATCGGCGACTGAGTGTTGAGGGCTGAGTGATGAGAATTGATGCTTGTGGATAGAGATCTGAAGATTGCAGATTGAGTATTGAGTATTGAAAACTGTGAATTCATGATATTCTATGGAGGATTGAGGATTGACAACTGATTGTTGTGGACTGAGGGCTGAAGATTGAGGATTCAGGATTGAGGATTCAGGATTGAGGTTTGAGGACTGAGGATTGAGGATTGAGGATTGAGAATTGATGATTGAGAACTGAGGGTTGATGATTGAGGATTGGGTATTGAGGATTGAAGGTTGAGGATTGAGTATTGATGATTGAGGATTGAGGTTTGAAGATTGAGGATTGAGGATTGAGGATTGAGGATTGAAGATTGAGTATTGAGGATTGAAGATTGAGGATTGAGGATTGAGTACTGAGGATTGAGGATTGAGGATTGAGGATCGAAGATTGAGAATTGAAGATTGAGTATTGAGGACTGAAGATTGACGATTGAGGATTGAAGATTGAGGATTGAGGATTGAGGATTTTGGATTGAGGATTGAGCATTGAAGATTGAGGATTGGGGATTGAGGATTGACGATTGAGGATTGTGTATTGAGGATTGAAGATTGAGTATTGATGATTGAAGACTGAGGATTGAGGATTGAGGGTTGAGGATTGAGAACGAGGACTGACGGTTGAGGATTGAGGTTTGAGGATTGAGGGTTGTGGATTGAGGACGAGGACTGAAGGTTGAATATTGATGTTTGAGGCCTGAGGATTGAGGATTGGGGATTGAGAATTGATGATTGAGGACTGAGGGTTGCAGATTGAGGATTGGGTATTGAGGATTGAAGAATGACGATTGAGGTTTGAGGATTGAGGATTGAGGATTGAAGATTGAGTATTGAGTATTGAAGATTGAGTATTGAGGATTGAGAATTGAGGATTCAGGATTGAAGATTGAGTATTGAGGATTGAAGGTTGAGGATTGAGTATTGAGGATTGAGGATTGAGGTTTGAAGATTGAGGATTGAGGATTGAGGATTGAGGATTGAGGATTGAGGATTGAGGATTGAAGATTGAATATTGATGATTGAATATTGAGGACTGAGGATTGAGGGTTGTGGATTGAGGACGAGGACTGAGGGTTGAATATTGATGTTTGAGGTCTGAGGATTAAGGATTGTGGATTGAGAATTGAGGATTGAGGATTGAGGATTGAAGATTGAGGATTGGGTATTGAGGGTTGAAGAATGAGGATTTAGGATTGAGGTTTGAGGATTGAGGATTGAAGATTGAGTATTGAGGATTGAAGATTGAGTATTGAGGATTGAGGACTGAAGATTGAGGATTGAGGATTGAGGAGTGAGGATTGAGGATTGAAGATTGAGTATTGAGGATTGAAGATAGTGGATAGATTATTGAGTACAGAGGGTTGAGGATTGAGGATTGAGGATTGAAGATTGAGAATTGAAGATTGAGTATTGAGGACTGAAGATTGACGATTGAGGATTGAAGATTGAGTATTGAGGATTGAGGATTGCGGATTGAGGATTGAGCATTGAAGATTGAGGATTGGGGATTGAGGATTGACGATTGAGGATTGAGTATTGAGGATTGAAGATTGAGTATTGATGATTGAAGATTGAGGATTGAGGATTGAGGGTTGAGTATTGAGGACGAGGACTGACGGTTGAGCATTGAGGTTTGAGGGTTGAGGATTGAGGATTGAGGACTGAGGCTTGAGGATTGAGGATTGAGTATTGAAGATTGAGGATTGATGACTGAGGATTGAGGACTGAGGATTGAGGATTGAGGATTGATGATTGAAGATTGAGTATTGAGGATTGAATATTGAGGATTGAGGATTGAGGATTGAGGATTGAGAGTTGAGGATTGAGGATTGAAGATTGAGTATTGAGGATTGAAGGTTGAGGATTGTGGATTGAGGATTGAGGATTGAGGATTGAATAATGAGGATTGGCGACTGAGTGTTGAGGGCTGAGTGATGAGGATTGATGCTTGTGGATAGAGATCTGAAGATTGCAGATTGAGTATTGAGTATTGAAAACTGTGAATTGATGATATTCTATGGAGGATTGAGGATTGACAACTGATTGTTGTGGACTGAGGGCTGAAGATTGAGGATTCAGAATTGAGGATTCAGGATTGAGGTTTGAGGACTGAGGATTGAGGATTGAGGATTGTGGATTGAGGATTGAGGATTGAGGATTGAGGATTGAAGATTGAGGATTGGGTATTGAGGATTGAACATTGAGGATTGAGGATTGAATATTGAGGATTGAGGATTGAGAATTGAGGATTGGGGATTGAAGATTGAGTATTGAGGATTGAAGATTGAGGATTGAGGATTGAGGATTGAGGATTGAGGATTGAAGATTGAGGATTGAGGATTGAGGATTGAGTATTGAGTATTGAGGATTGAAGATTGAATATTGATGATTGAAGATTGAGGATTGAGGATTGAGGGTTGTGGATTGAGGACGGGGACTGAGGGTTGAATATTGATGTTTGAGGTCTGCGTATTGAGGGTTGAGGATTGAGAATTGAGGATTGAGGATTGAGGATTGGAGATTGAGGATTGGGTATTGATGATAGAAGAATGAGGATTGAGGATTGAGGATTGAGGATTGAGGATTGCAGATTGAGTATTGAGGATTGAAGGTTGAGGATTGAGGATTGAGGATTGAGGATTCAGGATTGAGGATTCAGGATTGATGTTTGAGGACTGAGGATTGAGGATTGTGGATTGAGGATTGAGGATTGGGGATTGAAGATTGAGGATTGGGTATTGAGGATTGAAGAATGAGGATTGAGGATTGAGGATTGAAGATTGAGGATTAAGGACTGAGGATTGGGGATTGAGGATCTAGGATTGGAGATTCATTTTTGGGGATTGAAGATTGAGGATTGAGGATTGAGTATTGAGAATTGAGAATTGAGGATGAGGACTGAGGGTTGAGGATTGAGGTTTGAGGAACGAGGATTGAGGATTGAGGATTGAGGACTGAGGATTGACGATTGAGGATTGAAGATTGAGGATTTATGACAGAGGATTGAGGATTGAGGATTGAGGATTGGGGATTGACGATTGAAGACTGTGTATTGGGGATTGAATATTGAGGATTGAGGATTGAGGATTGAGAATGAGGGCTGAGGGTTGAGGATTGAGGTTTGAGTATAGAATCCTGAGAATTCAGGATATTCTATTGAGCATTGGGAATTTAGCATTGTTGGTTGAGTATTGAGGATTGAGGGTTGAGGATTGAGTATTGAAGATTGAGGATTGATGATTGAGGATTGAGGATTGAGGATTGAGGATTGAGTATTGAGGCTGAAGATTGAGTATTGAGGATTCAAGATTGATGATTGAGGATTGAGGATTGAGGATTGAGGGATGAGGATGTAGGATTGAAGAGAGAGGACTGAGTGTTGAGGATTGAGTGTTGAGAATTGATGCTTGAGGTTTGAGATTTGATTATTGAATATTCTGGATTGAGTATTGAACCATCAGAATTCAGGATGTTCTATTGAGTATTGAGAACTGAGGATTGGGGTTGAGGATTCAGGAATGAGTATTGAAGATTGAGGATTGATGATTGAGGATTGAGGATTGAGGATTGGGTATTGAGGATTGAGCATTGAGGTTTGAGAATTGAGGATTCAGGATTGAAGATTGAGTATTGAGGATTGAAGGTTGAGGATTGAGTATTGAGGATTGAGGATTGAGGTTTGAAGATTGAGGATTGAGGATTGAGGATTGAGGATTGAGGATTGAGGATTGAGGATTGAAGATTGAATATTGATGATTGAATATTGAGGACTGAGGATTGAGGGTTGTGGATTGAGGACGAGGACTGATGGTTGAATATTGATGTTTGAGGTCTGAGGATTAAGGATTGAGGATTGAGAATTGAGGATTGAGGATTAAGGATTGAAGATTGAGGATTGGGTATTGAGGGTTGAAGAATGAGGATTGAGGATTGAGGTTTGAGGATTGAAGATTGCAGATTGAGTATTGAGGATTGAGGATTGAGGATTGAAGATTGAGGATTGAGGATTGAGGATTGAGGTTTGAGGATTGAAGGTTGCAGATTGAGTATTGAGGATTGAAGATTGAGTATTGAGGATTGAGGATTGAAGATTGAGGATTGAGGATTGAGGATTGAGGATTGAGGATTGAAGATTGAGTATTGAGGATTGAAGATTGAGGGTTGATTATTGAGTACTGATGATTGAGGATTGAGGATTGAGGATTGAAGATTGAGAATTGAAGATTGAGTATTGAGGACTGAAGATTGACGATTGAGGATTGAAGATTGAGTATTGAGGATTGAGGATTGCGGATTGAGGATTGAGCATTGAAGATTGAGGATTGGGGATTGAGGATTGACGAATGAGGATTGAGTATTGAGGATTGAAGACTGAGTATTGATGATTGAAGATTGAGGATTGAGGATTGAGTGTTGAGGATTGAGGACGAGGACCGACGGTTGAGGATTGAGGTTTGAGGATTGAGGGTTGTGGATTGAGGACGAGGACTGAGGGTTGAATATTGATGTTTGAGGCCTGAGGATTGAGGATTGAGGATTGAGAATTGAGGATTGGAGATTGAGGATTGGGTATTGATGATAGAAGAATGAGGATTGAGGATTGAGGATTGAGGATTGAGGATTGCAGATTGAGTATTGAGGATTGAAGATTGAGGATTGAGGATTGAGGATTGAGGATTCAGGATTGAGGATTCAGGATTGATGTTTGAGGACTGAGGATTGAGGATTGAGGATTGAGGATTGAGGATTGGGGATTGAAGATTGAGGATTGGGTATTGAGGATTGAAGAATGAGGATTGAGGATTGAGGATTGAAGATTGAGGATTAAGGACTGAGGATTGGGGATTGAGGATCTAGGATTGGAGATTGATTTTTGGGGATTGAAGATTGAGGATTGAGGATTGAGTATTGAGAATTGAGAATTGAGGATGAGGACTGAGGGTTGAGGATTGAGGTTTGAGGAACGAGGATTGAGGATTGAGGATTGAGGACTGAGGATTGACGATTGAGGATTGAAGATTGAGGATATATGACAGAGGATTGAGGATTGAGGATTGAGGATTGGGGATTGACGATTGAAGACTGTGTATTGGGTATTGAATATTGAGGATTGAGGATTGAGGATTGAGAATGAGGGCTGAGGGTTGAGGATTGAGGGTTGAGGATGTAGGATTGAAGAGAGAGGACTGAGTGTTGAGGATTGAGTGTTGAGAATTGATGCTTGAGGTTTGAGATTTGATTATTGAATATCCTGGATTGAGTAATGAACCATCAGAATTCAGGATGTTCTATTGAGTATTGAGAATTGAGGATTGATGGTTGAGTATTGAGGATTGATGGTTGAGGGTTGAGTGTTGAATATTGAGGATTGAGTATAGAATCCTGAGAATTCAGGATATTCTATTGAGCATTGGGAATTTAGCATTGTTGGTTGAGTATTGAGGATTGAGGGTTGAGGATTGAGTATTGAAGATTGAGGATTGATGATTGAGGATTGAGGATCAAGGATTGGGGATTGAGGATTGAGGATTGATGATTGAGGATTGAAGATTGATTATTGATGATTGAAAATTGAGGATTGAGTATTGAGTGTTGAGGATTGAGGACGAGGACTGAAGGTTGAGGATTGAGGTTTGAGGATTGATAATTGAGGATTGAGGACTGAGGCTTGAGGATTGAGGATTGAGCATTGAGGATTGAAGACTGAGGACTGGCGATTGAGGATTGAAGATTGAGGATTAAGGATTGAGGATCGGGGATTGAGGATGTAGGATTTGAGATTGATTATTGATGATTGAAGGTTGAGGATTGAGGATTGAGGATTGAGGATTGAGAATTTAGTATTGAGGATAGAATATTGAGGGATGAGGATTGAGGATTGAGGATTGAGGATTGAGGGTTGAGGATTGAGGATTGAGGATTGAAGATTGAATATTGATGATTGAATATTGAGGACTGAGGATTGAGGGTTGTGGATTGAGGACGAGGACTGAGGGTTGAATATTGATGTTTGAGGTCTGAGGATTAAGGATTGTGGATTGAGAATTGAGGATTGAGGATTGAGGATTGAAGATTGAGGATTGGGTATTGAGGGTTGAAGAATGAGGATTTAGGATTGAGGTTTGAGGATTGAGGATTGAAGATTGAGTATTGAGGATTGAAGATTGAGTATTGAGGATTGAGGATTGAAGATTGAGGATTGAGGATTGAGGAGTGAGGATTGAGGATTGAAGATTGAGTATTGAGGATTGAAGATTGAGGATAGATTATTGAGTACTGAGGATTGAGGATTGAGGATTGAGGATTGACGATTGAGTATTGAAGATTGAGGATTGATGACTGAGGATTGAGGACTGAGGATTGAGGATTGAGGATTGATGATTGAAGATTGAGTATTGAGGATTGAATATTGAGGATTGAGGATTGAGGATTGAGGATTGAGAGTTGAGGATTGAGGATTGATGATTGAGTATTGAGGATTGAAGGTTGAGGATTGTGGATTGAGGATTGAGGATTGAGGATTGAATAATAAGGATTGGCGACTGAGTGTTGAGGGCTGAGTGATGAGGATTGATGCTTGTGGATAGAGATCTGAAGATTGCAGATTGAGTATTGAGTATTGAAAACTGTGAATTGATGATATTCTATGGAGGATTGAGGATTGACAACTGATTGTTGTGGACTGAGGGCTGAAGATTGAGGATTCAGGATTGAGGATTCAGGATTGAGGTTTGAGGACTGAGGATTGAGGATTGAGGATTGTGGATTGAGGATTGAGGATTGAGGATTGAGGATTGAGGATTGAGGATTGAGGATTGGGTATTGAGGATTGAACATTGAGGATTGAGGATTGAACATTCAGGATTGAGGATTGAGAATTGAGGATTGGGGATTGAAGATTGAGTATTGAGGATTGCAGATTGAGGATTGAGGATTGAGGATTCAGGATTGAGGATTGAAGATTGAGGATTGAGGATTGAGGATTGAGTATTGAGGATTGAGGATTGAGGATTGAGGACTGAGGCCTGAGGATTGACGATTGAGCATAGAGGATTGAAGATTGAGGACTGGCGATTGAGGATTGAAGATTGAGGACTAAGGACTGAGGATTGGGGATTGAGGGTCTAGGATTGGAGATTGATTTTTGGGGATTGATGACTGAGGATTGAGGACTGAGGATTGATGATTGAGGATTGATGATGGAAGATTCAGTATTGGGGATTGAATATTGAGGACTGAGGATTGAGGATTGAGGATTGAGGATTAAAGATTGATTATTGATGATTGAAGATTGAGGATTGAGGATTGAGGGTTGTGGATTGAGGACGAGGACTGAGGGTTGAATATTGATGTTTGAGGCCTGAGGATTGAGGATTGAGGATCGAGAGTTGAAGATTGAGGAATGGGTATTTAGGATTGAAGAATGAGGATTGAGGATTGAGGATTGAGGATTGAGGATTGCAGATTGAGTATTGAGGATTGAAGATTGAGGATTGAGGATTGAGGATTGAAGAATGAGGATTGAGGATTGAGGTTTGAGGATTGAGGATTGCAGATTGAGTATTGAGGATTGAAGATTGAGGATTGAGAATTGAGGATTGATGATTGAGGATTGAGGATTGAGGATTGAGGATTGAGGATTGAAGATTGAGTATTGAGGATTGAAGATTGTGGATTGAGGATTGAATACTGAGAATTGAGGATTGAGGATTGAGGATTGAAGATTGAGAATTGAAGATTGAGTATTGAGGACTGAAGATTGACGATTGAGGATTGAGTATTGAGGATTGAAGATTGAGTATTGATGATTGAAGATTGAGGATTGAGGATGAGGGTTGAGGATTGAGGATTGAGGATTGAAGATTGAGAATTGAAGATTGAGTATTGAGGACTGAAGATTGACGATTGAGGATTGAGTATTGAGGATTGAAGATTGAGTATTGATGATTGAAGATTGAGGATTGAGGATTGAGGGTTGAGGATTGAGGACGAGGACTGACGGTTGAGGATTGAGGTTTGAGGATTGAAGGTTGTGGATTGAGGACGAGGACTGAAGGTTGAATATTGATGTTTGAGGCCTGAGGATTGAGGATTGAGGATTGAGAATTGATGATTGAGGACTGAGGGTTGAAGATTGAGGATTGGGTATTGAGGATTGAAGAATGACGATTGAGGTTTGAGGATTGAGGATTGAGGATTGAAGATTGAGTATTGAGGATTGAAGATTGAGTATTGAGGATTGAGAATTGAGGATTCAGGATTGAAGATTGAGTATTGAGGATTGAAGGTTGAGGATTGAGTATTGAGGATTGAGGATTGAGGTTTGAAGATTGAGGATTGAGGATTGAGGATTGATGATTGATGATTGATGATGGAAGATTCAGTATTGAGGATTGAGTATTGAGGACTGGGGATTGAGGATTGAGGAATGAGGATTGAAGATTGAGTATTCAGGATTGAAGGTTGAGGATTGTGGATTGAGGATTGAGGATTGAGGATTGAAGATTGAGGACTGAGTGTTGAGAATTGAGGATTGGGGATTGAAGATTGAGTATTGAGGATTGAAGATTGAGGATTGAGGATTGAGGATTGAGGATTGAGCGTTGAAGACTGAGGATTGAGGATTGAGGATTGAGCATTAAAGATTGAATATTGATGATTGAAGATTGAGGATTGAGGATTGAGGGTTGTGGATTGAGGACGAGGACTGAGGGTTGAATATTGATGTTTGAGGCCTGAGGATTGAGGATTGAGGATTGAGAGTTGAAGATTGAGGAATGGGTATTTAGGATTGAAGAATGAGGATTGAGGATTGAGGATTGAGGATTGAGGATTGCAGATTGAGTATTGAGGATTGAAGATTGAGGATTGAGGATTGAGGATTGAAGAATGAGGATTGAGGATTGAGGTTTGAGGATTGAGGATTGCAGATTGAGTATTGAGGATTGAAGATTGAGGATTGAGAATTGAGGATTGATGATTGAGGATTGAGGATTGAGCATTGAGGATTGAGGATTGAAGATTGAGTATTGAGGATTGAAGATTGTGGATTGAGGATTGAATACTGAGAATTGAGTATTGAGGATTGAGGATTGAAGATTGAGAGTTGAAGATTGAGTATTGAGGACTGAAGATTGACGATTGAGGATTGAGTATTGAGGATTGAAGATTGAGTATTGATGATTGAAGATTGAGGATTGAGGATGAGGGTTGAGGATTGAGGATTGAGGATTGAAGATTGAGAATTGAAGATTGAGTATTGAGGACTGAAGATTGACGATTGAGGATTGAGTATTGAGGATTGAAGATTGAGTATTGATGATTGAAGATTGAGGATTGAGGATTGAGGGTTGAGGATTGAGGACGAGGACTGACGGTTGAGGATTGAGGTTTGAGGATTGAAGGTTGTGGGTTGAGGACGAGGACTGAAGGTTGAATATTGATGTTTGAGGCCTGAGGATTGAGGATTGAGGATTGAGAATTGAGGATTGAGGATTGAGGATTGAAGATTGAGGATTGGGTATTGAGGGTTGAAGAATGAGGATTGAGGATTGAGGTTTGAGGATTGAGGATTGCAGATTGAGTATTGAGGATTGAAGATTGAGTATTGAGGATTGTGGATTGAAGATTGAGGATTGAGGATTGAGGATTGAGGATTGAGGATTGAAGATTGAGGATTGATGATTGATGATTGAGGATTGAAGATTGAGTATTGATGATTGAATATTGAGGACTGAGGATTGAGGGTTGTGGATTCAGGACGAGGACTGAGGGTTGAATATTGATGTTTGAGGTCTGAGTATTCAGGATTGAGGATTGAGAATTGATGATTGAGGACTGAGGGTTGAAGACTGAGGATTGATTATTGATGATTGAAGATTGAGGATTGAGGTTTGGGGGTTTAGGATTGAGGACGAGGACTGAAGGTTGAGGATTGAGGATTGTGTATTGAGGATTGAAGAATGAGTATTGAGGATTGAGGATTGAGGATTGAGGATTGAAGATTGAGGATTGAGGATTGAGGATTGAGGATTGAGCGTTGAAGACTGAGGATTGAGGATTGAGGATTGAGGATTAAAGATTGAATATTGATGATTGAAGATTGAGGATTGAGGATTGAGGGTTGTGGATTGAGGACGAGGACTGAGGGTTGAATATTGATGTTTGAGGCCTGAGGATTGAGGATTGAGGATTGAGAGTTGAAGATTGAGGAATGGGTATTTAGGATTGAAGAATGAGGATTGGAGATTGAGGATTGGGTATTGAGGATATAAGAATGAGTATTGAGGATTGAGGATTGAGGATTGAGGATTGCAGATTGAGTATTGAGGATTGAAGATTGAGGATTGAGGATTGAGGATTGAGGATTCATGATTGAGGATTCAGGATTGATGTTTGAGGACTGAGGATTGAGGATTGAGGATTGAGGATTGAGGATTGGGGATTGAAGATTGAGGATTGAGGATTGAGGATTGAAGATTGAGGATTAAGGACTGAGGATTGGGGATTGAGGATCTAGGATTGGAGATTGATATTTGGGTATTGAAGATTGAGGATTGAGGATTGAGGATTGAGAATTGAGAATTGAGGATGAGGACTGAGGGTTGAGGATTGAGGTTTGAGGAACGAGGATTGAAGAGAGAGGACTGAGTGATGAGGATTGAGTGTTGAGAATTGATGCTTGAGGTTTGAGATTTGATTACTGAATATCCTGGATTGAGTAATGAACCATCAGAATTCAGGATGTTCTATTGAGTATTGAGAATTGAGGATTGATGGTTGAGTATTGAGGATTGATGGTTGAGGGTTGAGTGTTGAATATTGAGGATTGAGTATAGAATCCTGAGAATTCAGGATATTCTATTGAGCATTGGGAATTTAGCATTGTTGGTAGAGTATTGAGGATTGAGGGTTGAGGATTGAGTATTGAACATTGAGGATTGATGATTGAGGATTGAGGATCAAGGATTGAGGATTGAGGATTGAGGATTGATGATTGAGGATTGAAGATTGATTATTGATGATTGAAAATTGAGGATGGAGTATTGAGTGTTGAGGATTGAGGACGAGGACTGAAGGTTGAGGATTGAGGTTTGAGGATTGATAATTGAGGATTGAGGACTGAGGCTTGAGGATTGAGGATTGAGCATTGAGGATTGAAGATTGAGGACTGGCGATTGAGGATTGAAGATTGAGGATTAAGGATTGAGGATCGGGGATTGAGGATGTAGGATTTGAGATTGATTATTGATGATTGAAGGTTGAGGATTGAGGATTGAGGATTGAGGATTGAGAATTGAGAATTGAGGATGACGACTGAGGGTTGAGGATTGAGGTTTGAGGAACGAGGACTGAGGATTGAGGATTGATGATTGAAGATTGAGTATTGAGGATAGAATATTGAGGGATGATGATTGAGGATTGAGGATTGAGGATTGAGGGTTGAGGATTGAGGACGAGGACTGACGGTTGAGGATTGAGGTTTGAGGATTGAGTGTTGTGGATTGCGGACGAGGACTGAAGGTTGAATATTTATGTTTGAGGCCTGAGGGTTGAGGATTGAGGATTGAGAATTGATGATTGAGGACTGAGGGTTGAAGATTGAGGATTGTGTATTGAGGATTGAAGAATGACGATTGAGGATTGAGGATTGTGGATTGAGGATTGAAGATTGAGTATAGAGGATTGAAGATTGTGTGTTGAGGATTGAGAATTGAGGATTCAGGATTGAAGATTGAGTATTGAGGATTGAAGGTTGAGGATTGAGTATTGATGATTGAGGATTGAGGTTTGAAGATTCAGGATTGAGGATTGAGGATTGAGGATTGAGGATTGAGGATTGAAGATTGAATATTGATGATTGAATATTGAGGACTGAGGATTGAGGGTTGTGGATTGAGGACGAGGACTGATGGTTGAATATTGATGTTTGAGGTCTGAGGATTAAGGATTGTGGATTGAGAATTGAGGATTGAGGATTGAGGATTGAAGATTGAGGATTGGGTATTGAGCGTTGAAGAATGAGGATTTAGGATTGAGGTTTGAGGATTGAGGATTGAAGATTGAGTATTGAGGATTGAAGATTGAGTATTGAGGATTGAGGATTGAAGATTGAGGATTGAGGATTGAGGAGTGAGGATTGAGGATTGAAGATTGAGTATTGAGGATTGAAGATTGAGGATAGATTATTGAGTACTGAGGATTGAGGATTGAGGATTGAGGATTGAAGATTGAGAATTGAAGATTGAGTATTGAGGACTGAAGATTGACGATTGAGGATTGAAGATTGAGTATTGAGGATTGAGGATTGCGGATTGAGGATTGAGCATTGAAGATTGAGGATTGGCGATTGAGGATTGACGATTGAGGATTGAGTATTGAGGATTGAAGATTGAGTATTGATGATTGAAGATTGAGGATTGAGGATTGAGGGTTGAGGATTGAGGACGAGGACTGACGGTTGAGCATTGAGGTTTGAGGGTTGAGAATTGAGGATTGAGGACTGAGGCTTGAGGATTGAGGATTGAGTATTGAAGATTGAGGATTGATGACTGAGGTTTGAGGACTGAGGATTGAGGATTGAGGATTGATGATTGAAGATTGAGTATTGAGGATTGAATATTGAGGATTGAGGATTGAGTATTGAGGATTGAGGGTTGAGGATTGAGGACTGAACATTGAGTATTGAGGATTGAAGGTTGAGGATTGTGGATTGAGGATTGAGGATTGAGGATTGAATAATGAGGATCGGCGACTGAGTGTTGAGGGCTGAGTGATGAGAATTGATGCTTGTGGATAGAGATCTGAAGATTGCAGATTGAGTATTGAGTATTGAAAACTGTGAATTCATGATATTCTATGGAGGATTGAGGATTGACAACTGATTGTTGTGGACTGAGGGCTGAAGATTGAGGATTCAGGATTGAGGATTCAGGATTGAGGTTTGAGGACTGAGGATTGAGGATTGAGGATTGAGAATTGATGATTGAGAACTGAGGGTTGATGATTGAGGATTGGGTATTGAGGATTGAAGGTTGAGGATTGAGTATTGATGATTGAGGATTGAGGTTTGAAGATTGAGGATTGAGGATTGAGGATTGAGGATTGAAGATTGAGTATTGAGGATTGAAGATTGAGGATTGAGGATTGAGTACTGAGGATTGAGGATTGAGGATTGAGGATCGAAGATTGAGAATTGAAGATTGAGTATTGAGGACTGAAGATTGACGATTGAGGATTGAAGATTGAGGATTGAGGATTGAGGATTTTGGATTGAGGATTGAGCATTGAAGATTGAGGATTGGGGATTGAGGATTGACGATTGAGGATTGTGTATTGAGGATTGAAGATTGAGTATTGATGATTGAAGACTGAGGATTGAGGATTGAGGGTTGAGGATTGAGGACGAGGACTGACGGTTGAGGATTGAGGTTTGAGGATTGAGGGTTGTGGATTGAGGACGAGGACTGAAGGTTGAATATTGATGTTTGAGGCCTGAGGATTGAGGATTGGGGATTGAGAATTGATGATTGAGGACTGAGGGTTGCAGATTGAGGATTGGGTATTGAGGATTGAAGAATGACGATTGAGGTTTGAGGATTGAGGATTGAGGATTGAAGATTGAGTATTGAGTATTGAAGATTGAGTATTGAGGATTGAGAATTGAGGATTCAGGATTGAAGATTGAGTATTGAGGATTGAAGGTTGAGGATTGAGTATTGAGGATTGAGGATTGAGGTTTGAAGATTGAGGATTGAGGATTGAGGATTGAGGATTGAGGATTGAGGATTGAGGATTGAAGATTGAATATTGATGATTGAATATTGAGGACTGAGGATTGAGGGTTGTGGATTGAGGACGAGGACTGAGGGTTGAATATTGATGTTTGAGGTCTGAGGATTAAGGATTGTGGATTGAGAATTGAGGATTGAGGATTGAGGATTGAAGATTGAGGATTGGGTATTGAGGGTTGAAGAATGAGGATTTAGGATTGAGGTTTGAGGATTGAGGATTGAAGATTGAGTATTGAGGATTGAAGATTGAGTATTGAGGATTGAGGACTGAAGATTGAGGATTGAGGATTGAGGAGTGAGGATTGAGGATTGAAGATTGAGTATTGAGGATTGAAGATAGTGGATAGATTATTGAGTACAGAGGGTTGAGGATTGAGGATTGAGGATTGAAGATTGAGAATTGAAGATTGAGTATTGAGGACTGAAGATTGACGATTGAGGATTGAAGATTGAGTATTGAGGATTGAGGATTGCGGATTGAGGATTGAGCATTGAAGATTGAGGATTGGGGATTGAGGATTGACGATTGAGGATTGAGTATTGAGGATTGAAGATTGAGTATTGATGATTGAAGATTGAGGATTGAGGATTGAGGGTTGAGTATTGAGGACGAGGACTGACGGTTGAGCATTGAGGTTTGAGGGTTGAGGATTGAGGATTGAGGACTGAGGCTTGAGGATTGAGGATTGAGTATTGAAGATTGAGGATTGATGACTGAGGATTGAGGACTGAGGATTGAGGATTGAGGATTGATGATTGAAGATTGAGTATTGAGGATTGAATATTGAGGATTGAGGATTGAGGATTGAGGATTGAGAGTTGAGGATTGAGGATTGAAGATTGAGTATTGAGGATTGAAGGTTGAGGATTGTGGATTGAGGATTGAGGATTGAGGATTGAATAATGAGGATTGGCGACTGAGTGTTGAGGGCTGAGTGATGAGGATTGATGCTTGTGGATAGAGATCTGAAGATTGCAGATTGAGTATTGAGTATTGAAAACTGTGAATTGATGATATTCTATGGAGGATTGAGGATTGACAACTGATTGTTGTGGACTGAGGGCTGAAGATTGAGGATTCAGAATTGAGGATTCAGGATTGAGGTTTGAGGACTGAGGATTGAGGATTGAGGATTGTGGATTGAGGATTGAGGATTGAGGATTGAGGATTGAAGATTGAGGATTGGGTATTGAGGATTGAACATTGAGGATTGAGGATTGAATATTGAGGATTGAGGATTGAGAATTGAGGATTGGGGATTGAAGATTGAGTATTGAGGATTGAAGATTGAGGATTGAGGATTGAGGATTGAGGATTGAGGATTGAAGATTGAGGATTGAGGATTGAGGATTGAGTATTGAGTATTGAGGATTGAAGATTGAATATTGATGATTGAAGATTGAGGATTGAGGATTGAGGGTTGTGGATTGAGGACGGGGACTGAGGGTTGAATATTGATGTTTGAGGTCTGCGTATTGAGGGTTGAGGATTGAGAATTGAGGATTGAGGATTGAGGATTGGAGATTGAGGATTGGGTATTGATGATAGAAGAATGAGGATTGAGGATTGAGGATTGAGGATTGAGGATTGCAGATTGAGTATTGAGGATTGAAGGTTGAGGATTGAGGATTGAGGATTGAGGATTCAGGATTGAGGATTCAGGATTGATGTTTGAGGACTGAGGATTGAGGATTGTGGATTGAGGATTGAGGATTGGGGATTGAAGATTGAGGATTGGGTATTGAGGATTGAAGAATGAGGATTGAGGATTGAGGATTGAAGATTGAGGATTAAGGACTGAGGATTGGGGATTGAGGATCTAGGATTGGAGATTCATTTTTGGGGATTGAAGATTGAGGATTGAGGATTGAGTATTGAGAATTGAGAATTGAGGATGAGGACTGAGGGTTGAGGATTGAGGTTTGAGGAACGAGGATTGAGGATTGAGGATTGAGGACTGAGGATTGACGATTGAGGATTGAAGATTGAGGATTTATGACAGAGGATTGAGGATTGAGGATTGAGGATTGGGGATTGACGATTGAAGACTGTGTATTGGGGATTGAATATTGAGGATTGAGGATTGAGGATTGAGAATGAGGGCTGAGGGTTGAGGATTGAGGTTTGAGTATAGAATCCTGAGAATTCAGGATATTCTATTGAGCATTGGGAATTTAGCATTGTTGGTTGAGTATTGAGGATTGAGGGTTGAGGATTGAGTATTGAAGATTGAGGATTGATGATTGAGGATTGAGGATTGAGGATTGAGGATTGAGTATTGAGGCTGAAGATTGAGTATTGAGGATTCAAGATTGATGATTGAGGATTGAGGATTGAGGATTGAGGGATGAGGATGTAGGATTGAAGAGAGAGGACTGAGTGTTGAGGATTGAGTGTTGAGAATTGATGCTTGAGGTTTGAGATTTGATTATTGAATATTCTGGATTGAGTATTGAACCATCAGAATTCAGGATGTTCTATTGAGTATTGAGAACTGAGGATTGGGGTTGAGGATTCAGGAATGAGTATTGAAGATTGAGGATTGATGATTGAGGATTGAGGATTGAGGATTGGGTATTGAGGATTGAGCATTGAGGTTTGAGAATTGAGGATTCAGGATTGAAGATTGAGTATTGAGGATTGAAGGTTGAGGATTGAGTATTGAGGATTGAGGATTGAGGTTTGAAGATTGAGGATTGAGGATTGAGGATTGAGGATTGAGGATTGAGGATTGAGGATTGAAGATTGAATATTGATGATTGAATATTGAGGACTGAGGATTGAGGGTTGTGGATTGAGGACGAGGACTGATGGTTGAATATTGATGTTTGAGGTCTGAGGATTAAGGATTGAGGATTGAGAATTGAGGATTGAGGATTAAGGATTGAAGATTGAGGATTGGGTATTGAGGGTTGAAGAATGAGGATTGAGGATTGAGGTTTGAGGATTGAAGATTGCAGATTGAGTATTGAGGATTGAGGATTGAGGATTGAAGATTGAGGATTGAGGATTGAGGATTGAGGTTTGAGGATTGAAGGTTGCAGATTGAGTATTGAGGATTGAAGATTGAGTATTGAGGATTGAGGATTGAAGATTGAGGATTGAGGATTGAGGATTGAGGATTGAGGATTGAAGATTGAGTATTGAGGATTGAAGATTGAGGGTTGATTATTGAGTACTGATGATTGAGGATTGAGGATTGAGGATTGAAGATTGAGAATTGAAGATTGAGTATTGAGGACTGAAGATTGACGATTGAGGATTGAAGATTGAGTATTGAGGATTGAGGATTGCGGATTGAGGATTGAGCATTGAAGATTGAGGATTGGGGATTGAGGATTGACGAATGAGGATTGAGTATTGAGGATTGAAGACTGAGTATTGATGATTGAAGATTGAGGATTGAGGATTGAGTGTTGAGGATTGAGGACGAGGACCGACGGTTGAGGATTGAGGTTTGAGGATTGAGGGTTGTGGATTGAGGACGAGGACTGAGGGTTGAATATTGATGTTTGAGGCCTGAGGATTGAGGATTGAGGATTGAGAATTGAGGATTGGAGATTGAGGATTGGGTATTGATGATAGAAGAATGAGGATTGAGGATTGAGGATTGAGGATTGAGGATTGCAGATTGAGTATTGAGGATTGAAGATTGAGGATTGAGGATTGAGGATTGAGGATTCAGGATTGAGGATTCAGGATTGATGTTTGAGGACTGAGGATTGAGGATTGAGGATTGAGGATTGAGGATTGGGGATTGAAGATTGAGGATTGGGTATTGAGGATTGAAGAATGAGGATTGAGGATTGAGGATTGAAGATTGAGGATTAAGGACTGAGGATTGGGGATTGAGGATCTAGGATTGGAGATTGATTTTTGGGGATTGAAGATTGAGGATTGAGGATTGAGTATTGAGAATTGAGAATTGAGGATGAGGACTGAGGGTTGAGGATTGAGGTTTGAGGAACGAGGATTGAGGATTGAGGATTGAGGACTGAGGATTGACGATTGAGGATTGAAGATTGAGGATATATGACAGAGGATTGAGGATTGAGGATTGAGGATTGGGGATTGACGATTGAAGACTGTGTATTGGGTATTGAATATTGAGGATTGAGGATTGAGGATTGAGAATGAGGGCTGAGGGTTGAGGATTGAGGGTTGAGGATGTAGGATTGAAGAGAGAGGACTGAGTGTTGAGGATTGAGTGTTGAGAATTGATGCTTGAGGTTTGAGATTTGATTATTGAATATCCTGGATTGAGTAATGAACCATCAGAATTCAGGATGTTCTATTGAGTATTGAGAATTGAGGATTGATGGTTGAGTATTGAGGATTGATGGTTGAGGGTTGAGTGTTGAATATTGAGGATTGAGTATAGAATCCTGAGAATTCAGGATATTCTATTGAGCATTGGGAATTTAGCATTGTTGGTTGAGTATTGAGGATTGAGGGTTGAGGATTGAGTATTGAAGATTGAGGATTGATGATTGAGGATTGAGGATCAAGGATTGGGGATTGAGGATTGAGGATTGATGATTGAGGATTGAAGATTGATTATTGATGATTGAAAATTGAGGATTGAGTATTGAGTGTTGAGGATTGAGGACGAGGACTGAAGGTTGAGGATTGAGGTTTGAGGATTGATAATTGAGGATTGAGGACTGAGGCTTGAGGATTGAGGATTGAGCATTGAGGATTGAAGACTGAGGACTGGCGATTGAGGATTGAAGATTGAGGATTAAGGATTGAGGATCGGGGATTGAGGATGTAGGATTTGAGATTGATTATTGATGATTGAAGGTTGAGGATTGAGGATTGAGGATTGAGGATTGAGAATTTAGTATTGAGGATAGAATATTGAGGGATGAGGATTGAGGATTGAGGATTGAGGATTGAGGGTTGAGGATTGAGGATTGAGGATTGAAGATTGAATATTGATGATTGAATATTGAGGACTGAGGATTGAGGGTTGTGGATTGAGGACGAGGACTGAGGGTTGAATATTGATGTTTGAGGTCTGAGGATTAAGGATTGTGGATTGAGAATTGAGGATTGAGGATTGAGGATTGAAGATTGAGGATTGGGTATTGAGGGTTGAAGAATGAGGATTTAGGATTGAGGTTTGAGGATTGAGGATTGAAGATTGAGTATTGAGGATTGAAGATTGAGTATTGAGGATTGAGGATTGAAGATTGAGGATTGAGGATTGAGGAGTGAGGATTGAGGATTGAAGATTGAGTATTGAGGATTGAAGATTGAGGATAGATTATTGAGTACTGAGGATTGAGGATTGAGGATTGAGGATTGACGATTGAGTATTGAAGATTGAGGATTGATGACTGAGGATTGAGGACTGAGGATTGAGGATTGAGGATTGATGATTGAAGATTGAGTATTGAGGATTGAATATTGAGGATTGAGGATTGAGGATTGAGGATTGAGAGTTGAGGATTGAGGATTGATGATTGAGTATTGAGGATTGAAGGTTGAGGATTGTGGATTGAGGATTGAGGATTGAGGATTGAATAATAAGGATTGGCGACTGAGTGTTGAGGGCTGAGTGATGAGGATTGATGCTTGTGGATAGAGATCTGAAGATTGCAGATTGAGTATTGAGTATTGAAAACTGTGAATTGATGATATTCTATGGAGGATTGAGGATTGACAACTGATTGTTGTGGACTGAGGGCTGAAGATTGAGGATTCAGGATTGAGGATTCAGGATTGAGGTTTGAGGACTGAGGATTGAGGATTGAGGATTGTGGATTGAGGATTGAGGATTGAGGATTGAGGATTGAGGATTGAGGATTGAGGATTGGGTATTGAGGATTGAACATTGAGGATTGAGGATTGAACATTCAGGATTGAGGATTGAGAATTGAGGATTGGGGATTGAAGATTGAGTATTGAGGATTGAAGATTGAGGATTGAGGATTGAGGATTCAGGATTGAGGATTGAAGATTGAGGATTGAGGATTGAGGATTGAGTATTGAGGATTGAGGATTGAGGATTGAGGACTGAGGCCTGAGGATTGACGATTGAGCATAGAGGATTGAAGATTGAGGACTGGCGATTGAGGATTGAAGATTGAGGACTAAGGACTGAGGATTGGGGATTGAGGGTCTAGGATTGGAGATTGATTTTTGGGGATTGATGACTGAGGATTGAGGACTGAGGATTGATGATTGAGGATTGATGATGGAAGATTCAGTATTGGGGATTGAATATTGAGGACTGAGGATTGAGGATTGAGGATTGAGGATTGAAGATTGAGTATTCAGGATTGAAGGTTGTGGATTGTGGATTGAGGATTGAGGATTGAGGATTGAGGATTGAGGACTGAGTGTTGAGAATTGAGGATTGGGGATTGAAGATTGAGTATTGAGGACTGAAGATTGAGGATTGAGGATTGAGGATTGAGGATTGAGCGTTGAAGACTGAGGATTGAGGATTGAGGATTGAGGATTAAAGATTGAATATTGATGATTGAAGATTGAGGATTGAGGATTGAGGGTTGTGGATTGAGGCCGAGGACTGAGGGTTGAATATTGATGTTTGAGGCCTGAGGATTGAGGATTGAGGATTGAGAGTTGAAGATTGAGGAATGGGTATTTAGGATTGAAGAATGAGGATTGAGGATTGAGGATTGATGATTGAGGATTGCAGATTGAGTATTGAGGATTGAAGATTGAGGATTGAGGATTGAGGATAGAAGAATGAGGATTGAGGATTGAGGTTTGAGGATTGAGGATTGCAGATTGAGTATTGAGGATTGAAGATTGAGGATTGAGAATTGAGGATTGATGATTGAGGCTTGAGGATTGAGGATTGAGGATTGAGGATTGAAGATTGAGTATCGAGGATTGAAGATTGAGGATTGAGGATTGAATACTGAGAATTGAGGATTGAGGATTGAGGATTGAAGATTGAGAATTGAAGATTGAGTATTGAGGACTGAAGATTGACGATTGAGGATTGAGTATTGAGGATTGAAGATTGAGTATTGATGATTGAAGATTGAGGATTGAGGATGAGGGTTGAGGATTGAGGATTGAGGATTGAAGATTGAGAATTGAAGATTGAGTATTGAGGACTGAAGATTGACGATTGAGGATTGAGTATTGAGGATTGAAGATTGAGTATTGAAGATTGAAGATTGAGGATTGAGGATTGAGGGTTGAGGATTGAGGACGAGGACTGACGGTTGAGGATTGAGGTTTGAGGATTGAAGGTTGTGGATTGAGGACGAGGACTGAAGGTTGAATATTGATGTTTGAGGCCTGAGGATTGAGGATTGAGAATTGATGATTGAGGACTGAGGGATGAAGATTGAGGATTGGGTATTGAGGATTGAAGAATGACGATTGAGGTTTGAGGATTGAGGATTGAGGATTGAAGATTGAGTATTGAGGATTGAAGATTGAGTATTGAGGATTGAGAATTGAGGATTCAGGATTGAAGATTGAGTATTGAGGATTGAAGGTTGAGGATTGAGTATTGAGGATTGAGGATTGAGGTTTGAAGATTGAGGATTGAGGATTGAGGATTGATGATTGATCATTGAGGATTGAAGATTGAGTATTGATGATTGAATATTGAGGACTGAGGATTGAGGGTTGTGGATTGAGGACGAGGACTGAGGGTTGAATATTGATGTTTGATGTCTGAGGATTAAGGATTGAGGATTGAGAATTGAGGATTGAGGATTGAGGATTGAAGATTCAGGATTGGGTATTCAGGGTTGAAGAATGTGGATTGAGGATTGAGGTTTGAGGATTGAGGATTGCAGATTGAGTATTGAGGATTGAAGATTGAGTATTGAGGATTGTGGATTGAATATTGAGGATTGAGGATTGAGGATTGAGGATTGAGGATTGAGGATTGAAGATTGAGGATTGATGATTGATGACTGAGGATTGAAGATTGAGTATTAATGATTGAATATTGAGGACTGAGGATTGAGGGTTGTGGATTGAGGACGAGGACTGAGGGTTGAATATTGATGTTTGAGGTCTGAGTATTGAGGATTGAGGATTGAGAATTGATGATTGAGGACTGAGGGTTGAAGATTGAGGATTGATTATTGATGATTGAAGATTGAGGATTGAGGTTTGAGGGTTTAGGATTGAGGACGAGGACTGAAGGTTGAGGATTGAGGATTGGGTATTGAGGATTGAAGAATGAGTATTGAGGATTGAGGATTGAGGATTGAGGATTGAAGATTGAGGATTGAGGATTGAGGATTGAGGATTGAGCGTTGAAGACTGAGGATTGAGGATTGAGAATTGAGAATTAAAGATTGAATATTGATGATTGAAGATTGAGGATTGAGGATTGAGTGTTGTGGATTGAGGACGAGGACTGAGGGTTGAATATTGATGTTTGAGGCCTGAGGATTGAGGATTGAGGATTGAGAGTTGAAGATTGAGGAATGGGTATTTAGGATTGAAGAATGAGGATTGGAGATTGAGGATTGGGTATTGAGGATATAAGAATGAGGATTGAGGATTGAGGATTGAGGATTGAGGATTGCAGATTGAGTATTGAGGATTGAAGATTGAGGATTGAGGATTGAGGATTGAGGTTTGAGGAACGAGGATTGAAGATTGAGTATTGAGGATTGAAGATTGATGATTGAGGATTGAGGATTGAGGATTGAGTATTGAGGATTGACGCTTGAGGATTGAGGGTTGAGGATGTAGGATTGAAGAGAGAGGACTGAGTGTTGAGGATTGAGTGTTGAGAATTGATGCTTGAGGTTTGAGATTTGATTATTGAATATCCTGGATTGAGTAATGAACCATCAGAATTCAGGATGTTCTATTGAGTATTGAGAATTGAGGATTGATGGTTGAGTATTGAGGATTGATGGTTGAGGGTTGAGTGTTGAATATTGAGGATTGAGTATAGAATGCTGAGAATTCAGGATATTCTATTGAGCATTGGGAATTTAGCATTGTTGGTTGAGTATTGAGGATTGAGGGTTGAGGATTGAGTATTGAAGATTGAGGATTGATGATTGAAGATTGAGGATCAAGGATTGAGGATTGAGGATTGAGGATTGATGATTGAGGATTGAAGATTGATTATTGATGATTGAAAATTGAGGATTGAGTATTGAGTGTTGAGGATTGAGGACGAGGACAGAAGGTTGAGGATTGAGGTTTGAGGATTGATAATTGAGGATTGAGGACTGAGGCTTGAGGATTGAGGATTGAGCATTGAGGATTGAAGATTGAAGACTGGCGATTGAGGATTGAAGATTGAGGATTAAGGATTGAGGATTGAGGATTGAGGATTGCGGATTGAGCATTGAAGATTGAGGTTTGGGGATTGAGGTTTGACGACTGAGGATTGAGTATTGAGGATTGAAGATTGAGTATTGATGATTGAGGATTGCGGATTGAGGATTGAGCATTGAAGATTGAGGATTGGGGATTGAGGATTGACGATTGAGGATTGAGTATTGAGGATTGAAGATTGAGTATTGATGATTGAAGATTGAGGATTGAGGATTGAGTGTTGAGGATTGAGGACGAAGACCGACGGTTGAGGATTGAGGTTTGAGGATTGAGGGTTGTGGATTGAGGACGAGGACTGAGGGTTGAATATTGATGTTTGAGGCCTGAGGATTGAGGATTGAGGATTGAGAATTGATGATTGAGGACTGAGGGTTGAAGATTGAGGATTGGGTATTGAGGATTGAAGAATGAGTATTGAGGATTGAGGATTAAGGATTGAGGATTGCAGATTGAGTATTGAGGAATGAAGATTGAGGATTCAGGACTGAGGATTGGGGATTGAGGATCTAGGATTGGAGATTGATTTTTGGGGATTGAAGATTGAGGATTGAGGATTGAGGATTGAGAATTGATAATTGAGAATGAGGACTGAGGGTTGAGGATTGAGGTTTGAGGAACGAGGAATGAGGATTGAGGATTGAGGACTGAGGATTGACGATTGAGTATTGAAGATTGAGGATTTATGACTGAGGATTGAGGATTGAGGATTGAGGATTGAGGATTGAAGACTGAGTATAGGGGATTGAATATTGAGGATTGAGGATTGAGGATTGAGAATGAGGGCTGAGGGTTGAGGATTGAGGTTTGAGTATAGAATCCTGAGAATTCAGGATATTCTATTGAGCATTGGGAATTTAGGATTGTTGGTTGAGTATTGAGGATTGAGGATTGAGTATTGAGGATTGAAGATTGAGTATTGAGGATTGAAGATTGATGATTGAGGATTGAGTATTAAGGATTGAGTATTGAGGATTGACGCTTGAGGATTGATTGCTGAGAATGTAGGATTGAAGAGAGAGGACTGAGGGTTGAGGATTGGGTGTTGAGAATTGATGCTTGAGGTTTGAGATTTGATTATTGAATATTCTGGATTGAGTATTGAACCATCAGAATTCAGGATGTTCTATTGAGAATTGAGAATTGAGGATTGATGGTTGAGTATTGAGGATTGATGGTTGAGGGTTGAGTGTTGAATATTGAGGATTGAGGATTGAGGATTGAGGATTGATGATTGAGGATTGAAGATTGATTATTGATCATTGAAGATTAAGGATTGAGGTTTGAGTGTTGAGGATTGAGGACGAGGACTGAAGGTTGAGGATTGAGGTTTGAGGATTGAGAATTGAGGATTGAGGACTGAGGATTGAGGATTGAGGATTGAGCATTGAGGATTGAAGATTGAGGACTGGCGATTGATGATTGAAGATTGAGGATTAAGGATTGAGGATCGGGGATTGAGGATGTAGGATTGGAGATTGATTATTGATGATTGAATATTGAGGATTGAGGATTGAGGATTGAGGATTGAGGATTGAGGATTCAAGATTGAGTATTGAGCATTGAAGGTTGAGGATTGTGGATTGAGTATTGAGGATTGAGGATTGAATATTGAAGATTGAGTATTGATGCCTGAGGATCGAAGATTGAGGATTGAGTATTGAGAATTGAGGATTGAGTGTTGAAGATTGAGGATTGATGATTGAAGATTGAGGATTGGGGTTGAGGATTGCGGAATGAGTATTGAAGATTGAGGGATGATGATTGAGGATTGAGGATTGAGGATTGGGTATTGAGGATTGAGCATTGAGGTTTGAGGACTGAGGGCTGAGGATTGAGGATTGAGGATTGAGGATTGAGGATTGAGAATTGATGGTTGAGGACCGAGGGTTGAAGATTGAGGATTGGGTATTGAGGATTGAAGAATGAGGATTGAGGTTTGAGGATTGAGTATTGATGATTGAGTATTGAAGATTGAGGGTTGGGTATTGAGGATTGAAGAATGAGGATTGAGGATTGAGGATTGGGGATTGAGGATTGAGGATTGAAGATTGAGTATTGGGGATTGAAGATTGAGGATTGAGGATTGAGGATCGAAGATTGAGGATTGAGGATTGAGGATTGAGGATTGAGGATTGGGGATTGAAGATTGAGTATTGAGGATTGAAGATTGAGGATTGAGGATTGAGTACTGAGGATTGAGGATTGAGGACTGAGGATTGAAGATTGAGAATTGAAGATTGAGTATTGAGGACTGAATATTGACGACTGAGGATTGAAGATTGAGGATTGAGGATTGAGGATTGAGGATTGAGGATTGCGGACTGAGCATTGAAGATTGAGGTTTGGGGATTGAGGATTGACGACTGAGGATTGAGTATTGAGGATTGAAGATTGAGTATTGATGATTGAAGATTGAGGATAGAGGATTGAGGGTTGAGGATTGAGGACGAGGACTGACCGTTGATGATTGAGGTTTGAGGATAGAGAGTTGTGGATTGAGGACGAGGACTGAGGATGAATATTGATGTTTGAGGCCTGAGGATTGAGGATTGAGGATTGAGAATTGATGGTTGAGGACTGAGGGTTGAAGATTGAGGATTGGGTATTGAGGATTGAAGAATGAGGATTGAGGATTGAGGATTGAGGATTGAGGATTGCAGATTGAGTATTGAGGATTGAGGATTGAGGATTCGGGATTGACGATTGAGGATTGAGGATTGAGGGTTGAGGATTGAGGACGAGGACTGACGGTTGAGGATTGAGGATTGAGGATTGAGGATTGAGGATTGAGGACTGAGGCTTGAGGATTGACGATTGAGCATAGAGGATTGAAGATTGAGGACTGGCGATTGAGGATTGAAGATTGAGGACTAAGGACTGAGGATTGGGGATTGAGGGTCTAGGATTGGAGATTGATTTTTGGGGATTGATGACTGAGGATTGAGGACTGAGGATTGATGATTGAGGATTGATGATGGAAGATTCAGTATTGAGGATTGAATATTGAGGACTGAGGATTGAGGATTGAGGATTGAGGATTGAAGATTGAGTATTCAGGATTGAAGGTTGAGGATTGTGGATTGAGGATTGAGGATTGTGGATTGAAGATTGAGGACTGAGTGTTGAGAATTGAGGATTGGGGATTGAAGATTGAGTATTGAGGATTGAAGATTGAGGATTGAGGATTGAGGATTGAGGATTGAGCGTTGAAGACTGAGGATTGAGGATTGAGGATTGAGGATTAAAGATTGATTATTGATGATTGAAGATTGAGGATTGAGGATTGAGGGTTGTGGATTGAGGACGAGGACTGAGGGTTGAATATTGATGTTTGAGGCCTGAGGATTGAGGATTGAGGATCGAGAGTTGAAGATTGAGGAATGGGTATTTAGGATTGAAGAATGAGGATTGAGGATTGAGGATTGAGGATTGAGGATTGCAGATTGAGTATTGAGGATTGAAGATTGAGGATTGAGGATTGAGGATTGAAGAATGAGGATTGAGGATTGAGGTTTGAGGATTGAGGATTGCAGATTGAGTATTGAGGATTGAAGATTGAGGATTGAGAATTGAGGATTGATGATTGAGGATTGAGGATTGAGGATTGAGGATTGAGGATTGAAGATTGAGTATTGAGGATTGAAGATTGTGGATTGAGGATTGAATACTGAGAATTGAGGATTGAGGATTGAGGATTGAAGATTGAGAATTGAAGATTGAGTATTGAGGACTGAAGATTGACGATTGAGGATTGAGTATTGAGGATTGAAGATTGAGTATTGATGATTGAAGATTGAGGATTGAGGATGAGGGTTGAGGATTGAGGATTGAGGATTGAAGATTGAGAATTGAAGATTGAGTATTGAGGACTGAAGATTGACGATTGAGGATTGAGTATTGAGGATTGAAGATTGAGTATTGATGATTGAAGATTGAGGATTGAGGATTGAGGGTTGAGGATTGAGGACGAGGACTGACGGTTGAGGATTGAGGTTTGAGGATTGAAGGTTGTGGATTGAGGACGAGGACTGAAGGTTGAATATTGATGTTTGAGGCCTGAGGATTGAGGATTGAGGATTGAGAATTGATGATTGAGGACTGAGGGTTGAAGATTGAGGATTGGGTATTGAGGATTGAAGAATGACGATTGAGGTTTGAGGATTGAGGATTGAGGATTGAAGATTGAGTATTGAGGATTGAAGATTGAGTATTGAGGATTGAGAATTGAGGATTCAGGATTGAAGATTGAGTATTGAGGATTGAAGGTTGAGGATTGAGTATTGAGGATTGAGGATTGAGGTTTGAAGATTGAGGATTGAGGATTGAGGATTGATGATTGATGATTGATGATGGAAGATTCAGTATTGAGGATTGAGTATTGAGGACTGGGGATTGAGGATTGAGGAATGAGGATTGAAGATTGAGTATTCAGGATTGAAGGTTGAGGATTGTGGATTGAGGATTGAGGATTGAGGATTGAAGATTGAGGACTGAGTGTTGAGAATTGAGGATTGGGGATTGAAGATTGAGTATTGAGGATTGAAGATTGAGGATTGAGGATTGAGGATTGAGGATTGAGCGTTGAAGACTGAGGATTGAGGATTGAGGATTGAGCATTAAAGATTGAATATTGATGATTGAAGATTGAGGATTGAGGATTGAGGGTTGTGGATTGAGGACGAGGACTGAGGGTTGAATATTGATGTTTGAGGCCTGAGGATTGAGGATTGAGGATTGAGAGTTGAAGATTGAGGAATGGGTATTTAGGATTGAAGAATGAGGATTGAGGATTGAGGATTGAGGATTGAGGATTGCAGATTGAGTATTGAGGATTGAAGATTGAGGATTGAGGATTGAGGATTGAAGAATGAGGATTGAGGATTGAGGTTTGAGGATTGAGGATTGCAGATTGAGTATTGAGGATTGAAGATTGAGGATTGAGAATTGAGGATTGATGATTGAGGATTGAGGATTGAGCATTGAGGATTGAGGATTGAAGATTGAGTATTGAGGATTGAAGATTGTGGATTGAGGATTGAATACTGAGAATTGAGTATTGAGGATTGAGGATTGAAGATTGAGAATTGAAGATTGAGTATTGAGGACTGAAGATTGACGATTGAGGATTGAGTATTGAGGATTGAAGATTGAGTATTGATGATTGAAGATTGAGGATTGAGGATGAGGGTTGAGGATTGAGGATTGAGGATTGAAGATTGAGAATTGAAGATTGAGTATTGAGGACTGAAGATTGACGATTGAGGATTGAGTATTGAGGATTGAAGATTGAGTATTGATGATTGAAGATTGAGGATTGAGGATTGAGGGTTGAGGATTGAGGACGAGGACTGACGGTTGAGGATTGAGGTTTGAGGATTGAAGGTTGTGGGTTGAGGACGAGGACTGAAGGTTGAATATTGATGTTTGAGGCCTGAGGATTGAGGATTGAGGATTGAGAATTGAGGATTGAGGATTGAGGATTGAAGATTGAGGATTGGGTATTGAGGGTTGAAGAATGAGGATTGAGGATTGAGGTTTGAGGATTGAGGATTGCAGATTGAGTATTGAGGATTGAAGATTGAGTATTGAGGATTGTGGATTGAAGATTGAGGATTGAGGATTGAGGATTGAGGATTGAGGATTGAAGATTGAGGATTGATGATTGATGATTGAGGATTGAAGATTGAGTATTGATGATTGAATATTGAGGACTGAGGATTGAGGGTTGTGGATTCAGGACGAGGACTGAGGGTTGAATATTGATGTTTGAGGTCTGAGTATTCAGGATTGAGGATTGAGAATTGATGATTGAGGACTGAGGGTTGAAGACTGAGGATTGATTATTGATGATTGAAGATTGAGGATTGAGGTTTGGGGGTTTAGGATTGAGGACGAGGACTGAAGGTTGAGGATTGAGGATTGTGTATTGAGGATTGAAGAATGAGTATTGAGGATTGAGGATTGAGGATTGAGGATTGAAGATTGAGGATTGAGGATTGAGGATTGAGGATTGAGCGTTGAAGACTGAGGATTGAGGATTGAGGATTGAGGATTAAAGATTGAATATTGATGATTGAAGATTGAGGATTGAGGATTGAGGGTTGTGGATTGAGGACGAGGACTGAGGGTTGAATATTGATGTTTGAGGCCTGAGGATTGAGGATTGAGGATTGAGAGTTGAAGATTGAGGAATGGGTATTTAGGATTGAAGAATGAGGATTGGAGATTGAGGATTGGGTATTGAGGATATAAGAATGAGTATTGAGGATTGAGGATTGAGGATTGAGGATTGCAGATTGAGTATTGAGGATTGAAGATTGAGGATTGAGGATTGAGGATTGAGGATTCATGATTGAGGATTCAGGATTGATGTTTGAGGACTGAGGATTGAGGATTGAGGATTGAGGATTGAGGATTGGGGATTGAAGATTGAGGATTGAGGATTGAGGATTGAAGATTGAGGATTAAGGACTGAGGATTGGGGATTGAGGATCTAGGATTGGAGATTGATATTTGGGTATTGAAGATTGAGGATTGAGGATTGAGGATTGAGAATTGAGAATTGAGGATGAGGACTGAGGGTTGAGGATTGAGGTTTGAGGAACGAGGATTGAAGAGAGAGGACTGAGTGATGAGGATTGAGTGTTGAGAATTGATGCTTGAGGTTTGAGATTTGATTACTGAATATCCTGGATTGAGTAATGAACCATCAGAATTCAGGATGTTCTATTGAGTATTGAGAATTGAGGATTGATGGTTGAGTATTGAGGATTGATGGTTGAGGGTTGAGTGTTGAATATTGAGGATTGAGTATAGAATCCTGAGAATTCAGGATATTCTATTGAGCATTGGGAATTTAGCATTGTTGGTAGAGTATTGAGGATTGAGGGTTGAGGATTGAGTATTGAACATTGAGGATTGATGATTGAGGATTGAGGATCAAGGATTGAGGATTGAGGATTGAGGATTGATGATTGAGGATTGAAGATTGATTATTGATGATTGAAAATTGAGGATGGAGTATTGAGTGTTGAGGATTGAGGACGAGGACTGAAGGTTGAGGATTGAGGTTTGAGGATTGATAATTGAGGATTGAGGACTGAGGCTTGAGGATTGAGGATTGAGCATTGAGGATTGAAGATTGAGGACTGGCGATTGAGGATTGAAGATTGAGGATTAAGGATTGAGGATCGGGGATTGAGGATGTAGGATTTGAGATTGATTATTGATGATTGAAGGTTGAGGATTGAGGATTGAGGATTGAGGATTGAGAATTGAGAATTGAGGATGACGACTGAGGGTTGAGGATTGAGGTTTGAGGAACGAGGACTGAGGATTGAGGATTGATGATTGAAGATTGAGTATTGAGGATAGAATATTGAGGGATGATGATTGAGGATTGAGGATTGAGGATTGAGGGTTGAGGATTGAGGACGAGGACTGACGGTTGAGGATTGAGGTTTGAGGATTGAGTGTTGTGGATTGAGGACGAGGACTGAAGGTTGAATATTTATGTTTGAGGCCTGAGGGTTGAGGATTGAGGATTGAGAATTGATGATTGAGGACTGAGGGTTGAAGATTGAGGATTGTGTATTGAGGATTGAAGAATGACGATTGAGGATTGAGGATTGAGGATTGAGGATTGAAGATTGAGTATAGAGGATTGAAGATTGTGTGTTGAGGATTGAGAATTGAGGATTCAGGATTGAAGATTGAGTATTGAGGATTGAAGGTTGAGGATTGAGTATTGATGATTGAGGATTGAGGTTTGAAGATTCAGGATTGAGGATTGAGGATTGAGGATTGAGGATTGAGGATTGAAGATTGAATATTGATGATTGAATATTGAGGACTGAGGATTGAGGGTTGTGGATTGAGGACGAGGACTGATGGTTGAATATTGATGTTTGAGGTCTGAGGATTAAGGATTGTGGATTGAGAATTGAGGATTGAGGATTGAGGATTGAAGATTGAGGATTGGGTATTGAGCGTTGAAGAATGAGGATTTAGGATTGAGGTTTGAGGATTGAGGATTGAAGATTGAGTATTGAGGATTGAAGATTGAGTATTGAGGATTGAGGATTGAAGATTGAGGATTGAGGATTGAGGAGTGAGGATTGAGGATTGAAGATTGAGTATTGAGGATTGAAGATTGAGGATAGATTATTGAGTACTGAGGATTGAGGATTGAGGATTGAGGATTGAAGATTGAGAATTGAAGATTGAGTATTGAGGACTGAAGATTGACGATTGAGGATTGAAGATTGAGTATTGAGGATTGAGGATTGCGGATTGAGGATTGAGCATTGAAGATTGAGGATTGGCGATTGAGGATTGACGATTGAGGATTGAGTATTGAGGATTGAAGATTGAGTATTGATGATTGAAGATTGAGGATTGAGGATTGAGGGTTGAGGATTGAGGACGAGGACTGACGGTTGAGCATTGAGGTTTGAGGGTTGAGAATTGAGGATTGAGGACTGAGGCTTGAGGATTGAGGATTGAGTATTGAAGATTGAGGATTGATGACTGAGGTTTGAGGACTGAGGATTGAGGATTGAGGATTGATGATTGAAGATTGAGTATTGAGGATTGAATATTGAGGATTGAGGATTGAGTATTGAGGATTGAGGGTTGAGGATTGAGGACTGAACATTGAGTATTGAGGATTGAAGGTTGAGGATTGTGGATTGAGGATTGAGGATTGAGGATTGAATAATGAGGATCGGCGACTGAGTGTTGAGGGCTGAGTGATGAGAATTGATGCTTGTGGATAGAGATCTGAAGATTGCAGATTGAGTATTGAGTATTGAAAACTGTGAATTCATGATATTCTATGGAGGATTGAGGATTGACAACTGATTGTTGTGGACTGAGGGCTGAAGATTGAGGATTCAGGATTGAGGATTCAGGATTGAGGTTTGAGGACTGAGGATTGAGGATTGAGGATTGAGAATTGATGATTGAGAACTGAGGGTTGATGATTGAGGATTGGGTATTGAGGATTGAAGGTTGAGGATTGAGTATTGATGATTGAGGATTGAGGTTTGAAGATTGAGGATTGAGGATTGAGGATTGAGGATTGAAGATTGAGTATTGAGGATTGAAGATTGAGGATTGAGGATTGAGTACTGAGGATTGAGGATTGAGGATTGAGGATCGAAGATTGAGAATTGAAGATTGAGTATTGAGGACTGAAGATTGACGATTGAGGATTGAAGATTGAGGATTGAGGATTGAGGATTTTGGATTGAGGATTGAGCATTGAAGATTGAGGATTGGGGATTGAGGATTGACGATTGAGGATTGTGTATTGAGGATTGAAGATTGAGTATTGATGATTGAAGACTGAGGATTGAGGATTGAGGGTTGAGGATTGAGGACGAGGACTGACGGTTGAGGATTGAGGTTTGAGGATTGAGGGTTGTGGATTGAGGACGAGGACTGAAGGTTGAATATTGATGTTTGAGGCCTGAGGATTGAGGATTGGGGATTGAGAATTGATGATTGAGGACTGAGGGTTGCAGATTGAGGATTGGGTATTGAGGATTGAAGAATGACGATTGAGGTTTGAGGATTGAGGATTGAGGATTGAAGATTGAGTATTGAGTATTGAAGATTGAGTATTGAGGATTGAGAATTGAGGATTCAGGATTGAAGATTGAGTATTGAGGATTGAAGGTTGAGGATTGAGTATTGAGGATTGAGGATTGAGGTTTGAAGATTGAGGATTGAGGATTGAGGATTGAGGATTGAGGATTGAGGATTGAGGATTGAAGATTGAATATTGATGATTGAATATTGAGGACTGAGGATTGAGGGTTGTGGATTGAGGACGAGGACTGAGGGTTGAATATTGATGTTTGAGGTCTGAGGATTAAGGATTGTGGATTGAGAATTGAGGATTGAGGATTGAGGATTGAAGATTGAGGATTGGGTATTGAGGGTTGAAGAATGAGGATTTAGGATTGAGGTTTGAGGATTGAGGATTGAAGATTGAGTATTGAGGATTGAAGATTGAGTATTGAGGATTGAGGACTGAAGATTGAGGATTGAGGATTGAGGAGTGAGGATTGAGGATTGAAGATTGAGTATTGAGGATTGAAGATAGTGGATAGATTATTGAGTACAGAGGGTTGAGGATTGAGGATTGAGGATTGAAGATTGAGAATTGAAGATTGAGTATTGAGGACTGAAGATTGACGATTGAGGATTGAAGATTGAGTATTGAGGATTGAGGATTGCGGATTGAGGATTGAGCATTGAAGATTGAGGATTGGGGATTGAGGATTGACGATTGAGGATTGAGTATTGAGGATTGAAGATTGAGTATTGATGATTGAAGATTGAGGATTGAGGATTGAGGGTTGAGTATTGAGGACGAGGACTGACGGTTGAGCATTGAGGTTTGAGGGTTGAGGATTGAGGATTGAGGACTGAGGCTTGAGGATTGAGGATTGAGTATTGAAGATTGAGGATTGATGACTGAGGATTGAGGACTGAGGATTGAGGATTGAGGATTGATGATTGAAGATTGAGTATTGAGGATTGAATATTGAGGATTGAGGATTGAGGATTGAGGATTGAGAGTTGAGGATTGAGGATTGAAGATTGAGTATTGAGGATTGAAGGTTGAGGATTGTGGATTGAGGATTGAGGATTGAGGATTGAATAATGAGGATTGGCGACTGAGTGTTGAGGGCTGAGTGATGAGGATTGATGCTTGTGGATAGAGATCTGAAGATTGCAGATTGAGTATTGAGTATTGAAAACTGTGAATTGATGATATTCTATGGAGGATTGAGGATTGACAACTGATTGTTGTGGACTGAGGGCTGAAGATTGAGGATTCAGAATTGAGGATTCAGGATTGAGGTTTGAGGACTGAGGATTGAGGATTGAGGATTGTGGATTGAGGATTGAGGATTGAGGATTGAGGATTGAAGATTGAGGATTGGGTATTGAGGATTGAACATTGAGGATTGAGGATTGAATATTGAGGATTGAGGATTGAGAATTGAGGATTGGGGATTGAAGATTGAGTATTGAGGATTGAAGATTGAGGATTGAGGATTGAGGATTGAGGATTGAGGATTGAAGATTGAGGATTGAGGATTGAGGATTGAGTATTGAGTATTGAGGATTGAAGATTGAATATTGATGATTGAAGATTGAGGATTGAGGATTGAGGGTTGTGGATTGAGGACGGGGACTGAGGGTTGAATATTGATGTTTGAGGTCTGCGTATTGAGGGTTGAGGATTGAGAATTGAGGATTGAGGATTGAGGATTGGAGATTGAGGATTGGGTATTGATGATAGAAGAATGAGGATTGAGGATTGAGGATTGAGGATTGAGGATTGCAGATTGAGTATTGAGGATTAAAGGTTGAGGATTGAGGATTGAGGATTGAGGATTCAGGATTGAGGATTCAGGATTGATGTTTGAGGACTGAGGATTGAGGATTGTGGATTGAGGATTGAGGATTGGGGATTGAAGATTGAGGATTGGGTATTGAGGATTGAAGAATGAGGATTGAGGATTGAGGATTGAAGATTGAGGATTAAGGACTGAGGATTGGGGATTGAGGATCTAGGATTGGAGATTCATTTTTGGGGATTGAAGATTGAGGATTGAGGATTGAGTATTGAGAATTGAGAATTGAGGATGAGGACTGAGGGTTGAGGATTGAGGTTTGAGGAACGAGGATTGAGGATTGAGGATTGAGGACTGAGGATTGACGATTGAGGATTGAAGATTGAGGATTTATGACAGAGGATTGAGGATTGAGGATTGAGGATTGGGGATTGACGATTGAAGACTGTGTATTGGGGATTGAATATTGAGGATTGAGGATTGAGGATTGAGAATGAGGGCTGAGGGTTGAGGATTGAGGTTTGAGTATAGAATCCTGAGAATTCAGGATATTCTATTGAGCATTGGGAATTTAGCATTGTTGGTTGAGTATTGAGGATTGAGGGTTGAGGATTGAGTATTGAAGATTGAGGATTGATGATTGAGGATTGAGGATTGAGGATTGAGGATTGAGTATTGAGGCTGAAGATTGAGTATTGAGGATTCAAGATTGATGATTGAGGATTGAGGATTGAGGATTGAGGGATGAGGATGTAGGATTGAAGAGAGAGGACTGAGTGTTGAGGATTGAGTGTTGAGAATTGATGCTTGAGGTTTGAGATTTGATTATTGAATATTCTGGATTGAGTATTGAACCATCAGAATTCAGGATGTTCTATTGAGTATTGAGAACTGAGGATTGGGGTTGAGGATTCAGGAATGAGTATTGAAGATTGAGGATTGATGATTGAGGATTGAGGATTGAGGATTGGGTATTGAGGATTGAGCATTGAGGTTTGAGAATTGAGGATTCAGGATTGAAGATTGAGTATTGAGGATTGAAGGTTGAGGATTGAGTATTGAGGATTGAGGATTGAGGTTTGAAGATTGAGGATTGAGGATTGAGGATTGAGGATTGAGGATTGAGGATTGAGGATTGAAGATTGAATATTGATGATTGAATATTGAGGACTGAGGATTGAGGGTTGTGGATTGAGGACGAGGACTGATGGTTGAATATTGATGTTTGAGGTCTGAGGATTAAGGATTGAGGATTGAGAATTGAGGATTGAGGATTAAGGATTGAAGATTGAGGATTGGGTATTGAGGGTTGAAGAATGAGGATTGAGGATTGAGGTTTGAGGATTGAAGATTGCAGATTGAGTATTGAGGATTGAGGATTGAGGATTGAAGATTGAGGATTGAGGATTGAGGATTGAGGTTTGAGGATTGAAGGTTGCAGATTGAGTATTGAGGATTGAATATTGAGTATTGAGGATTGAGGATTGAAGATTGAGGATTGAGGATTGAGGATTGAGGATTGAGGATTGAAGATTGAGTATTGAGGATTGAAGATTGAGGGTTGATTATTGAGTACTGATGATTGAGGATTGAGGATTGAGGATTGAAGATTGAGAATTGAAGATTGAGTATTGAGGACTGAAGATTGACGATTGAGGATTGAAGATTGAGTATTGAGGATTGAGGATTGCGGATTGAGGATTGAGCATTGAAGATTGAGGATTGGGGATTGAGGATTGACGAATGAGGATTGAGTATTGAGGATTGAAGACTGAGTATTGATGATTGAAGATTGAGGATTGAGGATTGAGTGTTGAGGATTGAGGACGAGGACCGACGGTTGAGGATTGAGGTTTGAGGATTGAGGGTTGTGGATTGAGGACGAGGACTGAGGGTTGAATATTGATGTTTGAGGCCTGAGGATTGAGGATTGAGGATTGAGAATTGAGGATTGGAGATTGAGGATTGGGTATTGATGATAGAAGAATGAGGATTGAGGATTGAGGATTGAGGATTGAGGATTGCAGATTGAGTATTGAGGATTGAAGATTGAGGATTGAGGATTGAGGATTGAGGATTCAGGATTGAGGATTCAGGATTGATGTTTGAGGACTGAGGATTGAGGATTGAGGATTGAGGATTGAGGATTGGGGATTGAAGATTGAGGATTGGGTATTGAGGATTGAAGAATGAGGATTGAGGATTGAGGATTGAAGATTGAGGATTAAGGACTGAGGATTGGGGATTGAGGATCTAGGATTGGAGATTGATTTTTGGGGATTGAAGATTGAGGATTGAGGATTGAGTATTGAGAATTGAGAATTGAGGATGAGGACTGAGGGTTGAGGATTGAGGTTTGAGGAACGAGGATTGAGGATTGAGGATTGAGGACTGAGGATTGACGATTGAGGATTGAAGATTGAGGATATATGACAGAGGATTGAGGATTGAGGATTGAGGATTGGGGATTGACGATTGAAGACTGTGTATTGGGTATTGAATATTGAGGATTGAGGATTGAGGATTGAGAATGAGGGCTGAGGGTTGAGGATTGAGGTTTGAGTATAGAATCCTGAGAATTCAGGATATTCTATTGAGCATTGGGAATTTAGCATTGTTGGTTGAGTATTGAGGATTGAGGGTTGAGGATTGAGTATTGAAGATTGAGGATTGATGATCGAGGATTGAGGATTGAGGATTGAGGATTGAGTATTGAGGCTGAAGATTGAGTATTGAGGATTGAAGATTGATGATTGAGTATTGAGGATTGAGGATTGAGGGTTGAGGATGTAGGATTGAAGAGAGAGGACTGAGTGTTGAGGATTGAGTGTTGAGAATTGATGCTTGAGGTTTGAGATTTGATTATTGAATATTCTGGATTGAGTATTGAACCATCAGAATTCAGGATGTTCTATTGAGTATTGAGAATTGAGGATTGATGGTTGAGTATTGAGGATTGATGGTTGAGGGTTGAGTGTTGAAGATTGAGGATTGATGATTGAAGATTGAGGATTGGGGTTGAGGATTCAGGAATGAGTATTGAAGATTGAGGATTGATGATTGAGGATTGAGGATTGACGATTGGGTATTGAGGATTGAGCATTGAGGTTTGAGGACTGAGGGCTGAGGATTGAGTATTGATGATTGAAGATTGAGGATTTAGGATTGAGGGTTGAGGATTGAGGACGAGGACTGACGGTTGAGGATGAAGGTTTGAGGATTGAGGGTTGTGGATTGAGGACGAGGACTGAAGGTTGAATATTGATGTTTGAGGCCTGAGGATTGAGGATTGGGGATTGAGAATTGATGATTGAGGACTGAGGGTTGAAGATTGAGGATTGGGTATTGAGGATTGAAGAATGAGGATTGAGGATTGAGGTTTGAGGATTGAAGATTGCAGATTGAGTATTGAGGATTGAGGATTGAGGATTGAAGATTGAGGATTGAGGATTGAGAATTGAGGTTTGAGGATTGAAGGTTGCAGATTGAGTATTGAGGATTGAAGATTGAGTATTGAGGATTGAGGATTGAAGATTGAGGATTGAGGATTGAGGATTGAGGATTGAGGATTGAAGATTGAGTATTGAGGATTGAAGATTGAGGATTGATTATTGAGTACTGAGGATTGAGGATTGAGGATTGAGGATTGAAGATTGAGAATTGAAGATTGAGTATTGAGGACTGAAGATTGACGATTGAGGATTGAAGATTGAGTATTGAGGATTGAGGATTGCGGATTGAGGATTGAGCATTGAAGATTGAGGATTGGGGATTGAGGATTGACGAATGAGGATTCAGTATTGAGGATTGAAGATTCAGTATTGATGATTGAAGATTGAGGATTGAGGATTGAGTGTTGAGGATTGAGGACGAGGACCGACGGTTGAGGATTGAGGTTTGAGTATTGAGAGTTGAGGATTGGTGGTTGAGTATTGAGGATTGATGGTTGAGGGTTGAGTGTTGAATATTGAGGATTGAGTATAGAATCCTGAGAATTCAGGATATTCTATTGAGCACTGGGAATTTAGCATTGTTGGTTGAGTATTGAGGATTGAGGGTTGAGGATTGAGTATTGAAGATTGAGAATTGATGATTGAGGATTGAGGATCAAGGATTGAGGATCAAGGATTGAGGATTGATGATAGAGGATTGAAGATTGATTATTGATGATTGAAAATTGAGGATTGAGTATTGAGGGTTGAGGATTGAGGACGAGGACTGAAGGTTGAGGATTGAGGTTTGAGGATTGATAATTGAGGATTGAGGACTGAGGCTTGAGGATTGAGGATTGAGCATTGAGGATAGAAGATTGAGGACTGGCGATTGAGGATTGAAGATTGAGGATTAAGGATTGAGGATCGGGGATTGAGGATGTAGGATTTGAGATTGATTATTGATGATTGAAGGTTGAGGATTGAGGATTGAGGATTGAGGATTGAGAATTGAGAATTGAGGATGACGACTGAGGGTTGAGGATTGAGGTTTGAGGAACGAGGATTGAGGATTGAGGATTGAGGACCAAGGATTGACGGTTGAGTATTGAAGATTGAGGATTGATGACTGAGGATTGACGACTGAGGACTGAGGATTGAGGATTGATGATTGAAGATTGAGTATTGAGGATAGAATATTGAGGGATGAGGATTGAGGATTGAGGATTGAGGATTGACGGTTGAGGATTGAGGACGAGGACTGACGGTTGAGGATTGAGGTTTGAGGATTGAGTGTTGGGGATTGAGGACGAGGACTGAAGGTTGAATATTTATGTTTGAGGCCTGAGGATTGAGGATTGAGGATTGAGAATTGATGATTGAGGACTGACAGTTGAAGATTGAGGATTGGGTATTGAGGATTGAAGAATGACGATTGAGGATTGAGGATTGAGGATTGAGGATTGAAGATTGAGTATAGAGGATTGAAGATTGTGTATTGAGGATTGAGGGTTGTGGATTGAGGACGGGGACTGAGGGTTGAATATTGATGTTTGAGGTCTGCGTATTGAGGGTTGAGGATTGAGAATTGAGGATTGAGGATTGAGGATTGGAGATTGAGGATTGGGTATTGATGATAGAAGAATGAGGATTGAGGATTGAGGATTGAGGATTGAGGATTGCAGATTGAGTATTGAGGATTGAAGGTTGAGGATTGAGGATTGAGGATTGAGGATTCAGGATTGAGGATTCAGGATTGATGTTTGAGGACTGAGGATTGAGGATTGTGGATTGAGGATTGAGGATTGGGGATTGAAGATTGAGGATTGGGTATTGAGGATTGAAGAATGAGGATTGAGGATTGAGGATTGAAGATTGAGGATTAAGGACTGAGGATTGGGGATTGAGGATCTAGGATTGGAGATTCATTTTTGGGGATTGAAGATTGAGGATTGAGGATTGAGTATTGAGAATTGAGAATTGAGGATGAGGACTGAGGGTTGAGGATTGAGGTTTGAGGAACGAGGATTGAGGATTGAGGATTGAGGACTGAGGATTGACGATTGAGGATTGAAGATTGAGGATTTATGACAGAGGATTGAGGATTGAGGATTGAGGATTGGGGATTGACGATTGAAGACTGTGTATTGGGGATTGAATATTGAGGATTGAGGATTGAGGATTGAGAATGAGGGCTGAGGGTTGAGGATTGAGGTTTGAGTATAGAATCCTGAGAATTCAGGATATTCTATTGAGCATTGGGAATTTAGCATTGTTGGTTGAGTATTGAGGATTGAGGGTTGAGGATTGAGTATTGAAGATTGAGGATTGATGATTGAGGATTGAGGATTGAGGATTGAGGATTGAGTATTGAGGCTGAAGATTGAGTATTGAGGATTCAAGATTGATGATTGAGGATTGAGGATTGAGGATTGAGGGATGAGGATGTAGGATTGAAGAGAGAGGACTGAGTGTTGAGGATTGAGTGTTGAGAATTGATGCTTGAGGTTTGAGATTTGATTATTGAATATTCTGGATTGAGTATTGAACCATCAGAATTCAGGATGTTCTATTGAGTATTGAGAACTGAGGATTGGGGTTGAGGATTCAGGAATGAGTATTGAAGATTGAGGATTGATGATTGAGGATTGAGGATTGAGGATTGGGTATTGAGGATTGAGCATTGAGGTTTGAGAATTGAGGATTCAGGATTGAAGATTGAGTATTGAGGATTGAAGGTTGAGGATTGAGTATTGAGGATTGAGGATTGAGGTTTGAAGATTGAGGATTGAGGATTGAGGATTGAGGATTGAGGATTGAGGATTGAGGATTGAAGATTGAATATTGATGATTGAATATTGAGGACTGAGGATTGAGGGTTGTGGATTGAGGACGAGGACTGATGGTTGAATATTGATGTTTGAGGTCTGAGGATTAAGGATTGAGGATTGAGAATTGAGGATTGAGGATTAAGGATTGAAGATTGAGGATTGGGTATTGAGGGTTCAAGAATGAGGATTGAGGATTGAGGTTTGAGGATTGAAGATTGCAGATTGAGTATTGAGGATTGAGGATTGAGGATTGAAGATTGAGGATTGAGGATTGAGGATTGAGGTTTGAGGATTGAAGGTTGCAGATTGAGTATTGAGGATTGAAGATTGAGTATTGAGGATTGAGGATTGAAGATTGAGGATTGAGGATTGAGGATTGAGGATTGAGGATTGAAGATTGAGTATTGAGGATTGAAGATTGAGGGTTGATTATTGAGTACTGATGATTGAGGATTGAGGATTGAGGATTGAAGATTGAGAATTGAAGATTGAGTATTGAGGACTGAAGATTGACGATTGAGGATTGAAGATTGAGTATTGAGGATTGAGGATTGCGGATTGAGGATTGAGCATTGAAGATTGAGGATTGGGGATTGAGGATTGACGAATGAGGATTGAGTATTGAGGATTGAAGACTGAGTATTGATGATTGAAGATTGAGGATTGAGGATTGAGTGTTGAGGATTGAGGACGAGGACCGACGGTTGAGGATTGAGGTTTGAGGATTGAGGGTTGTGGATTGAGGACGAGGACTGAGGGTTGAATATTGATGTTTGAGGCCTGAGGATTGAGGATTGAGGATTGAGAATTGAGGATTGGAGATTGAGGATTGGGTATTGATGATAGAAGAATGAGGATTGAGGATTGAGGATTGAGGATTGAGGATTGCAGATTGAGTATTGAGGATTGAAGATTGAGGATTGAGGATTGAGGATTGAGGATTCAGGATTGAGGATTCAGGATTGATGTTTGAGGACTGAGGATTGAGGATTGAGGATTGAGGATTGAGGATTGGGGATTGAAGATTGAGGATTGGGTATTGAGGATTGAAGAATGAGGATTGAGGATTGAGGATTGAAGATTGAGGATTAAGGACTGAGGATTGGGGATTGAGGATCTAGGATTGGAGATTGATTTTTGGGGATTGAAGATTGAGGATTGAGGATTGAGTATTGAGAATTGAGAATTGAGGATGAGGACTGAGGGTTGAGGATTGAGGTTTGAGGAACGAGGATTGAGGATTGAGGATTGAGGACTGAGGATTGACGATTGAGGATTGAAGATTGAGGATATATGACAGAGGATTGAGGATTGAGGATTGAGGATTGGGGATTGACGATTGAAGACTGTGTATTGGGTATTGAATATTGAGGATTGAGGATTGAGGATTGAGAATGAGGGCTGAGGGTTGAGGATTGAGGTTTGAGTATAGAATCCTGAGAATTCAGGATATTCTATTGAGCATTGGGAATTTAGCATTGTTGGTTGAGTATTGAGGATTGAGGGTTGAGGATTGAGTATTGAAGATTGAGGATTGATGATCGAGGATTGAGGATTGAGGATTGAGGATTGAGTATTGAGGCTGAAGATTGAGTATTGAGGATTGAAGATTGATGATTGAGTATTGAGGATTGAGGATTGAGGGTTGAGGATGTAGGATTGAAGAGAGAGGACTGAGTGTTGAGGATTGAGTGTTGAGAATTGATGCTTGAGGTTTGAGATTTGATTATTGAATATTCTGGATTGAGTATTGAACCATCAGAATTCAGGATGTTCTATTGAGTATTGAGAATTGAGGATTGATGGTTGAGTATTGAGGATTGATGGTTGAGGGTTGAGTGTTGAAGATTGAGGATTGATGATTGAAGATTGAGGATTGGGGTTGAGGATTCAGGAATGAGTATTGAAGATTGAGGATTGATGATTGAGGATTGAGGATTGACGATTGGGTATTGAGGATTGAGCATTGAGGTTTGAGGACTGAGGGCTGAGGATTGAGTATTGATGATTGAAGATTGAGGATTTAGGATTGAGGGTTGAGGATTGAGGACGAGGACTGACGGTTGAGGATGAAGGTTTGAGGATTGAGGGTTGTGGATTGAGGACGAGGACTGAAGGTTGAATATTGATGTTTGAGGCCTGAGGATTGAGGATTGGGGATTGAGAATTGATGATTGAGGACTGAGGGTTGAAGATTGAGGATTGGGTATTGAGGATTGAAGAATGAGGATTGAGGATTGAGGTTTGAGGATTGAAGATTGCAGATTGAGTATTGAGGATTGAGGATTGAGGATTGAAGATTGAGGATTGAGGATTGAGAATTGAGGTTTGAGGATTGAAGGTTGCAGATTGAGTATTGAGGATTGAAGATTGAGTATTGAGGATTGAGGATTGAAGATTGAGGATTGAGGATTGAGGATTGAGGATTGAGGATTGAAGATTGAGTATTGAGGATTGAAGATTGAGGATTGATTATTGAGTACTGAGGATTGAGGATTGAGGATTGAGGATTGAAGATTGAGAATTGAAGATTGAGTATTGAGGACTGAAGATTGACGATTGAGGATTGAAGATTGAGTATTGAGGATTGAGGATTGCGGATTGAGGATTGAGCATTGAAGATTGAGGATTGGGGATTGAGGATTGACGAATGAGGATTCAGTATTGAGGATTGAAGATTCAGTATTGATGATTGAAGATTGAGGATTGAGGATTGAGTGTTGAGGATTGAGGACGAGGACCGACGGTTGAGGATTGAGGTTTGAGTATTGAGAGTTGAGGATTGGTGGTTGAGTATTGAGGATTGATGGTTGAGGGTTGAGTGTTGAATATTGAGGATTGAGTATAGAATCCTGAGAATTCAGGATATTCTATTGAGCACTGGGAATTTAGCATTGTTGGTTGAGTATTGAGGATTGAGGGTTGAGGATTGAGTATTGAAGATTGAGAATTGATGATTGAGGATTGAGGATCAAGGATTGAGGATCAAGGATTGAGGATTGATGATAGAGGATTGAAGATTGATTATTGATGATTGAAAATTGAGGATTGAGTATTGAGGGTTGAGGATTGAGGACGAGGACTGAAGGTTGAGGATTGAGGTTTGAGGATTGATAATTGAGGATTGAGGACTGAGGCTTGAGGATTGAGGATTGAGCATTGAGGATAGAAGATTGAGGACTGGCGATTGAGGATTGAAGATTGAGGATTAAGGATTGAGGATCGGGGATTGAGGATGTAGGATTTGAGATTGATTATTGATGATTGAAGGTTGAGGATTGAGGATTGAGGATTGAGGATTGAGAATTGAGAATTGAGGATGACGACTGAGGGTTGAGGATTGAGGTTTGAGGAACGAGGATTGAGGATTGAGGATTGAGGACCAAGGATTGACGGTTGAGTATTGAAGATTGAGGATTGATGACTGAGGATTGACGACTGAGGACTGAGGATTGAGGATTGATGATTGAAGATTGAGTATTGAGGATAGAATATTGAGGGATGAGGATTGAGGATTGAGGATTGAGGATTGACGGTTGAGGATTGAGGACGAGGACTGACGGTTGAGGATTGAGGTTTGAGGATTGAGTGTTGGGGATTGAGGACGAGGACTGAAGGTTGAATATTTATGTTTGAGGCCTGAGGATTGAGGATTGAGGATTGAGAATTGATGATTGAGGACTGACAGTTGAAGATTGAGGATTGGGTATTGAGGATTGAAGAATGACGATTGAGGATTGAGGATTGAGGATTGAGGATTGAAGATTGAGTATAGAGGATTGAAGATTGTGTATTGAGGATTGAGAATTGAGGATTCAGGATTGAAGATTGAGTATTGAGCATTGAAGGTTGATGATTGAGTATTGAGGATTGAGGATTGAGGTTTGAAGATTGAGGATTGAGGATTGAGGATTGAGGATTGAGTATTGAGGATTGAGGATTGAAGATTGAATATTGATGATTGAATATTGAGGACTGAGGATTGAGGGTTGTGGATTGAGGACGAGGACTGAGGGTTGAATATTGATGTTTGAGGTCTGAGGATTAAGGATTGTGGATTGAGAATTGGGGATTGAGGATTGAGGATTGAAGATTGAGGATTGGGTATTGAGGGTTGAAGAGTGAGGATTTAGGAGTTAGGTTTGAGGATTGAGGATTGAAGATTGAGTATTGAGGATTGAAGATTGAGTATTGAGGATTGAGGATTGAGGATTGAAGATTGAGGATTGAGGATTGAGGATTGAGGTTTGAGGATTGAAGGTTGCAGATTGAGTATTGAGGATTGAAGATTGAGTATTGAGGATTGAGGATTGAAGATTGAGGATTGAGGATTGAGGATTGAGGATTGAGGATTGAAGATTGAGTATTGAGGATTGAAGATTGAGGGTTGATTATTGAGGATTGGGGATTGCGGATTGAGGATTGAGCATTGAAGATCGAGGATTGGGGATTGAGGATTGACGATTGAGGATTGAGTATTGAGGATTGAAGGTTGAGTATTGATGATTGAAGATTCAGGATTGAGGATTGAAGATTGAGTATTGAGGATTGAAGAATGAGGATTGAGGATTGAGGGTTGAGGATTGAGGATTGAGGATTGAAGATTGAGGATTGGGTATTGAGGATTGAAGAATGAGGATTGAGGATTGAGGATTGAGGATTGAGGATTGAAGATTGAGTATTGAGGATTGAGGATTGAAGAATGAGGATTGAGGATTGAGGATTGAGAATTGATGATTGAGGACTGAGGGTTGAAGATTGAGGATTGGGTATTGAGGATTGAAGAATGAGGATTGAGGATTGAGGTTTGAGGATTGAGGATTGCAGATTGAGTATTGAGGATTGAAGATTGAGGATTGAGAATTGAGGATTGAAGATTAAGGATTGAGGATTGAGGATTGAGGATTGAAGAATGAGGAGTGAGGATTGAGGTTTGAGGATTGAGGATTGCAGATTGAGTATTGAGGATTGAAGGTTGAGGATTGAGAATTGAGGATTGAACATTGAGGATTGAGGATTGAGGATTGAGGATTGAGGATTGAAGATTGAGTATTGAGGATTGAAGATTGAGGATTGAGGATTGAGTACTGAGGATTGAGGATTGAGGATTTAGGATTGAGGGTTGAGGATTGAGGACGAGGACTGACGGTTGAGGATGAAGGTTTGAGGATTGAGGGTTGTGGATTGAGGACGAGGACTGAAGGTTGAATATTGATGTTTGAGGCCTGAGGATTGAGGATTGGGGATTGAGAATTGATGATTGAGGACTGAGGGTTGAAGATTGAGGATTGGGTATTGAGGATTGAAGAATGAGGATTGAGGATTGAGGTTTGAGGATTGAAGATTGCAGATTGAGTATTGAGGATTGAGGATTGAGGATTGAAGATTGAGGATTGAGGATTGAGAATTGAGGTTTGAGGATTGAAGGTTGCAGATTGAGTATTGAGGATTGAAGATTGAGTATTGAGGATTGAGGATTGAAGATTGAGGATTGAGGATTGAGGATTGAGGATTGAGGATTGAAGATTGAGTATTGAGGATTGAAGATTGAGGATTGATTATTGAGTACTGAGGATTGAGGATTGAGGATTGAGGATTGAAGATTGAGAATTGAAGATTGAGTATTGAGGACTGAAGATTGACGATTGAGGATTGAAGATTGAGTATTGAGGATTGAGGATTGCGGATTGAGGATTGAGCATTGAAGATTGAGGATTGGGGATTGAGGATTGACGAATGAGGATTCAGTATTGAGGATTGAAGATTCAGTATTGATGATTGAAGATTGAGGATTGAGGATTGAGTGTTGAGGATTGAGGACGAGGACCGACGGTTGAGGATTGAGGTTTGAGTATTGAGAGTTGAGGATTGGTGGTTGAGTATTGAGGATTGATGGTTGAGGGTTGAGTGTTGAATATTGAGGATTGAGTATAGAATCCTGAGAATTCAGGATATTCTATTGAGCACTGGGAATTTAGCATTGTTGGTTGAGTATTGAGGATTGAGGGTTGAGGATTGAGTATTGAAGATTGAGAATTGATGATTGAGGATTGAGGATCAAGGATTGAGGATCAAGGATTGAGGATTGATGATAGAGGATTGAAGATTGATTATTGATGATTGAAAATTGAGGATTGAGTATTGAGGGTTGAGGATTGAGGACGAGGACTGAAGGTTGAGGATTGAGGTTTGAGGATTGATAATTGAGGATTGAGGACTGAGGCTTGAGGATTGAGGATTGAGCATTGAGGATAGAAGATTGAGGACTGGCGATTGAGGATTGAAGATTGAGGATTAAGGATTGAGGATCGGGGATTGAGGATGTAGGATTTGAGATTGATTATTGATGATTGAAGGTTGAGGATTGAGGATTGAGGATTGAGGATTGAGAATTGAGAATTGAGGATGACGACTGAGGGTTGAGGATTGAGGTTTGAGGAACGAGGATTGAGGATTGAGGATTGAGGACCAAGGATTGACGGTTGAGTATTGAAGATTGAGGATTGATGACTGAGGATTGACGACTGAGGACTGAGGATTGAGGATTGATGATTGAAGATTGAGTATTGAGGATAGAATATTGAGGGATGAGGATTGAGGATTGAGGATTGAGGATTGACGGTTGAGGATTGAGGACGAGGACTGACGGTTGAGGATTGAGGTTTGAGGATTGAGTGTTGGGGATTGAGGACGAGGACTGAAGGTTGAATATTTATGTTTGAGGCCTGAGGATTGAGGATTGAGGATTGAGAATTGATGATTGAGGACTGACAGTTGAAGATTGAGGATTGGGTATTGAGGATTGAAGAATGACGATTGAGGATTGAGGATTGAGGATTGAGGATTGAAGATTGAGTATAGAGGATTGAAGATTGTGTATTGAGGATTGAGAATTGAGGATTCAGGATTGAAGATTGAGTATTGAGCATTGAAGGTTGATGATTGAGTATTGAGGATTGAGGATTGAGGTTTGAAGATTGAGGATTGAGGATTGAGGATTGAGGATTGAGTATTGAGGATTGAGGATTGAAGATTGAATATTGATGATTGAATATTGAGGACTGAGGATTGAGGGTTGTGGATTGAGGACGAGGACTGAGGGTTGAATATTGATGTTTGAGGTCTGAGGATTAAGGATTGTGGATTGAGAATTGGGGATTGAGGATTGAGGATTGAAGATTGAGGATTGGGTATTGAGGGTTGAAGAGTGAGGATTTAGGAGTTAGGTTTGAGGATTGAGGATTGAAGATTGAGTATTGAGGATTGAAGATTGAGTATTGAGGATTGAGGATTGAGGATTGAAGATTGAGGATTGAGGATTGAGGATTGAGGTTTGAGGATTGAAGGTTGCAGATTGAGTATTGAGGATTGAAGATTGAGTATTGAGGGTTGAAGATTGAGGATTGGGTATTGAGGATTGAAGAATGAGGATTGAGGATTGAGGTTTGAGGATTGAAGATTGCAGATTGAGTATTGAGGATTGAGGATTGAGGATTGAAGATTGAGGATTGAGGATTGAGAATTGAGGTTTGAGGATTGAAGGTTGCAGATTGAGTATTGAGGATTGAAGATTGAGTATTGAGGATTGAGGATTGAAGATTGAGGATTGAGGATTGAGGATTGAGGATTGAGGATTGAAGATTGAGTATTGAGGATTGAAGATTGAGGATTGATTATTGAGTACTGAGGATTGAGGATTGAGGATTGAGGATTGAAGATTGAGAATTGAAGATTGAGTATTGAGGACTGAAGATTGACGATTGAGGATTGAAGATTGAGTATTGAGGATTGAGGATTGCGGATTGAGGATTGAGCATTGAAGATTGAGGATTGGGGATTGAGGATTGACGAATGAGGATTCAGTATTGAGGATTGAAGATTCAGTATTGATGATTGAAGATTGAGGATTGAGGATTGAGTGTTGAGGATTGAGGACGAGGACCGACGGTTGAGGATTGAGGTTTGAGTATTGAGAGTTGAGGATTGGTGGTTGAGTATTGAGGATTGATGGTTGAGGGTTGAGTGTTGAATATTGAGGATTGAGTATAGAATCCTGAGAATTCAGGATATTCTATTGAGCACTGGGAATTTAGCATTGTTGGTTGAGTATTGAGGATTGAGGGTTGAGGATTGAGTATTGAAGATTGAGAATTGATGATTGAGGATTGAGGATCAAGGATTGAGGATCAAGGATTGAGGATTGATGATAGAGGATTGAAGATTGATTATTGATGATTGAAAATTGAGGATTGAGTATTGAGGGTTGAGGATTGAGGACGAGGACTGAAGGTTGAGGATTGAGGTTTGAGGATTGATAATTGAGGATTGAGGACTGAGGCTTGAGGATTGAGGATTGCGCATTGAGGATAGAAGATTGAGGACTGGCGATTGAGGATTGAAGATTGAGGATTAAGGATTGAGGATCGGGGATTGAGGATGTAGGATTTGAGATTGATTATTGATGATTGAAGGTTGAGGATTGAGGATTGAGGATTGAGGATTGAGAATTGAGAATTGAGGATGACGACTGAGGGTTGAGGATTGAGGTTTGAGGAACGAGGATTGAGGATTGAGGATTGAGGACCAAGGATTGACGGTTGAGTATTGAAGATTGAGGATTGATGACTGAGGATTGACGACTGAGGACTGAGGATTGAGGATTGATGATTGAAGATTGAGTATTGAGGATAGAATATTGAGGGATGAGGATTGAGGATTGAGGATTGAGGATTGACGGTTGAGGATTGAGGACGAGGACTGACGGTTGAGGATTGAGGTTTGAGGATTGAGTGTTGGGGATTGAGGACGAGGACTGAAGGTTGAATATTTATGTTTGAGGCCTGAGGATTGAGGATTGAGGATTGAGAATTGATGATTGAGGACTGACAGTTGAAGATTGAGGATTGGGTATTGAGGATTGAAGAATGACGATTGAGGATTGAGGATTGAGGATTGAGGATTGAAGATTGAGTATAGAGGATTGAAGATTGTGTATTGAGGATTGAGAATTGAGGATTCAGGATTGAAGATTGAGTATTGAGCATTGAAGGTTGATGATTGAGTATTGAGGATTGAGGATTGAGGTTTGAAGATTGAGGATTGAGGATTGAGGATTGAGGATTGAGTATTGAGGATTGAGGATTGAAGATTGAATATTGATGATTGAATATTGAGGACTGAGGATTGAGGGTTGTGGATTGAGGACGAGGACTGAGGGTTGAATATTGATGTTTGAGGTCTGAGGATTAAGGATTGTGGATTGAGAATTGGGGATTGAGGATTGAGGATTGAAGATTGAGGATTGGGTATTGAGGGTTGAAGAGTGAGGATTTAGGAGTTAGGTTTGAGGATTGAGGATTGAAGATTGAGTATTGAGGATTGAAGATTGAGTATTGAGGATTGAGGATTGAGGATTGAAGATTGAGGATTGAGGATTGAGGATTGAGGTTTGAGGATTGAAGGTTGCAGATTGAGTATTGAGGATTGAAGATTGAGTATTGAGGATTGAGGATTGAAGATTGAGGATTGAGGATTGAGGATTGAGGATTGAGGATTGAAGATTGAGTATTGAGGATTGAAGATTGAGGGTTGATTATTGAGGATTGGGGATTGCGGATTGAGGATTGAGCATTGAAGATCGAGGATTGGGGATTGAGGATTGACGATTGAGGATTGAGTATTGAGGATTGAAGGTTGAGTATTGATGATTGAAGATTCAGGATTGAGGATTGAAGATTGAGTATTGAGGATTGAAGAATGAGGATTGAGGATTGAGGGTTGAGGATTGAGGATTGAGGATTGAAGATTGAGGATTGGGTATTGAGGATTGAAGAATGAGGATTGAGGATTGAGGATTGAGGATTGAGGATTGAAGATTGAGTATTGAGGATTGAGGATTGAAGAATGAGGATTGAGGATTGAGGATTGAGAATTGATGATTGAGGACTGAGGGTTGAAGATTGAGGATTGGGTATTGAGGATTGAAGAATGAGGATTGAGGATTGAGGTTTGAGGATTGAGGATTGCAGATTGAGTATTGAGGATTGAAGATTGAGGATTGAGAATTGAGGATTGAAGATTAAGGATTGAGGATTGAGGATTGAGGATTGAAGAATGAGGAGTGAGGATTGAGGTTTGAGGATTGAGGATTGCAGATTGAGTATTGAGGATTGAAGGTTGAGGATTGAGAATTGAGGATTGAACATTGAGGATTGAGGATTGAGGATTGAGGATTGAGGATTGAAGATTGAGTATTGAGGATTGAAGATTGAGGATTGAGGATTGAGTACTGAGGATTGAGGATTGAGGATTGAGGATTGAAGATTGAGAATGGAAGATTGAGAATTGAGGACTGAAGATTGACGATTGAGGATTGAAGATTGAGGATTGAGGATTGAGGATTGAGGATTGAGGGTTGAGCATTGAATATTGAGGATTGGGGATTGAGGATTGACGATTGAGGATTGAGTATTGAGGATTGAAGATTGAGTATTGATGATTGAAGGTTGAGGATTGAGGATTGAGGGTTGAGTATTGAGGACGAGGACTGACGGTTGAGCATTGAGGTTTGAGGGTTGAGGATTGAGGATTGAGGACTGAGGCTTGAGGATTGAGGATTGAGTATTGAAGATTGAGGATTGATGACTGAGGATTGAGGACTGAGGATTGAGGATTGAGGATTGATGATTGAAGATTGAGTATTGAGGATTGAATATTGAGGATTGAGGATTGAGGATTGAGGATTGAGAGTTGAGGATTGAGGATTGAAGATTGAGTATTGAGGATTGAAGGTTGAGGATTGTGGATTGAGGATTGAGGATTGAGGATTGAATAATGAGGATTGGCGACTGAGTGTTGAGGGCTGAGTGATGAGGATTGATGCTTGTGGATAGATATCTGAAGATTGCAGATTGAGTATTGAGTATTGAAAACTGTGAATTGATGATATTCTATGGAGGATTGAGGATTGACAACTGATTGTTGTGGACTGAGGGCTGAAGATTGAGGATTCAGAATTGAGGATTCAGGATTGAGGTTTGAGGACTGAGGATTGAGGATTGAGGATTGTGGATTGAGGATTGAGGATTGAGGATTGAGGATTGAAGATTGAGGATTGGGTATTGAGGATTGAACATTGAGGATTGAGGATTGAATATTGAGGATTGAGGATTGAGAATTGAGGATTGGGGATTGAAGATTGAGTATTGAGGATTGAAGATTGAGGATTGAGGATTGAGGATTGAGGATTGAGGATTGAAGATTGAGGATTGAGGATTGAGGATTGAGTATTGAGGATTGAGGATTGAAGATTGAATATTGATGATTGAAGATTGAGGATTGAGGATTGAGGGTTGTGGATTGAGGACGGGGACTGAGGGTTGAATATTGATGTTTGAGGTCTGCGTATTGAGGGTTGAGGATTGAGAATTGAGGATTGAGGATTGAGGATTGGAGATTGAGGATTGGGTATTGATGATAGAAGAATGAGGATTGAGGATTGAGGATTGAGGATTGAGGATTGCAGATTGAGTATTGAGGATTGAAGGTTGAGGATTGAGGATTGAGGATTGAGGATTCAGGATTGAGGATTCAGGATTGATGTTTGAGGACTGAGGATTGAGGATTGTGGATTGAGGATTGAGGATTGGGGATTGAAGATTGAGGATTGGGTATTGAGGATTGAAGAATGAGGATTGAGGATTGAGGATTGAAGATTGAGGATTAAGGACTGAGGATTGGGGATTGAGGATCTAGGATTGGAGATTGATTTTTGGGGATTGAAGATTGAGGATTGAGGATTGAGTATTGAGAATTGAGAATTGAGGATGAGGACTGAGGGTTGAGGATTGAGGTTTGAGGAACGAGGATTGAGGATTGAGGATTGAGGACTGAGGATTGACGATTGAGGATTGAAGATTGAGGATTTATGACAGAGGATTGAGGATTGAGGATTGAGGATTGGGGATTGACGATTGAAGACTGTGTATTGGGGATTGAATATTGAGGATTGAGGATTGAGGATTGAGAATGAGGGCTGAGGGTTGAGGATTGAGGTTTGAGTATAGAATCCTGAGAATTCAGGATATTCTATTGAGCATTGGGAATTTAGCATTGTTGGTTGAGTATTGAGGATTGAGGGTTGAGGATTGAGTATTGAAGATTGAGGATTGATGATTGAGGATTGAGGATTGAGGATTGAGGATTGAGTATTGAGGCTGAAGATTGAGTATTGAGGATTGAAGATTGATGATTGAGGATTGAGGATTGAGGATTGAGGGATGAGGATGTAGGATTGAAGAGAGAGGACTGAGTGTTGAGGATTGAGTGTTGAGAATTGATGCTTGAGGTTTGAGATTTGATTATTGAATATTCTGGATTGAGTATTGAACCATCAGAATTCAGGATGTTCTATTGAGTATTGAGAATTGAGGATTGATGGTTGAGTATTGAGGATTCATGGTTGAGGGTTGAGTGTTGAAGATTGAGGATTGGGGTTGAGGATTCAGGAATGAGTATTGAAGATTGAGGATTGATGATTGAGGATTGAGGATTGAGGATTCGGTATTGAGGATTGAGCATTGAGGTTTGAGGACTGAGGGCTGAGGATTGAGTATTGATGATTGAAGATTGAGGATTGAGGATTGAGGGTTGAGGATTGAGGACGAGGACTGACGGTTGAGGATGAAGGATTGAGGATTGAGGGTTGTGGATTGAGGACGAGGACTGAAGGTTGAATATTGATGTTTGAGGCCTGAAGATTGAGGACTGGGGATTGAGAATTGATGATTGAGGACTGAGGGTTGAAGATTGAGGATTGGGTATTGAGGATTTAAGAATGACGATTGAGGTTTGAGGATTGAGGGTTGAGGATTGAAGATTGAGTATTGAGGATTGAAGATTGAGTATTGAGGATTGAGAATTGAGGATTCAGGATTGAAGATTGAGTATTGAGGATTGAAGGTTGAGGATTGAGTATTGAGGATTGAGGATTGAGGTTTGAAGATTGAGGATTGAGGATTGAGGATTGAGGATTGAGGATTGAGGATTGAAGATTGAATATTGATGATTGAATATTGAGGACTGAGGATTGAGGGTTGTGGATTGAGGACGAGGACTGAGGGTTGAATATTGATGTTTGAGGTCTGAGGATTAAGGATTGAGGATTGAGAATTGAGGATTGAGGATTAAGGATTGAAGATTGAGGATTGGGTATTGAGGGTTGAAGAATGAGGATTGAGGATTGAGGTTTGAGGATTGAAGATTGCAGATTGAGTATTGAGGATTGAGGATTGAGGATTGAAGATTGAGGATTGAGGATTGAGGATTGAGGTTTGAGGATTGAAGGTTGCAGATTGAGTATTGAGGATTGAAGATTGAGTATTGAGGATTGAGGATTGAAGATTGAGGATTGAGGATTGAGGATTGAGGATTGAGGATTGAAGATTGAGTATTGAGGATTGAAGATTGAGGGTTGATTATTGAGTACTGAGGATTGAGGATTGAGGATTGAGGATTGAAGATTGAGAATTGAAGATTGAGTATTGAGGACTGAAGATTGACGATTGAGGATTGAAGATTGAGTATTGAGGATTGAGGATTGCGGATTGAGGATTGAGCATTGAAGATTGAGGATTGGGGATTGAGGATTGACGAATGAGGATTGAGTATTGAGGATTGAAGATTGAGTATTGATGATTGAAGATTGAGGATTGAGGATTGAGTGTTGAGGATTGAGGACGAGGACCGACGGTTGAGGATTGAGGTTTGAGGATTGAGGGTTGTGGATTGAGGACGAGGACTGAGGGGTGAATATTGATGTTTGAGGCCTGAGGATTGAGGATTGAGGATTGAGAATTGAGGATTGGAGATTGAGGATTGGGTATTGATGATAGAAGAATGAGGATTGAGGATTGAGGATTGAGGATTGAGGATTGCAGATTGAGTATTGAGGATTGAAGATTGAGGATTGAGGATTGAGGATTGAGGATTCAGGATTGAGGATTCAGGATTGATGTTTGAGGACTGAGGATTGAGGATTGAGGATTGAGGATTGAGGATTGGGGATTGAAGATTGAGGATTGGGTATTGAGGATTGAAGATTGAGTATTGAGGATTGAGGATTGCGGATTGAGGATTGACCATTGAAGATTGAGGATTGGGGATTGAGGATTGACGAATGAGGATTGAGTATTGAGGATTGAAGATTGAGTATTGATGATTGAAGATTGAGGATTGAGGATTGAGTGTTGAGGATTGAGGACGAGGACCGACGGTTGAGGATTGAGGTTTGAGGATTGAGGGTTGTGGATTGAGGACGAGGACTGAGGGTTGAATATTGATGTTTGAGGCCTGAGGATTGAGGATTGGGGATTGAGAATTGATGATTGAGGACTGAGGGTTGAAGGTTGAGGATTGGGTATTGAGGATTTAAGAATGACGATTGAGGTTTGATGATTGAGGATTGAGGATTGAAGATTGAGTATTGAGGATTGAAGATTGAGTATTGAGGATTGAGAATTGAGGATTCAGGATTGAAGATTGAGTATTGAGGATTGAAGGTTGAGGATTGAGTATTGAGGATTGAGGATTGAGGTTTGAAGATTGAGGATTGAGGATTGAGGATTGAGGATTGAGGATTGAGGATTGAGGATTGAGGATTGAAGATTGAATATTGATGATTGAATATTGAGGACTGAGGATTGAGGGTTGTGGATTGAGGACGAGGACTGAGGGTTGAATATTGATGTTTGAGGTCTGAGGATTAAGGATTGAGGATTGAGAATTGAGGATTGAGGATTAAGGATTGAAGATTGAGGATTGGGTATTGAGGGTTGAAGAATGAGGATTGAGGATTGAGGTTTGAGGATTGAAGATTGCAGATTGAGTATTGAGGATTAAGGATTGAGGATTGAAGATTGAGGATTGAGGATTGAGGATTGAGGTTTGAGGATTGAAGGTTGCAGATTGAGTATTGAGGATTGAAGATTGAGTATTGAGGATTGAGGATTGAAGATTGAGGATTGAGGATTGAGGATTGAGGATTGAGGATTGAAGATTGAGTATTGAGGATTGAAGATTGAGGGTTGATTATTGACTACTGAGGATTGAGGATTGAGGATTGAGGATTGAAGATTGAGAATTGAAGATTGAGTATTGAGGACTGAAGATTGACGATTGAGGATTGAAGATTGAGTATTGAGGATTGAGAATTGATGATTGAGGACTGACAGTTGAAGATTGAGGATTGGGTATTGAGGATTGAAGAATGACGATTGAGGATTGAGGATTGAGGATTGAGGATTGAAGATTGAGTATAGAGGATTGAAGATTGTGTATTGAGGATTGAGAATTGAGGATTCAGGATTGAAGATTGAGTATTGAGCATTGAAGGTTGATGATTGAGTATTGAGGATTGAGGATTGAGGTTTGAAGATTGAGGATTGAGGATTGAGGATTGAGGATTGAGGATTGAGGATTGAGGATTGAAGATTGAATATTGATGATTGAATATTGAGGACTGAGGATTGAGGGTTGTGGATTGAGGACGAGGACTGAGGGTTGAATATTGATGTTTGAGGTCTGAGGATTAAGGATTGTGGATTGAGAATTGGGGATTGAGGATTGAGGATTGAAGATTGAGGATTGGGTATTGAGGGTTGAAGAATGAGGATTTAGGAGTTAGGTTTGAGGATTGAGGATTGAAGATTGAGTATTGAGGATTGAAGATTGAGTATTGAGGATGTAGGATTGAAGATTGAGGATTGAGGATTGAGGAGTGAGGATTGAGGATTGAAGATTGAGTATTGAGGATTGAAGATTGAGGATAGATTATTGTGTACTGAGGATTGAGGATTGAGGATTGAAGATTGAAGATTGAGAATTGAAGATTGAGTATTGAGGACTGAAGATTGACGATTGAGGATTGAAGATTGAGTATTGAGGATTGGGGATTGCGGATTGAGGATTGAGCATTGAAGATTGAGGATTGGGGATTGAGGATTGACGATTGAGGATTGAGTATTGAGGATTGAAGGTTGAGTATTGATGATTGAAGATTGAGGATTGAGGATTGAGGGTTGAGTATTGAGGACGAGGACTGACGGTTGAGCATTGAGGTTTGAGGGTTGAGGATTGAGGATTGAGGACTGAGGCTTGAGGATTGAGGATTGAGTATTGAAGATTGAGGATTGATGACTGAGGATTGAGGACTGAGGATTGAGGATTGAGGATTGATGATTGAAGATTGAGTATTGAGGATTGAAGATTGAGTATTGAGGATTGAAGAATGAGGATTGAGGATTGAGGGTTGAGGATTGAGGATTGAGGATTGAAGATTGAGGATTGGGTATTGAGGATTGAAGAATGAGGATTGAGGATTGAGGATTGAGGATTGAGGATTGAAGATTGAGTATTGAGGATTGAGGATTGAAGAATGAGGATTGAGGGTTGAGGATTGAGAATTGATGATTGAGGACTGAGGGTTGAAGATTGAGGATTGGGTATTGAGGATTGAAGAATGAGGATTGAGGATTGAGGTTTGAGGATTGAGGATTGCAGATTGAGTATTGAGGATTGAAGATTGAGGATTGAGAATTGAGGATTGAAGATTAAGGATTGAGGATTGAGGATTGAGGATTGAAGAATGAGGAGTGAGGATTGAGGTTTGAGGATTGAGGATTGCAGATTGAGTATTGAGGATTGAAGGTTGAGGATTGAGAATTGAGGATTGAACATTGAGGATTGAGGATTGAGGATTGAGGATTGAGGATTGAAGATTGAGTATTGAGGATTGAAGATTGAGGATTGAGGATTGAGTACTGAGGATTGAGGATTGAGGATTGAGGATTGAAGATTGAGAATGGAAGATTGAGAATTGAGGACTGAAGATTGACGATTGAGGATTGAAGATTGAGGATTGAGGATTGAGGATTGAGGATTGAGGGTTGAGCATTGAATATTGAGGATTGGTGATTGAGGATTGACGATTGAGGATTGAGTATTGAGGATTGAAGATTGAGTATTGATGATTGAAGGTTGAGGATGAGGATTGAGGGTTGAGGATTGAGGACCAGGACTGACGGTTGAGGATTGAGGTTTGAGGATTGAGGTTTGTGGATTGAGGACGAGGACTGAAGGTTGAATATTGATGTTTGAGGCCTGAGGATTGAGGATTGAGGATTGAGAATTGATGATTGAGGACTGAGGGTTGAAGATTGAGGATTGGGTACTGAGGATTGAAGAATTACGATTGAGGATTGAGGATTGAGGGTTGAGGACTGAAGATTGTGTTTTGAGGATTGAAGATTGAGTATTGAGGGTTGAGAATTGAGGATTCAGGATTGAAGATTGAGTATTGAGGATTGAAGGTTGAGGATTGAGTATTGATGATTGAGGATTGAGGTTTGAAGATTGAGGATTGAGGATTGAGGATTGAGGATTGAGGATTGAAGATTGAGTATTGAGGATTGAAGATTGAGGATTGAGGATTGAGTACTGAGGATTGAGGATTGAGGATTGAGGATCGAAGATTGAGAATTGAAGATTGAGTATTGAGGACTGAAGATTGACGATTGAGGATTGAAGATTGAGGATTGAGGATTGAGGATTCTGGATTGAGGATTGAGCATTGAAGATTGAGGATTGGGGATTGAGGATTGACGATTGAGGATTGTGTATTGAGGATTGAAGATTGAGTGTTGATAATTGAAGACTGAGGATTGAGGATTGAGGGTTGAGGATTGAGGACGAGGACTGACGGTTGAGGATTGAGGTTTGAGGATTGAGGGTTGTGGATTGAGGACGAGGACTGAAGGTTGAATATTGATGTTTGAGGCCTGAGGATTGAGGATTGGGGATTGAGAATTGATGATTGAGGACTGAGGGTTGCAGATTGAGGATTGGGTATTGAGGATTGAAGAATGACGATTGAGGTTTGAGGATTGAGGATTGAGGATTGAAGATTGAGTATTGAGGATTGAAGATTGAGTATTGAGGATTGAGAATTGAGGATTCAGGATTGAAGATTGAGTATTGAGGATTGAAGGTTGAGGATTGAGTATTGAGGATTGAGGATTGAGGTTTGAAGATTGAGGATTGAGGATTGAGGATTGAGGATTGAGGATTGAGGATTGAGGATTGAAGATTGAATATTGATGATTGAATATTGAGGACTGAGGATTGAGGGTTGTGGATTGAGGACGAGGACTGAGGGTTGAATATTGATGTTTGAGGTCTGAGGATTAAGGATTGTGGATTGAGAATTGAGGATTGAGGATTGAGGATTGAAGATTGAGGATTGGGTATTGAGGGTTGAAGAATGAGGATTTAGGATTGAGGTTTGAGGATTGAGGATTGAAGATTGAGTATTGAGGATTGAAGATTGAGTATTGAGGATTGAGGATTGAAGATTGAGGATTGAGGATTGAGGAGTGAGGATTGAGGATTGAAGATTGAGTATTGAGGATTGAAGATAGTGGATAGATTATTGAGTACAGAGGATTGAGGATTGAGGATTGAGGATTGAAGATTGAGGATTGAAGATTGAGTATTGAGGACTGAAGATTGACGATTGAGGATTGAAGATTGAGTATTGAGGATTGAGTATTGCGGATTGAGGATTGAGCATTGAAGATTGAGGATTGGGGATTGAGGATTGACGATTGAGGATTGAGCATTGAGGATTGAAGATTGAGTATTGATGATTGAAGATTGAGGATTGAGGATTGAGGGTTGAGTATTGAGGACGAGGACTGACGGTTGAGCATTGAGGTTTGATGGTTGAGGATTGAGGATTGAGGACTGAGGCTTGAGGATTGAGGATTGAGTATTGAAGATTGAGGATTGATGACTGAGGATTGAGGACTGAGGATTGAGGATTGAGGATTGATGATTGAAGATTGAGTATTGAGGATTGAATATTGAGGATTGAGGATTGAGGATTGAGGATTGAGAGTTGAGGATTGAGGATTGAAGATTGAGTATTGAGGATTGAAGGTTGAGGATTGTGGATTGAGGATTGAGGATTGAGGATTGAATAATGAGGATTGGCGACTGAGTGTTGAGGGCTGAGTGATGAGGATTGATGCTTGTGGATAGAGATCTGAAGATTGCAGATTGAGTATTGAGTATTGAAAACTGTGAATTGATGATATTCTATGGAGGATTGAGGATTGACAACTGATTGTTGTGGACTGAGGGCTGAAGATTGAGGATTCAGAATTGAGGATTCAGGATTGAGGTTTGAGGACTGAGGATTGAGGATTGAGGATTGTGGATTGAGGATTGAGGATTGAGGATTGAGGATTGAAGATTGAGGATTGGGTATTGAGGATTGAACATTGAGGATTGAGGATTGAATATTGAGGATTGAGGATTGAGAATTGAGGATTGGGGATTGAAGATTGAGTATTGAGGATTGAAGATTGAGGATTGAGGATTGAGGATTGAGGATTGAGGATTGAAGATTGAGGATTGAGGATTGAGGATTGAGTATTGAGGATTGAGGATTGAAGATTGAATATTGATGATTGAAGATTGAGGATTGAGGATTGAGGGTTGTGGATTGAGGACGGGGACTGAGGGTTGAATATTGATGTTTGAGGTCTGCGTATTGAGGGTTGAGGATTGAGAATTGAGGATTGAGGATTGAGGATTGGAGATTGAGGATTGGGTATTGATGATAGAAGAATGAGGATTGAGGATTGAGGATTGAGGATTGAGGATTGCAGATTGAGTATTGAGGATTGAAGGTTGAGGATTGAGGATTGAGGATTGAGGATTCAGGATTGAGGATTCAGGATTGATGTTTGAGGACTGAGGATTGAGGATTGTGGATTGAGGATTGAGGATTGGGGATTGAAGATTGAGGATTGGGTATTGAGGATTGAAGCATGAGGATTGAGGATTGAGGATTGAAGATTGAGGATTAAGGACTGAGGATTGGGGATTGAGGATCTAGGATTGGAGATTGATTTTTGGGGATTGAAGATTGAGGATTGAGGATTGAGTATTGAGAATTGAGAATTGAGGATGAGGACTGAGGGTTGAGGATTGAGGTTTGAGGAACGAGGATTGAGGATTGAGGATTGAGGACTGAGGATTGACGATTGAGGATTGAAGATTGAGGATTTATGACAGAGGATTGAGGATTGAGGATTGAGGATTGGGGATTGACGATTGAAGACTGTGTATTGGGGATTGAATATTGAGGATTGAGGATTGAGGATTGAGAATGAGGGCTGAGGGTTGAGGATTGATGTTTGAGTATAGAATCCTGAGAATTCAGGATATTCTATTGAGCATTGGGAATTTAGCATTGTTGGTTGAGTATTGAGGATTGAGGGTTGAGGATTGAGTATTGAAGATTGAGGATTGATGATTGAGGATTGAGGATTGAGGATTGAGGATTGAGTATTGAGGCTGAAGATTGAGTATTGAGGATTGAAGATTGATGATTGAGGATTGAGGATTGAGGATTGAGGGATGAGGATGTAGGATTGAAGAGAGAGGACTGAGTGTTGAGGATTGAGTGTTGAGAATTGATGCTTGAGGTTTGAGATTTGATTATTGAATATTCTGGATTGAGTATTGAACCATCAGAATTCAGGATGTTCTATTGAGTATTGAGAATTGAGGATTGATGGTTGAGTATTGAGGATTCATGGTTGAGGGTTGAGTGTTGAAGATTGAGGATTGGGGTTGAGGATTCAGGAATGAGTATTGAAGATTGAGGATTGATGATTGAGGATTGAGGATTGAGGATTCGGTATTGAGGATTCAGCATTGAGGTTTGAGGACTGAGGGCTGAGGATTGAGTATTGATGATTGAAGATTGAGGATTGAGGATTGAGGGTTGAGGATTGAGGACGAGGACTGACGGTTGAGGATGAAGGACTGAGGATTGAGGGTTGTGGATTGAGGACGAGGACTGAAGGTTGAATATTGATGTTTGAGGCCTGAGGATTGAGGATTGGGGATTGAGAATTGATGATTGAGGACTGAGGGTTGAAGATTGAGGATTGGGTATTGAGGATTTAAGAATGACGATTGAGGTTTGAGGATTGAGGATTGAGGATTGAAGATTGAGTATTGAGGATTGAAGGTTGAGGATTGAGTATTGAGGATTGAGGATTGAGGTTTGAAGATTGAGGATTGAGGATTGAGGATTGAGGATTGAGGATTGAGGATTGAAGATTGAATATTGATGATTGAATATTGAGGACTGAGGATTGAGGGTTGTGGATTGAGGACGAGGACTGAGGGTTGAATATTGATGTTTGAGGTCTGAG